>NC_139043.1:87401384-87978884 GCF_965140915.1 Aythya marila
AAACAAAAAACAAACAAACATGGAAAACACCACAAGTCTCTTTTGCATATCTGTCCAAGTTGTTCAAAAGGAGAAGAGGAAGAAGTATTAAAGAAAATAGGAAGAAGTAGGAAGAAATAGGGTAGCAACAAAGAGATGGTCATTGCAGATAAAAATGAAGTGGGTATGTTCACCAGATTTGACCAGAGAGGAAACCCCTGCAGAAATTCAAACACAATAATCTGGAAAAGGAGAGGAGCAAAGCAAAGAGCAGAAGACTTCAGAAAATGTGATGATAGAGTACTGGCTCATATCCTGGAGAAGAAACAATGAGCTCAGGAGATTATGCACAACAGAAAACATATTCTGCAAGAAAATGCAATGATTGTTCATATGTTAGTCCAGGAAGATGGCAATGTTAATGCTCAGTTGTTGACATGAGAATGGTGGTGGTAGGGAAATCATATGAACATAACTCAAACTGGTAAAGATTCAGCACTGAAAAGAAGAGGGAAGGAGGTGAAAATATGGATTTGTGAGTATGTAATAACTATTCCTGTGCTAGGAATTCAATGCATACAGACACGCAATGAGGCAGATTGGAAGAAAATAACCAAAGAAACATCTTAAAACCAACCAAAAGATGTCTACAAGTCAATGACAGACACTAGTGGAAAAGTACGTTTTAAATAAAGGAGAAGTGAGAATTACAGAGGAAAATTCACATGGATTCTAACATTCAGTTCAATGTTCGTATAGAAAGGAGACAAAAATATCACAGCAGAAGGGAAACAAAAAGGAAAGAACATTTAAAAAGAGTCTGTTTACACTTGGCCATGGGAAGGCCATTAATAAATCTAGTGAGAACAATCTTGGAAGAATGAAGATGGAAAAAGCCAAATTTTTGTAAGTCTGAAAAGGCTGCTTTCTCCTTTCAGTTACACTTTTGCATTATTTAAAAATAGATGAGCTCAACCAAATAGTGAAGCACAACCAAGCCAAAAATCAAAATCTGTCTTTATTAATGGCCTGGCAACAGACTCCAGGAAAAGGAGAGTTCAAAAGGTCAAAGACCAACAACAGCAAAAAAGACATTTTCGTAATTTCCACTGGTGTTAAGCATTCATCAATCATAAATAACCGCAAAAAGGATCAGAGGTCCTAAGCAAAATTAATTCATCATTGCAGTAAGAGGTTATTTTTTCTAGGCTCAGTGATTCTTTTAAATCAATCAGCCAATGTGATCAGTCCATGGAAGATATAAGCTGCCGTATTTGTGATATATGTCTTTATAAAATTCAAAGTATTTTGAAAAACTACCAAGAAGAACTTCCACCGCAATAAATTCTTTTAACATATAGGGGCTAGAGTTGAACATCTTCAGTATATTTTCACTGTAGATATGCCAATGTATACTGGAGGAGGAGATGGAAATTTCACTTAAAACATACAATTTAAAAAATATCTGCTCTAATGCCTGTATAGCCAATTCTTACGGGACCAAAAATATGAATAAATCCTGGCATGAGTTTTTTGTGTATCTGTTTAGTTTCAAAGAAATAATTTCAATTTTTTACCAAAAGCATTTTTACGCCAGGTTAATTAAAATGAGTTCCCTCCCCCATTTTAATGGAAGTGGTGCCCCCTTCAGCAAATTTTACAGAGACAAAGAACATTAACAACTGATTCTCATCATCCTTCAGGACTGCTGAGCTTGTGACACATATGAATTTTGGCCTCTGAAAATCATTACTTGGTAAAAATAGTATAGCTATTGATGAATGGAGAAAATCTGCACTGAAATTCAAAGGGAAATTTCCACTGAGATCTAGAGAACTTCTCTAAAGTCAAAGAAGTTGCTCTGATTTACTCAAGCTCAGGGAACTGGCTTCCAGTTCCAGTCCCTATAGTCCAATTCCCACACAAATACTTTGTTAATTTAGAATGAGGTTGTGCAACTACTTTTCCCTTTGAAGTCTATGGTAACTGTAGGTGTTTAGCTAGAGGGAGACAAATAAAATCATCCAACTGTCAAAGCAAATTTTCAAAAAGGAAGCTTTATAATTTTTTTAATGATAAAACTGCCAAAAATATTACTGCAAAACGATGCAACCTCTGAAGATTTTAAAATTTACATTAGAAGAACAAATCAGCTTCTGAACTCTGAATTTAGTGCATATCTTAACAGAAATCCTAATTACAGAGTCACTAGGAGGACTCTAGCAACATGAATCAGATGTCGACAGCCAGGAATTTTACTGTTTTAATTAGCCCTTTCAATTGTCTGTGCGCGCGCGTGTGTGTACATAACCTGTGTGTGTATATGCATGTATATACATACATACATGGGTATGTACACACAAATTTTATTGCTTCAATTAGCTCTTTCAAATGCCTGTATACGTGTTTATGTGTGCATGTACACATACTTGAATACAAAGAGCACAACATCTTGGGAACTACACCATAAAGGGGAACCCAAGCCAGCCCCCAAACTGTATCTGCGGTTTCCATGCTGAGCATTTCTGGCAGCAAGTGATGGCACTGAAGCAGACCAGCCTTCTTTAAGGAGATATGACAGCTTGCTGCTTAAGACAAAGACAAAAAAACAAATTCACACAAGTTCACGCACACTATGATCAGAAGGTTAATGATCAGGTACTGATGTCAATAAATCATTTTGATTTACAACAGCTGAATATTTGGTCCCAGTTTGACTGTGGTGGTCAGGAAATATTAGTATAGTGGTGAAGAGAAGGTATAGAGACAACATTTTGTGGCTGGACAGTGAAGAGAGCACATCCAGGTGATACGCACATCCATCTTTTGTTTCATCATACTATAGATCAATACCTAGAGAAATTAAGCTTGTCCCATTAGAGTTGAAACATTTAGGTAGAAAATATGCACACTTATATTCTGAGGAAGTCACAAGGATCTAAAAGTCAAAAGTCATTTCAGGATCTAAGTCTTGCAAGAGCCATAAATTTAGATTTAAAGATTCCTCTCCATTCTGGAGGATTCTACAAAGGCCCTTTAGAGAACAATCAAAATCCTCAACATGCTGCCAAAAATCACACAAATTCAATAACTGGGCACAGAAGCACAGGTTAAGAATGAAGAAGCAGATCTATCTTTGAATTTTCTTAGCATCTTATTCAAACATGAGTTCAAATAATTTTGGCCTTTTAATTCTTCTTATTGTAAGCATTTATTATTATAGTTATAATGCTGACTTCTAAATAAAAGTCAAGATAGAATATAGAATACTGCAAAATGACTGGACGTACAGCTGTGGTGGAGCTCAAGCAACCGCCTTTTCCACTCACCCACTTTTATGTATATCATTTCATATTTCATCTTCCTTTGCAGAATACTATGGCCAACTATGTTTTTCCAAGTCTATAAATTCAGTACATTTTTCCTCATGACTCCAGAGCCTGACTTTTGATAGTCCTAAAAGACCAAATTTCCAACTGTGTATAACTTTGTTTCCTATGCGGATTTAGTGTGAAATACTAAGAAATTAAAGCACTCTGATTTATACGTTCACATTGACTGGACTATTCCAAGCCATTGGAGTGCACTCCCCATGGAGGAGCCGTGGAAGAAATTTTTCAAGTTCAGCTCTGAACTTAAGTGGCAGTGAAGTTAAAATCTGTGGAATCAGATACAGCATATACCTACATTTGGACTTTCACCAGCAATGGGACAACTACCTCTTATAAAAAATTAGTGCTGAGAACTCTGCTTATTTCTCTGGGTATGCACTTCTTCAGATAGCAAAGAAAAATTTGCCTTTGCAACAAATTATTGGTTGGGGAAAGCCAGTCCTTCCTTCACCACTGTTTGCAATTCATCTTCTGCAAGACTTAACTTGTTTACTTTGGGGTTTTCTCCCTCCCCAATGGGAAAATGTTCTATAAATTAAGCAACTTCAAGGGGTTTATCTGTGTCAACTGTCCATCAAAAAGGAGCTAAGTTCTTATGTTTTCAAAGAGGACAGTGAAGTTGCCAGCAGATCTTTCTCCATACAAAAGAGAATCTAAAGTAGCAGAAGAAAGAATGATTTTAAAATGGCCTAGTGTAGATAATGGCTAACAGCTTGTAAAAGACATGGTCTGAAGCCAATTGAAACCAACAGGAATTTTTCCACTGGCTCTAGTGAGTTCTGCAATGGTCATGCAGTCTGCATGTCTCCAATGGTCACTCTAACTTTACGATGCCAAAAGACAGTAACAATGTGATCTAAACTATGCTACCCCTTCTCCAGCATATCTTTTTCTTCAGTATATTCCCAAACTCAACGAAAACGACAACAATGCCAGAATAGAAACCACAGCTCTTATTTTTTAAACACTACATTTGACTACAGATACTGATACTTTAGTTTCTGCTGCTGAAGAAATGAAGAAATTAAAGCCCCTTCCAAAAATACATGCATTAATCGAATCACAACCAGTTGGCAAAGAGTTGTATTAGATGTGTTACCAAAATGCACATTATGAACAGAAAGCCTAAGGAAAGAGCACATGATTAGACACACTGATGTATAGCCTGGCTGTGGAACTATTTCGAGAGGGTTTAAAACAACAAAATGCAAGCACCCCTAGCCCCTCACCCCAAATGATGTTAAACAGAATTTGAACAAATTACTACAAAGCTAACAGACCCTATACTACTTTCACCCTCAGCATGATGCTTTCTTTTGATTTAATATTCAGCCACAGGAAATTAAAAGTAGGATAATATATTAAGACAGTTCACAATCCAAAGCAAAAGCACTGAGAAGTCTTGAAGCCTTGTCTTTTCTTTGCACAGGCATAGAAGGAAGGGTTTTTTCCTTAATTCAAAGAGGTTGCATTGAATTTTTTCTCCCAAAACATTTTTTTTTTGGTGGTGGTGGTGGAGGCAGCTTTGGAAAGGCATGTTGCTTTTAATTATCTACTAGTTAATGACTTTGACTGACTTGTACAATTGCCAATATTTTTAGTTGATATTGCCTTTCTGACCTGTAGCCCTTAAACTGGAACAAGGACCTTGTTTAACGTTTGTTAAATTTAGACGGCGCCACTATCCACTATTACCCCCCTCCCACCCCTGCTGCACTAATCTCCCATGCCAGCTGCTCAAATGTTTACATTTGAAGGGCTTTCTCTGTTTGTGCAGAAATGGTCTCTGCACAGTATCTCTCATCTGTACATTTGCCAGAATCAAGGCAAGAAAAGCCTCGCTGCTGGAATTCTTGATTAATAAATAGTCTTAAATGCTTCTTCTTCCCTTCCCCCTTCTGTCAAATCCATTGCCATTAGGTTTTTATAAGGCAAAACTCCATAGTGCTCTTTATTGGCCTGACTCTTGTCCTATGCAAACAACTCTAAATCAGAAAAAGCTCCATTTGGAGTCTATGAAATTACACCATCTCTGTGCTGAAACTGGGAGAGATCAAAATCAAGACGTGTACCTGAACATTTGCTGGGATGGAAAGAAGAAAATGTTATAATCAGAGGAGGGAAACAAACCAACGGCACTAACAGCCATAAATCTTATGCTAATCTCTCCATCTCTCGTTGGTTTGCTTCAGAGTGGCTGTACAGCTCACATCCTAGACATCAGTTCCACCCGGCTCTCACCGGGTCACCAAGGTGCTGAACCAGAAAAACACATGAACAGGTGCTCAGGATGACACTGGAAAAGTCAATGGGTCCACCTCCTGCACCGACTGCTCATCATCAAGCTCTCCAAGGCTATGTCTTGCTATTTGCCTTGATCTCATTTCCCTTCTTCTGGCCTTCCAGGTGACCATTTTTAAAGCCAGAAATACTTTCCCTGGTTTTCCCGAGTACTTTGAGAATGGCTTAAAAGTGTAAGTGACAAAAACAACAACAAAACCAATCAATCAAAAGTCAACAAGAAAGTTATCTACCTGTAGGTATCACAACTTCACTCTATGTAAATCTTCACAAAAACTGACCACTATTTGTCGCTCTCCTTTCCCTCTCCCACTTGCCTCCCAAAATGCTGCCGTGTGAATTCGAAAGAAAAGCTAAACACAGGAAGATAACAGAAAAATCAATGTCTGAAATTACTTGTAATCATTTCTGTTAAGCACAAGGGGGAAGATCAGCATAGAAGCTACAAGTAATAAAACCTAATTTAGCAACTGTTTATTAAAAAGAAGAATGTGAAACAGCTACACAGACTGCAGGCAATAGAAGGTCTCTTGCAGCAATTAACAGCTGAAGAGCACACACGGAACTGAGAGTTATACAGTCCATGCTTCATATGCACAACTCCTGTTTCAGTTAAAGGGAGACCTGTAAGGCCTGTGAAGACTTATGTAAGTTTGACTTTGCATGAGAGAGCTAAGCCACAAAGTTCACTTAGGAAAACTCCCCCATCAAAGTGAAATGTATTGTGTCCTGTCAGCAAATGTTGTTTTGCAAATCCTCTCTCACCTGCCATAAGATATTATTGAGACATATGGTTTCACACACTACCAAGCAGCTCAGTTTTGCCAACGAACAATAATGCACAGAACAAATATGTGTGGAAATCATGAGATCATCTAATTAAAAGAAATGTTATTGTTTGCCACTACTTTTAATGAAATCGAGTCTTTGCTGTCCACAGAAGAGGCTGGAAAAGAACCAAATCCTATTAGCGCTCATGCCTCAGAAATTCTTTGCAAGAGAAGAGAAATTATACCTTAGCCAGTGTTGAAAATCTTCGCTGTATCTAAAATCTGTATATGCTAATAGGATATTTTAGACGAGTATAATGAATCTATGGTTACATGTGATTCAGATTATGCCACTACAAAAACAGGTGTTACTGTCTGAAAAAAAATTTCCATTGTGTATTAGCAACATGGAGTCCATGACATGCAATTAGCCATTCCTGATTTCATCTAGTAAAGGGCACTGGCATAAATACACACTAATCCTTTCATTACAGTAGTTACATTTGGAAAGCTTTAGAAGAAATATTTTGGATATCCATCATTAAATCAAACAGAAATGTACTTTGCAATGGAATTAATAATTCCCTGACTCATTCCCAGACCATCCCAAACTTAAACACAAAAAGCATTTTATGTACACAGAAATATGTGAAATCCCTTTTTAAGTAACTACATTTCTGCTTATCCAATTGCAGAAAAGCCTGATTCTTAGATAAACTTTTATTTAAAGGTGGTATTTTCAACACCACTGCATGCTGGTCAGTTACACTAAGAACAATAAGCTGAATAAATTATGACCAAAGATGTATTACAAGGCTATTATACACTATTAAGGGTCTCTGTTAATATTAAATACCAAGGAAGCAAAGCATGAGTGGTTGAGATGTCACTAGAAAAATCTCAAATGGAATTTAAGTTTGTCTTTGTTTTGTTTTTTTAATGTCCCCTTATTAATGTAAATTAAAAGCCATCGGCCTTATTAGCTGCTGCTTTATTCTATTTTTTTTTTTTTCAGTGAGTTAACTTCAAAACTTTTCAGTGAAATCAGTAACAAAAGATGAATCAGACATAAAAGGATTTGGGTGGTTAAGGGTGTGTCGTAAGGTCTTAATTAAACATCCGAGGGAGATATCTGAGCCAACTTACGCCAGCCCGACTAGGTACATCCACACAACACAGAAGGATGCCATGGAGCCCAGGTCTGGAAGCTCAATTGCCTCACACATCTGGCCAGCCTAACTTACTGCGTTCTTGTTAGCTTGGGCCTCTCCAAGTCACACCTCTTTGTGCTTTCCCTTCAATAAGCCTGACACATATCCTTATGATGTGCTTACTCCCAGCTTTGGTGCCTGAATTCTGCTTCTGGGCATGCTGAGCATGAAACTGCTGAGAAACTATGCTGCTAACCTCCTGCCTAAACTCCTAACCTCCACTGGACAAAGTTGGCAAGTAAAGTTGGCAAGTCTCTCTGTCTTTGTCAGCAAAGGGGCTTAATCCAAGAGGTGAGCACAAGGCACAGCTAAGAAACCTGGCTCCAAACAAATCCTAACTGCTGGAAGAGGCAGCTATTGGATTTCTCTCCTGTCTTGTCCTTCTCATCCATGCATCCATCCGTCCGTCCATCCATCCATCCACCACTTCAACAGTTCAGCAAGAACATGGGAAATCCAGGTTCAAAACTTTATTCTAGTTAGGAGGAAGCAAACTTCCTTCTCTCCGGAGCAGATTGAGATTATGCTCTGTTCAAACACACAAATACACTAGAAGAAGAGTGAGATGAGGCCACTCATCCCAGCAGTGAACAGTGGCCATTTGGCTCCCCTGCTTCTAACTTCAGTGACAACTTACTTGCTGGATCCAACATCTGCTTAGCATAAAGCATACAAAAACATCTCCGGCGCTGGCACTGGAACGCAGAGCTGCCACCACACTTAAGTTATTTTGTTACTGGTCTGAATAGTTAAGCTTGCTCTTGGTCTGTCTTTCTGAGTCACTGAATATTTGGGTATTTTTACGAAAGGGTGCTTCCCACATCAAGAATACCTCACAGCTTTGTTCCAAGCATCTCTAGCCCAGCAAGTATTTTGGTTTTCATTACAAAGGAGGAAATAATTCTTTCAATAATGGTCCTGAGAGAGATAGATTGGCTGCTGTCTCCAAAGGCACAGAAGGGATCCAAACTTTGATCTCTCGCATTATGGCTAACAGTGGTAGGTGGTAAGTTTTTAAAGTAAAAGCCTTAAACTCAAGATTTCATCAAGAGTAGAGGCCGGCAGCATATACACAAGATGGTCAGAGTTTAACATGTGACTCAAGTGTTGATTTTGGTGGCTTCAAAACTCAGTAAATTAAACTCTGATGCTTAGATCCAGTGCCCTACATAGCTAGAGAGCTTTTCCTTCAAAACTCCCTGCAGAAGCTACTGGTGGAACAGAACCTTCAGAGTCGCCCTTTCACCAGCAGCGACTAAGGGAGAAGAATGACACAACTCCAGTTTTTAAAGACATGGCTGTTTTCTTATTGCCTGGTTTGATCTATGACAAGCAGGCAAATGCAATGCATTGTAGTGATTTTACTCTGTACCACACAACTTTATGTAAAGATGCAACTTCTGGTGATCACCGACTACATGACAATCTTTATTTTTAACAAAACCTTCACTGCTGCCAAAAAAGTGACCTGTGCAAACCCAGCACTCTGAAGTGGAATGGAGGGAAAGTCCAGCCTAAGTGATTTGTTACCAAATCTCATGATCTTAAGCCACTTTTGTGTGGTGAGGGAAGGAGCTGACAAGTGATTCCTGAATGCATGAAGTTGGCAGCATTTGGTTGTACAAGCTAAGAAGCACAGCCAGAAGATGGGTCAGCCAACATGTCTCTTCGCAAGAGTCTGTTTTCAATAGCTTGTAACATTATGATGCTTTAACCAGAGCTGCTGAGACTTTCCATTCCAGGTGTCTGCCTAAGGCTATTTTTTTTTTTTTTTTTTTTTTTTTTTTTGAGACAAAGTAGTTCAGCTGGTTCTGAGAACCAGACTTCTTTTACACTCCACACTAACTCCAAGGACCTTGTCTTTGAAGAGGTCTAGTAACACCATGCTTTGGAGCGAGAACTTGAAGGCTCATGGCAAGCAGCCACTGTTCCAAGCTCTTGCCTTCTGCTACCACATAACTGAAGAAAAAACTGAAGGTATTATGTTAAATATATGAACGTATCTATGATTCACATAAATGGAGACAGGGGATCCTGTAAGTGCGCACCACATAGCTGCATCTCTTCAGCAGACATAACTCTTGATGAAAGGCACCTAATCCACCTAATCCATCCTTCTACTCCGAGACAGAATCAAGTATGTGTAGCTCAACCCCAGGATATTTTCGTAGGTTTTGCAGCCCAGATTAGGTGATAAGTATTTCACAGTCTCTTAAATCCCTTCTGAAACCTCCACACAGTCAGAATTATTTCCCAGTTAGATTTTCATTGCTATACATAGAGCAAATTACTTCTTCCCCTGCCCTCAGTGGACAAGGAGGAAAAAAAAGTTGATAACTGTCTTGTTTGCTACCTATTTGAATTTTGTGAATGCCAGTTACAAGACTGTTGAATCTAGTGAAGCTCAACTACTTGGCAAGAAAAGTTAACAAAATGGTTTTTTTTCCAGAATATCAAAGGACATCAAAATAAAACTGACATGACTAATGTGATGGTGAATCTCATCTTAGATAATTGGTATGTAATAAATCTATTTTTCTTTTAACCATGTAAAACTTTGCACAAGAGAAAGCATTTTTAATTATGTTGCATCTTCTTGAGTGTGATTCTCTGTTAACCACCTCTACTGGCTTATGGGCACCCTGTAACAGAAGAGTGATGAGGACAGACCAATCTGTTGTAATTTTTAGACAACTCTCCATACTCATGTTGGGTTTTAAATTTTGCAAACAAAACTACGCTAAGCAAAATTGCTTCAAAGCCATATCACAAATCTATGCCTTTGACGTCATTGCTCAGATATCTCTAACTGTGTAAAATGCAATAGAAGTATCCCAGGATTTGACCCTGCAAGTGCAAATAGATGCAGACAACATCCTAAGCACTGCCAGGAGACCAAGAAACAAGAATACAGATCTAAAGTGAATGCAATTATCAGAAATAAAAAAAAAAAAAAAACATATTAAAAGTAGATGTCTACTCACTTCCATTTAGATGACATGAACAATATTCTCATTGCTACAGCTCTTACTATCTGGCTACATGAGGTGAAATACTAAACAGCAAAGATGATATTCACTGGTCACTTGGAGCCTGAGATGGTTGAAAAGAAATCACGTTTTCTTTTATGTTTGCATAACCATACTTGATCAGCCTCCAAGCACTTCTGAATTTAGAAAGTGCATCATGAATAACTCCTGCCAGCTCTGAGACATCATAGTTAGAATATATTAAGAGCAAACAAGGCCCTGAAAAGGTAAATAATAAGTTTTTTAAAACCTTTTATAGGGAAAATAGCTATTTCGACCATTTAAGAAGTGACTGCCAACGTTACTAATGTACCAGAAGTGCTCAAGATTTGTTTTCAAACTTTAGGGCAGTATTTTTCTTCAGGATTTTTGACTTTGTTTTTTGTATGGGGACTGGTATGTAAATCAAAGAAAAGCACAAGTAAATATAAAAACAACACCAGAAACAACAACTACAAAAAAATTATACATATGTCCTAAATGTATCTGGTAACTGTTTGAAACCCAAAAGTACTTTTTTTTTTTTCCTGGATATTTTTGTTCATGAGCATATGTAATAATGGCCATGACAGATTCACTAAGCAGAGAACTACTAAATTAGCTGCTTCACTGAGGTTCAGTGATTCTGAGTAACATATTAGTGATTCTGAGTGGCATATTCAGTCATACACATACCAAAGACTAAATTTTTAAATATGTGCTGATGAAAATCTTCTAATATTGGTCTGCTGAAATCGTGTTTGAACTAGAGAAACCTTATGTGATAAGACTTTGTGCTGAAGTTTCAAATCCTCTGATAAGTGTCCCTGGCTGTACTTTTAAATATTTTTTCCCAAGCTGATTTATTACATAAACAAATTCCACATCAGAGATACACGTCGTTCAGCACTTGGGATGTGTTTTTTTCACTCTTGATTTATGAAAACACAAAGGCCCCCAAAATAAAAAGAGCTAATTTTAGTACTGTGTTCCAAGTATCAGGTTTCATCTTGATCAACTGTTCACTTGAGGACAGTGACACCAAGTGGCAGAGATGACAAACTCCCCCTTTCTTTCTCAACTGCAGCTGAGTCCGTCTTTGACGCACAAAAAAAAATAGGGTTAACTGTGCTGCAACTTCCAACTGCTTCATTTGTATGTTGAATTCATAAAAGCTCTTCTGCTTAGCATAAAATTGGTACAAATTAAAATAAGAGATTTCTGCTTTGTTTACAACATACCATTAAATTTCAGATCCATTAAATCGTTTACTGATGTATGGTAAAATGAACTGCTGCATTCTGAAGACTGTCATGAAAAAGACTTTTCTTCCATTCTTACAGTCTCTGCAGTGTTAAATTTTTCTTTTATCTTTTTTTTCTTTATTTTTGCTGATACTGTAAGTGTCCTTTCATCTCAGCATAACTGTTGACTTTCCCATCTCGATTTTGAAAATCAATTTCTTCATCAACAATCAACATTTTAAAAGCATTAATAATTAAAAAACTATTTATAAAAATAAAGAACTGAGGATGTTCTGGTGTATATAAAGGGAATATAACTTGTTCTTCAATAAATATCAAAGACTTCCTAATTCTTATAGCTTTATTCTATCCCTTCATATTCCTCAGTTAAAAAAAAAAAAACAACAAAACAAAACAAAAACAAAAAAACCACGCTAACACTAGAACAGAGTCATTACTTTTTCTACTTTTTTTTTTTCCTATTTTTTTCTTACATTTTTCAGTGCACATTACCACCATATAATAGTGAAAAAAAGTATTTAAACAAGGAACACCAAAGTTCTTCATCATGCCCACAACTCAGCTGTACTTCACGATTTGCCTATTTCCATATAGGCAAGAAAGATTTTCCTGATCCAGACAGTGTAACTCCTTGCACTATGCTGAAGACAATCTTTGAAAGGCAATGCCAAAATATTTTCGTTTCAAAAATTACTCTGGAACTTTGGTTTTAATTCCTGCACTGCAACGCAAAATGCTTTCAAGATGACCTACAACAGTGAAAAAAAAAAATCTGGAGGACAGACTATTCAGTGGATAAGGAATTGGCTGAATGGCCACAGCCTGAGTGTGGTCAATGACTCTAAGTCCAGGTGGAGGTTGGTGACAAGTGTTGTCTCTCCAGGGTCCATCTGAGGACCAATGCTGTTTAAGATCTTTATCAATGACATATACAGTGGAATCAAGTGCACCCTCAACAAGTTTGCGGGTGACACCAAGCTGAGTAGTGCAGTTGATACACCAGAAGGAAGAGATGTGATCCAAAGGGACCTAGACAAGCTGAGACCACGTGAAATGAATGAGGTTCAACAAGTCCAAGAGCAAGGTGCTGCACCTGTGTCAGGGCATTCCCAGACATGAGTACATGCTGGGAGAAGAACTCAGGGAGAGCAGCCCTGCAGAGAAGGACTTGGGGGTTCTGCTGGACAGAAAGCTCAACATGAGCCAGCAGTGTGTGCTTGCAGCCCAGAAGGCCACTGCGTCCTGGGCTGCATCAACAGAGGGGTGGCCAGCAGAGTGAGAAAGGTGATTGTGTCCCTTTTCTCTGCCCTTGTGAGGCCCAACTTGGAGTACTGTGTTCAGGTCTGGGGCCTTCAATCATAAGAAAGACACAGAGCTGTTAGAGCAGGTCCAGAGGAGGGCCACAAACATGATTAGAGGGCTGGAGCACCTCTCCTGTGAAGAAAGGCTGAGAGAGCTGGGGATGTTCAGCCTGGAGAAGAGAAGGCTCTGGGGAGACCTCATATTGGCCTTCCAGTACTTGAAGGGGGCTTGTAAAGAAGATGGAGAGCAACATTTTATGCAGGCAGAAAGTGGTAGGACAAGGGGGAATGGTTTTCAACTAAAAGAGGGGAGATTTAGATCAAATATTTAAAAGAAATTCTTAACTCAGAGCGTGGTGAGGCACTGGCACAGGCTGCCCACAGAAGCTGTGGGTGCCCCATCTCCGGAGGTGTTCAAGGCCAGGCTGGATGGGGCTTTGGGCAACCTGGCCTGGTGGGAGGTGTCCCTGCCCATGGCAGGGGGTTGGAGCTGGGTGGTCTTCCAAGGTATCTTCCAACCCAAGCCATTCTATGGTTCTGTGAAACCACGGAATGGGAAGCCTCTACTGCATGACAATTTGCAGGAAGTCCTGTCTTACCCCATTAAAATTTCTTCTATATAATGAGATCTACATGTATATTTGACATACATGGCCATGTAAGATACCATTTAGTTTGAGTAAGGATACTCAGTTACCCTGAAGTATATAAATGAGACTACAATCACTGGAATAAAGAATTACTCAGAATGACTGGGGGTCTCAAAGTCCAGCCCATAAGGAATTGCTAAGCTGAATTTTAGAAGAAGTGCCTTCATTGGAATTTCCAGATTAATTTTATCTTAACATATGTTAAGATACATATGTATCGAACATATGTTTATACAAGTGATCTATGCTAGCTGTCTATGCCGAGTTTACAGTATATTAGAATTTTTTTCCACCTAAGATCTCACAATTGTTTACCTTTTTCTTAAAGCCCATCTAGCCTGTTTGAAGGATTCATGTCCTGAACTGCTGAGAGAATCAGTTAGACTTATTTTATACATTCTCATCAAACTTTTAACAGAATAGTACAGAATTAAATTGAACTATTTAAATACATTCATTCAAGTATGTACTTATGACTTAGTAGGATCAGTGCTCAAACAAAAGTGTCAAGCCAGAAGTTGAAGATATAAACACTGAACAATGGCTACATTGTTCTTGAAGATTAATTGCTCTTAAGAGAAAAGAAAAAAAAATCCCTGACCTGAAGGTGTTGATGTAGCTGAATTAAAAGGTAATGCTTTTTTTACCTCCTACTACGAGATCCCTTTGGTCTCTAATCTCTATTGTTTGTGCTTTCAAAAGACAAAAGTTACATTGTTTTGACAAGACAGGTTTGAACATTTTTCATCAATGACAAAGGAAAAAAAGGTCTTCATTTGTAATTTGCCCTATGAGATTCCCTACAAAAATTAAAAAGAAGCATCCCTCTTCTGAGGAAGCACCACACGCTAGTATAAAAGACAGTTCAGCATAGTTGAACTACCTTCATCATATCTTCACTTGGAATCCCTCTTCTTCCTCCTCCTCTTGTCATAGCTGGGTATTAAGACACTGAGATTAATGTTTAATGGCAGTGAATACAACAGATATTTTATTTTTTGGCAAGATTATGAAGGTTTTTGTAGACTTTTATCTCATGTATTTCAATTACTGACATGACCTTGTACTATAACTTTATATCAATAGAGACCTCAACAAAACAGTCTTTTTACAGTGTCACCCAAGTTTTTGGTGTCATACACCACTTTCTAACTTTTGTACTCTTTCATATAAGAAGGCTTCACAGATTTGAAGAGTTAGGTGTTTTTTAATCTCACAACCAATCATTTCTCCATCTATTTCCCCATTCTGAGTTCTTTCATATAATTTTTATTATTATTATTCTTTAATTTGGGTTCTGTTTTATCACTCCTCCTCCATTTTTTTCTGTAATTTTCTGTCACTCTTCACCCTGACTAGTGATTTGCACATTTTGCGGATCAGCACTCTTTCTCCAAATATTTGTTTGTAAAATGGGGATTCAGATCTAAGTCTCACATTTCAGGTTTCTATCATGTCATCAACACAGTCTTCTCCAGGTTTTGAAAACATAAGAAAGAGACAAGTAATAATAATAGTAATAATAATAAAAAAAAGCAACAGAAAGACACCACGTTTATTATGATTACAAATCCAAAAGAACAGCCTTACAAAAATATATAGGATTCACACTTACTAATTATAAACCTAAATCCTGGTAGTTTCGTAGTCTGACAGGAACTTAAAAACCTTCCTAAATGTGGTTCACAGGATTTTTGTGCCCCCAAACCTACTCACGTATGTAACAAAACCCCCTTCTGTTATCAACAGTATTTAAAACAAAAGTACTCTCCATCCCCAGCTACTTGAGAAACAACTTGAATGCTGCCATGCGGAAAGCAGACACATAAAGGGATAAAAGAGAAAGGTGTGGCTTTATAAGAAATGTCACAGATAAGGCACATAAACACATGCTTGCATCAGGCACTGTTTGGAAGTCACAACTACACCCTTGTTTTTTTGCTTTTTTGCTCATGATTGCTTAGAATTTAACTTTGAAAGAAACATGATTTATAATTAAGCTAGCAAGATCTTTATCTGAAGAAAATGCATTGCACTTCAAGATGTGAACCCAGGTAACTAAACTAGGAAGTAGGCTATTTCTACTTCTACTTGGCTAAGCACTGGGAACAGCAGTGGGTTCTGGCTACTCAAACTGGAGGATCTAATAGGAATGCAGTAGCATCTACAGGCCACATTAGTACTTACATCCAAGCTTCCTTCACTTGTAGATGTAGAACTAAAAACATCCTCCTCACCATAATCTCTGTTCATCCTCAAGTGTTCTTCTGTCTGCAACACAAATAGTATCCTACACAGAAGTAGCAAAGCAAAGAAAACAGCAGAAACATGCCACAGCAAAGCACCAAACCTCATTATGGAACCAGGATGAATTGCTGCAGTAGCATTAGATCTGATTGCTGAGAAACACTGAAGTAGTCTGCAACATTTTTCTGATGTAGGCAAGGCCCCAAAAGATCTATTAACAGGAGCATGTAAGAAAATGAAACCAGAACAATTCTAAGGCAAAGAAAACAGGTAGCAGCAAGCAGGTCCTGCAGCACCAAGGGCCAGGTTGTCACTCTGCTATACCTGCAGAGACAGGGTTGCAAGCACAGAGCTTCTTTCCCCCCACATGTAAATGACAGGTCCTCTTTAATATCTTCATCGATGATCTGGACGAGGGCATCGAGTGCACCCTCAGTAAGTTCGCAGATGACACCAAGTTAGGTGCGTGTGTCGATCTGCTTGAGGGTAGGAAAGCTCTGCAGGAGGATCTGGATAGGCTGCACCGATGGGCTGAGGTCAACTGCATGAAGTTCAACAAGGCCAAGTGCCGGGTCCTGCACCTGGGGCGCAATAACCCCAAGCAGAGCTACAGACTGGGGGAGGAATGGTTGGAAAGCTGCCAGGCAGAGAAGGACCTGGGAGTGATGGTGGACAGTCGGCTGAATATGAGCCAGCAGTGTGCTCAGGTGGCCAAGAAGGCCAACGGCATCCTGGCTTGTATCAGGAACAGCGTGACCAGCAGGGCTAGGGAGGTGATCGTCCCCCTGTACTCAGCTCTGGTGAGGCCGCACCTCGAGTACTGTGTTCAGTTTTGGGCCCCTCGCTACAAGAAGGACATCGAGGTGCTTGAGCGGGTCCAGAGAAGGGCGACGAAGCTGGTGAGGGGCCTGGAGAACAAGTCCTACGAGGAGCGGCTGAGGGAGCTGGGCTTGTTCAGCCTGGAGAAGAGGAGGCTCAGGGGCGACCTTATCGCTCTTTTTAGGTACCTCAAGGGAGGCTGTAGCGAGGTGGGGGTTGGCCTGTTCTCCCACGTGCCTGGTGACAGGACGAGGGGGAATGGGCTTAAGTTGCGCCAGGGGAGTTTTAGGTTAGATGTTAGGAAGAACTTCTTCACTGAAAGGGTTGTGAGGCACTGGAACAGGCTGCCCAGGGAAGTGGTGGAGTCACCATCCCTGGAAGTCTTCAAAAGACGTTTAGATGTAGAGCTTAGGGATATGGTTTAGTGGGGACTGCTAGCATTAGGTCAGAGGTTGGACTCGACGATCTTGAGGTCTCTTCCAACCTAGAAATTCTGTGATTCTGTGATTCTGTGACTGCTTCATATATCCCTCTCAAGCCTGGATCCCATGATCATCTGCAAAGGACCTCTGCACTGCTGTATTGCTTAGCAGTGCCAATTTAATCTTGATTTAGCCTCAGGCACGTGGCTACATTTCACATCAAAAAGATATGGGGTTCATGACACCTTTATGTTTTTTATGCCAGCTTCAGGAGAACAGAGGGTAACTGATCCAGCATAAAATTAGAATGGACTGAAGATGATACCTTATCTGGCATTAAGCCTATAAGCACGAAGTTAACCAAAGAAATACCTTCAATCAGTTTGTATCAAACATGAGAATAGGTTTCTGCTTTTATTCTGTGTCATGGTGTTTTTCATATAGCAGAAAAAAAAGAACTCTAAAAGCTAGATCTAGTGTATTGTCATACCACGATTATTGCCTTCAGCGAGCTCAGAAAGCAAGTATGTGTGTGGGCATGGAAATCTGAGTGTGGGCCTATAGAGCGGAGTGACACTTGATCCCAGACAGCTTGCAACACAGGCTAGTGCTCTCTTCTTCCCTTGCAAAAGAAGTCGTCTTCCCTGTAAATGTATGCGACTCTACAGCATGCCCTGGGTTCAAGACTTTGGACAAGTCTTGCCAGTAACTAGTTCTAAAATAGAGACTACACACGGCCCCATGCAGTGATTCTGTCTTTGTGTGTGTGTATGCAAACGACGATGCAAACAAAAAGAAATTAAACAAGTAAGCAGAACCGAATGAAGTCTTGCAGAGGAGTAAAACTCTAAGGGAGTAACAATTAAAAACAGTTTTGGAAAAAACCTTCTGGGCCTGCGTGTGTGTGTTCTGAAACCACAGCACATCCCCCCATACAATCCCTTCATAAACTTATTAAATCATTTCTTAAAAGAAGTTAGTTTGCCCCCATTCTGCTAACTACATCTGTTCAGCAGTTTCACTGTTGTTTTGTCTAGAAATCTGCCATAATACTCAGCCAGCTGTATTACGGCCACTTAACGCTTGCTCTTGTGTGCTGCACAGTTCTTCAGTTTTCAGTAATTTTTCTGAATATTTGGGCTCAAATTGCTAGAGGTTCATACTGGAAAGGTAATGATGACTTCCTTGCAGGTCTAAATAAAACTGTTGTTTTAATCCCTCTTCCTATAGACTATTCAACATCTGAAAGTAAGAGTTCAATAAAGACATCATCAGGAAAAGTCAATTAACTTGTCAGCCAGCAAGACTCGTCTGACAGCAAGACTTACACCTTCACTTCAGATTTACAAGTTGTTCCTCATACTTGTTTGAACAGTTCTTACTACCTACCAGGACAAACATTACTTGTACCTTATTAATCGACCCTCCGCATCTTTAACACTTATTAAAATATATCTTTAAAAAAGCAACCTCAGAGTATGACCTCCTGTGTCTGATTTACAAGCATGAGAAAGAAGAGAGGGGGGTGGTGTATAAAAGAATAAAGAGTTTGTAATTTCTAGGACACTCATTCCAAACTCGGCTGTGAAAAAAACACTGCAGTAACCACAGCACTGGCAGGTTTCAAAGCTCTTTTCCAGTGTTGTAAGTGAAATTATTCTGTAAGCTAAATCTGAGCTGCTTCTGGAATTACAACTCCGAGAGCAGACACTTCATAACGAGGTTCAGTAAAATGGGAACAGAGGAACAACTTTAACACAGTAAACTTCATGCTGCAATATGTTCAGTTCCTCCAGAGCAGCTACAGAGCCATGGCATGCCCTAGAGGCTTGTGCTGAGCTCCTTTGTGATCTAGATTCTTCCAAGCAGATGCTGTATTATTACTCTAGTTATGCTTTTGTTCCCTGCTAAATGGGAAATAATTTCTTACAGAGGATAAACACACAAAACTGACTCACTTACTATCGCATAAAATACAGCTCTGATGCATCATCCTTCATAAAATGTTAAGAATAGATCAGCATCCATGTTTGACCAAATTTTTCAACATAGTGTCGATAAAGTGTCCACACAAGAAGCCATTGCCTGATAAAAACACTCCAAATTTGATCATAATAAAAAGGGCTGAGAACTAATAAAAATTTTGGATAGCTTATACAGTTTTAAAAATGTGACTGAGGAGACTGGAAGGGTTAAAAGTAACACTGGTCCATCAAGGAAGTGTACGTTACTTAGTACCAGTTAACCTGATTTCACTGCAAAAGCCTTAGAAAGCTTTTAAAATAAGACAAAAGAAAAATGCTATTTTACTCTGACATTCTCAAGTAATAAATACTTTATAATCAAATCATTTGACACAGCTAATTATAGTGAAGGAAGTAAAAAGTGTTAAGTTAAAAGTGTAGTATGTTCTTGAGCTAGAAATTTTTACTATATTTAATTTCTGCAATGTGGCACATATTTTTCAAAAAGGCATCTCAATAAATTCTAAGATCTACAGAGAATGCATAAACATTATTTTCTAGTTTTCTCCTTATAAAGTCACCATCACATCTTCTTCTCTAATTGTTTAAAGTTATTTAAATTTAGCAACTCTAATTGTATCTTGAGTTTAGTTGAAGCAAGTTTTTATACAAACTTTCTTTTTTGAATTTTCCAACTCCAAATTAAAAACAAAGTTAAAAATGCCCAACATGCACCCCTGTGGACACTGATCCTTCAGTTTATTACTCCTTTTAGTACTGTGAGCTTTCTTCTACACCTAATTCACCAGTTTTACAGACTGGAGATGGCAATAACGCAAAAGTACAGATTACTGAAAATATAAATGCTTTAAAACAAAGTATCACACACACACACGAGTTAATAAGACACTTCTACGTGATATCTAGAGTAATGTGTTCTATATTGCATCAGTTCCTTCATAAATGCTTTTTTTTTTTCCTCTTCAATCTGAGTGCTACTAATAAGTGGATATAAGTTGCTTAAAACTCCTGCCTTTTGTTGCTACCTACTGAAGTAACAGCATTTAAAAAAAATAAAATTAAGTGGTTAATATGCCCAACTCCTTGAATTAGCTGAAATCCCCATCAGACTGTACTGATTAACTGTAGTTTATGCATCTGCTAAAAGATGACTGCATGGAGAAAAAAAAAAAAAAAAAAAGCAGAACAAAACCAAATCAACAACAGACCCCATTGCCCAGAGACAAAATACAAAAATACATCTGGAAATAAATCAATTCTCTTTATCAAGGTAGTACATTGATAAACACTTACCTTGCTGTTGCTTCTGTTAGCTTTGAAAAATCCCAGAAACCCTTTCTTTTCTTTTTCTACTGCATCACTGCTTAGCGAAACACTTCGACTTGGTTCTGAAACAATTACAATAGAAAATTTTTACATTTCTGCAATAAAGATCAGTATTTTAATACATTCTGGGTTAATGCTGTATTTTTATGAGCTGGCAATGTTATGAACTGCAGTATCTAGTAAATGCCAGATCCTGCGCTTTCTTTTTCATTAGACTTCTATTTGCTCCAAGTTTGTTCCCATATCCAGTGAAGTGAATAATAAAGTCATAAACTTAGTAAATTTTTGATCACAATTTAGTACTCCTCAGGATTGTCTGATTCCCTCGATCTCCCTACAACTTCCCCCTCATCAGTTCAGCTGGATGAGTGATGTGATAAGGTCATACCTTACGGGGAACAAACATTAGTTTGACATTTGATATACAGACTGTCAAACTCAATTTTATTTTATTTTTTAAATGAACACTGCATAAAGGTAGAGAGATTTATTCTCTTTCAAGAACATCAGAATATCCCACTAGCACAAAGAGTTTAACACAGAAAAGTTGCTTTCTCTTTTAAGTATTTACTTGTTTAATAACAATTAATAAAGCATACAAAATAACTTGTTTCTTCACATAAAAGTCTACTTCACATACACAAAAAAAAAAAAGACAACTTTATCCCAGAACTTTGGTAAACTAACTTGCATTTCACACAAAGCACATGATTTTCACACAGGATCACTTGCACATCCATAACATAAGGTGTTAGAAGGTGTTATGCACATAGAGTAGTTCAAAGCACAATGGAAAAGTAGAGGTGGTGAACCCTGGGGAAAACAGGGAGAAACTATCCCTAAGAAAGACTGCAACTCCACTGAAAAAAAAAAAATATATATCCAGTAACACATTAATACCTTCCTCAAATACGAAGCACTGCCTAAGCTCATTCACCAGAAACTTCTTCTTTTCTACTCAGGGCTGGGCTGCACCTGGATGTGGATCGTGATTGCCTTGCTCAGCTAGTCTTTGACAATGGTAAGCCATGGTAGTAACTGCTGATATCAGCAGTTTGATGGAAATCTAAATGGAGTTGGGATCTTAAGCACTGCATACCATCTCAAAACAACAAGCAATCTGCATATTTTTTTTTCTGAAATAAGCACAGCTGCTATTCACTTTAGCATCATGCTCTGTATAAGAAGAAGCCACAACATGCAACGACTTAAGAAAAAAAGCACTGGCTTCAGTGAAGCCATGAGGGAACAGGCCATGAGTTAAGATTCACTCAATGTCTGTCACTGTTTGCTTCCTACCTGAAAAGTTATAGAAGTTATTCACTGTTTTACTTTGGTTATGTTGTATTTACTACTAGCAATGCAAAGAAGTAACTAATCAATCATTCTTCTCTTGAGGATAATTAATTTAACTATAACAGATTTAGTGGAGGAAAAATATATTAAATATACACCTTTTCTGTATAACTGGAAGCAGAAGCACAAATGTCATCTAATCAAACCCTATTTAGTGTAGTAGTTCAGAAGTCGGCATCTACCCAGAGTTATCCAACATGCATGCATATGTTTAAGTTTGGTATTAAAATGCTTCATTACAAGTAAATTGGAATTAGTGGAAGATCTCATGGGTCTCAAAAGACTTTGTCTCCACTACTATAAGAAGTTTCAATGCAGAAGACTTGAGATTTCAGTATTCCTGATATTCAGCTAATCATGTTTTAGGTAACAATAAAAGGTTTGGAATCTGCGTAGAAGCATACGATGCCAGACAGTGGTTAAATGTCAGGATTTGTTAATTGTTGGTATTTTGATGGACAACAGTTAAATGACAAAATTTGTTAATTGTTGGCATTTTAGTGGCAATTACTGAACAAGCATTATGAGCATTATGCACACAAGTGTGCTGGTTCTGACGCAAAGCATGACCACGGGAACAACACGGTCCAAAAGACAGCACAGACTGTGAAAATAGCTTTTTTCTTGACAGCGCTTTACACTAGGATGTTAAAGATCCATCTCCTAGAGCCACAACAAACAGCAGGAAGGGAAAGCTGACTTCCCCTCAGCATCACTGTACAGTACCTCTGTAGTTCAGAGAAGGTTCAGACTGAGTTTTTGATGGAGGAACTGGAAAAGGCAGGCAATGAAAGGACAAGAGAAGACATATTAAAGTTCTAGTATTGCCCAGTAAACCGCAGCATTATTCATTCATCACTCCTAATGTTTGTGTCCTAAGGACTGTGGAAACAAAACCTTATCTGACATCAGACATGCAGCGCTCCTACTAGAAGCTGCTTAGCTGAGAAAAAGTTTGTGTTCCTTGTCGGTTCACTAGGGAAGTTGCTTCAGCTGCTACACCAAATTGTGTTAGCAGGTGGCAGCAGAGCTTGTCTTTCTATATTTTGGCTTCGGTATTTTTACTTCAGGGAAGGAGCACTTTGTTTTTTAATAGAATCTGCTCTTATAAATGCAGCCTGTGCTTTCAGCACCTCTGGTGCCACACTCATTAGTGAGAAGGTACTTTAAAAATCTGTTTTTCTGGTAATTAAATAGCCTGGACAACCTACTCCATGCACAATCCTTAGGCCAGATGCTTTTTGGAGCAATGGGGTTACTCTGCTGGAAGGTTACAGATGAGAATATGGGAGGAAGGAATTTGCTCGAACAAAGGGAACCTTTCCTAAATTTCATGTGTATTTACTGTTCTCATCAGGACCACAGTGCAGACTGAGAGGGATACAGAGAAGGCTGACATACATTCAGGAACAGGGGATACTATCAGAATGAAAGGTATACTAAAAGGTTCAAAATGATAACATATATTTTTTTCTGATGCTGAGAGCAGCACCAAGTGTTACAGAATTTTCTGCTGTAATCTCAGGCCTGAAGTCAAGTCTTGTTTTTGACTGTACAAGATAATTGGACTTTTCAACCCTGGACTTGCAGACCTATATAGCACCTATATATAAATGATCACTTTCATTTAAAAAATAAAAATGTAAGGAAGGACTAGGTTAATTTTTCCGTAAGTTGTCCCTGAAGTATGCTGAACAAGTCCTGTTGAATACTATGCATTTTCAATATGTTGCTCCAAAATGCTTAGCTTAATTACAGTAAACATGTCTTTAAAGAAAAAAGAAAAACACTAAATTCAGTTATGACATGTTGTCAGCAACTTTTTGAGCATGCTGACAATTCAAAGGAAAAGGAGACATTTAGTTTACTTAAGAGTCTAAACTCATTGAAATTTGGCTCATATAGAGTTAGAACTGTCACTTACCACAGGAGTTTGAAAGGAGAGACAGAACGTCAACATAAATAAATAACCGTATAAATAAAAAATAAGCCTGCTGCTCAGTGTATACAAGACTGACATTATCTAAACAATAAGTAAGGACGTCTACTGTGCTGGAAATGATACCAATTGAGACAAACTGCAGGAGACAGTTTTAATGAATACCACTTTCTGACCTCAAAGGAAGTAGCACTTGTCACTATGTACTTTAAAGCATGTATACTTAAAAACACACGGCATAATTCTGCTACTTGAATACACAGGCTGATGAAACTCAAGCCCAAGAAGCTACTGCTACAACATCATCTATGAGAAAAGAAAAGGGGGGAGAAATAACCAAGAGAACAAAATTTTAAATACAAATACCTCTCAGCTCCTCTTCACTAAATTGTCAGCAGCTTTGCTGTTTGGAGGAACCACCTCTGCACCCATCCACAGTCTGTTATCACAAGCCCCACTCTGCTGCCTCTGCCTCTCCGCTTTCACGGCTGCCATGACTATGGCACGTCTCCTCTTTCTTTCTCTCTGACCCACAGCACAGGTCGATGACGGGACCCCAGGTGACATGCGTGGCACCAACAGCAGCTCTGGGAGGTACAAAGCTCCTCCTTTCGCCCTGCCCTAAGCCAACGTGTGCTAGGGGCTAGCAAAGCCTGGTGCTGGCCCCAGAGCAGCTAGCAACAGCTGGGCACACCACTGACCTGGCTGCTACTCTCTGGGACTGAGGCCCCCAAAACGTCCTTCAGTTGCCCATAATACCATTGACACCTCATCTAACCCAGCAGCAACCGCTTTCAGCCGCAGCTCACCTCTTTTTCTGTCCCAGGCGTACAGCTCACTTATCCCCAGCTCCTCCAAGGACTTGGTAAGCTCCAGCTCCTCCCCAGTGATGCTGTCTCGCAGAAGAACGATGTGCTCCTGACTGACCTCGCACTTCTCACAAATAGCCGGAATGATGTTGTGGAGAGGCACCTCCGGACTGACTCGAACCACTGCCTTCTGTGTCTTCAGGTAATTCACCACCAGCCTCACAGACTTCTGTAGAAACAAGCACAAAGTCTCAGCTCTCCCTCTGTGATGGCCATGCATTCTTATGAGAAAGGTTTTCATTCAGAAAATGGAAAATGTACGAGGGACATCCGTATTGTCTTCATTCATTTTACACAAGCTTACCCCACATGCATATTTATTGCAAAACAAAACAAAACAAAACCCTATTGAAAATAAACAAAAATTCTCAGAACACACCTATCATTAAGGAGAGAATCAGAAAAAACAGGCAAGTAAAGAAAAGGAATCAGATACTTTTTTTTTGGACAATGTTTACAAGTGCCACTCTGAAAAACATCGCAGTATATTAACTATCCTGGTCCAAGATAATTAAAAATTCAACAAAGAAATATTTCAAAAATGGCTACTTCTCAATATTCACAATTCTGTGAAATACGTTTATTACTGAACAGTCTTCTCCCTTATCTTTAATAAAGGTGGCAAACAAAATATTACCAAAGTTCCACCTACTTCCGCACAATCCCATAACCCTCATGTTAACCACTATTGTCAATTTCCATCATTTAAGTCTTTGAACAAAGTTCTTTACAAGAGCAAATTTCCATCTAAACAACTGCATGCAACATAAAGTTGTAAATGCTGCAGTCCAGACTGGCAGCTGCCAATCTGTGTGCAAATCATTTAACTTGTAGAAAAAGTTAGAGTCAATCTCAGGCCTCTCTCACCTGGTCTGAAGATGCAAAGGTTGGAAAAACTTGAAATGTTAAGAATGAAATGACATCTCACGTCACTGTTTCAGTGCTACAGGGTACTGACCTCAGGGGCCCGTGGCAGAGGTCGCTTTATCTTCTCATCAGGCACCTTCTCTTTCAGAAGTACTGTCTGTACGTCCAGTGCTCCTATCAAAGTGTTTGCCTTGTAACTCAGAGGCTGCTCAGTTCCCAAAGACTTCAGTTCAAGACTGTATTGGGATGGATTCAAATGATACCGGCTGCATAAATCAACCAACAGATCCATCACAGCTTTACTGTAGGGAAGAAGAAATTCACTGTTAGCATGGAGAAAAAACAGTTCCTAAAAAAAATGACTTTTGTTTTAATATTGGAGAAAAGACAGGACAAGGTGTGGATGTGTCGCAAGGAAGTAACAGTGCCGATGCTTTGAAATGCTAGAAATCTCAGATAAAAACATTAGGACTTAAATACATTCATGCTTAACTGTGTGCTTATGAGCTGGTAATTAACTATTCATTATGAGGCAGAAAACAGTGCCAACGATAGCACTAACAAACCTAAGCCAAAAGCAGAGAAAGTGCATCTTATCTGCTAACTGCATACATTAAATTCATTCAAACCCTGTTCCTTATCAGGAAGACAAGATACAAATAAATGACTCATTCAAGGTACGGTAAGCTCTACCTGCATTTGAACCATCACATAATGCAGACCAAACTGTAACACATGAATTTGAAACAAGAGGTAGACAGAATTTTTTCCAGTTTCCAGATTTTTGTGTGTGTTCATCTGCCCTCCAATTACACCAGTAATATTTCCAAGTACAACTGAACTCCTCCATATTTATTTTGGTGAGAATATTAAGCCAGTATAAAAATATCTGACTTCAAGTATTTGCATTATTAAGACGTCTCATTGCAGATGTGATTCCCAAACCACGAGGTTAAAAAGTCAGTCACTACTCCTTAATACAAAGCAGAGGCACTAACTCCACTTTAACAAAGCAGCAAGGTGGCTTGATAACGTCTGACACAGCAGATACAAACTACATTCCTCCGCACACCAGAACGTCTCCTCTTAACCGAGGTACTGAAAGGTTCTTTTTTTTCGAACTTTCCTTATTAAAATTCCATTCAGGATCAGAGAAAACATGTTTATTATAACTGGTTATGTTTATGAAAAGTTTTGGTTTCATAAACCTGCATTTGCCATTAACGAAACAACCAAGGTTGAAAACATTATTGGCCCTACTTGAAGCCTCTGATATACAAAGGATACTTTTATTCTAGTGGAAAAGAGATTAAATGTGTAAACAGCTTATCTCCCAATGAAAGTGACACCTTTTTTAATGTGTATACTGGAAAAGTGTATACAGATTCAAAATGTAGCAGACAAATTCAAGGCAGAAAAAAAAAAATCCTTCACAGATTCAGTACTTGGAGTACTGCGTTCAGCTCTGAGGCCCCCAGCACAAGAAGGACATGGAAGTATTAAATGAGTCCAGAAAAGGGCCATGAAAATGACCAAGGGGCTGGAGCACCTCTCCCATAAAGACAGGCTGAGGGAGTTGAGGTTCAGCCTGGAGAAGAGAAGGCTCTGGGGAGACCTCATATTGGCCTTCCAGTGCCTAACGGGGGCCTACAGGAAAGCTGGGGAGGGACTCTGTGTCAGGGAAGATAGTGACAGGACAAGGGTTAATGGCTTTAAACTAAGAGAGGGTAGGTTTAGATTAAATGTTCAGAAGAAATTCTTCACCCAGAGGGTGGTGAGGCACTGGCACAGGCTGCCCAGAGAAGCTGTGGATGCCCCATCCCTGGAGGTGTTCGAGGCCAGGCTGGATGGGGCTTTGGGCAACCTGATCTGGTGGGAGGTGTCCCTGCCCATGACAGGGGGTTGGAGCTGGGTGGTCTTCCAAGGTCTCTTCCAACCTAAACCATTCTGTGATTCTAAGATTATTAACCACACCACCATTAAATCTGTAGCTCACGAACTGCCCCTCAGCTGCAAGCTGATGGCATCTGAGAGACTGCTCTGTGGGGGGCTGCCCATCTTCTTTCTAGGCATGTGCCCTTTGCCTACAAGTGTCCAAGAAGTTGGTGAAGAACCTTGGAGGGCTAATGACAGAGAAATACCGTGAAAATGGGAAATGGGTCTGATCCCTTATTAACAGGCAAAACACTAAAACATACGTAAGTGCCAGCCAGCTTTTGTGCAAGAGATGAGAAATAACTCAAGGACCTATTTCACAGTAACCTATTTCAAGTTTAACCGAGTTATGCAATATAAGCTGAGAAAATTGAAGGTGTGGAAAATTTGAAATAGGTGATCGTATTTAAAGGAAATGAAAGTAAGTGAGAAAATGAAGATCAAATGAGGAGAACTTTGTTAATATGTATAGCAGGCTTCAGAAAAACTGAGGACTGTGGCAATGCTAGCATAAAGAGCATCTAAACAGAAATGGGTATCAGGTCACCCCATGACATTTTCCAGTGCCTTGTTCTGGCACTGTCCCCAAATGGTGAATGCCTCTATTTCACAATCATTGTTACTTCACACAAAACAGAAACTAAGTCCAGGCTATACAAGAATCCTGCATACACTGACATTTGAACAAACATTCATTATGTTGTGCAGCAATCAGAATTCAAAAAAGTGTCAGTCTGTTTGATAAAGATCTCAGCTTGTCTGTTTACAGATATATTACTTTTTAAGTGAAATTTGCGTGTTGTTCTTTTTTTCCCCTCAGCCTTATTACTGTTGTTTCAGAGAAAAGTAAATAACGTGGCAGAACCACAGTACCTGGTATTCTATTTGATACACATTTTAATTTAACGTGGAATGCTAATGTATTTCTGTAGTGTATAATATTGTAATAATTCATTCAAATTTAGACATTTACCTCACATGAACTACTTCATTCAAAACACTAAAAACTGCAGCACTTGAAAAAAAAATTGTACCCATAGTCCATCAAAAAGGTACTTTATGATGCTGTGTACAGAGTGTTAACACTTAATGAAGTCTGAAGCACCCCATCCTGTTTCAAACTGCTCAGAACATACGCAACTGTTGAAAAGCATCCCTAGGCTTCATCTGTACCATTTAGGAGTACAAATTAATCAAAATCTGATTTTTTTTTTAAAGATCATCAAAGTGCACAATATGCTCTTCTCAAAATGTAAATTTGGGAAAAACATTTCCACAAAACTTCAAAATGATAAAAAATAAAGCAAGCAAGCAAACAAACAAACAAAAAAACACAAACAAACAAAAAAACATGAGGACAAAAATTTTAAACTCATGTTTCCAGAGACGTTAGAGAGCTCAGAAGTCCTTCTAAGGAGGTTACTCTTTTATCAGACTTTAGGATCACCAACTCTAAAAATTTCCCTTCTAAACTGCAATAGCTTTCAGCTTGGTTTTGAATTTGAGTTTTATTTCAACCAGTTCCATACATACGGCACTCACAGAAGAGAGCCACCAAGCACAGCAAAGAGAATGGTACTGAAACAACTTTTCTTTCTAACTTTGAGCTGAATATGGCTCTTGGAAAATGCAAAAAGTTTCCTCCCCATTTCCATCTTGATCCAGACATACCAGAATTTGATTGTAAACTGTTTTTGAGACCTGGTACAGCACATACTTGATTTTGAAACTCAGGCAGGTCTGATCACAAAAGACTAATTCTAAAGCTGAAGCAAAAGAGTTAAATTTCTCCTGTATTTCCAACTACTCATCTATGAAACATGTTACTTTCTTCTTCTAAAAACCTTGCTGGAGTTTGGGAGGAGACCAAATGCTATGTGACAGACACTAAACATTCATCCCTGATAAGGAAATACAAAAGCACAGAAACAGAAGTGGAGAATGAGGCCAATACATGATTCAGACAAGGTGGTCCAGACAACTATTTTTAGCAAAGAAGAATACTTTGGCTCTATCCTGGTATTATATTACTAAGCTGTACAACATTAAAAAAAGCAATTCTGGAAAGTAAAGAATAACTACTGTGTCAGCAGCACTTTTCAGGCTGAGGTCCTGACCAAGCAGGAGTATGTCGGACCATTTGTGTCCTGCAGTTCACCAGTAAAATGCAGCAAGGACATCAGTAACTTAAGAGGTAGAAAAAAAAAAAAAAGTTGTTTTGGGTGTGGATTGGGCCAATCTCTTTGGGATCACAAAGAGCAATCCATTTTAAAATACAGCCTTGCACACCTAGGAAATAAATTTGTAGGATAAAGTTGTACTCTATAAAATGACTGACTCTCCTGTTGTCTTCTACTTTCATGCTACAAACGCTCATAAAGGTAAGACTAACTAAAGGAAAGAATTTCCTTTATTTAGATTAATTTCAAACACACATCAGAAAGCTAAAATGACAGACTGGAAAAGAAAAATGTTAGCATAGAGGGAATGAGATGAAGTCTCTAAGGCTTTAACTATGCACATTTAAACAGCAGAAAACAGTGTTAGTCATTATTTTCTCATGCTCCAAAGCACAGCAGGCACTTCATGAAAAGATTAGAAGTTTTCCTACGCAACCAGAAATATGTATAGTAAAAAGGCAAATTGCATTCAAAAAAGCCATGGAAGCATGATAAGTAGGTATTCATAAATGCTGTCTCTTCCTTTTGTTATTTTACTGATGTATATTTCTCTCTCATTTTCCATATTGGAGAAAATCCACAAAGAGGCCATCAGTATGATGTGTATGCAGCAGCAGAGGACTGTGTTTTTCGAGCCTTTCACACCTTCAGTCTTTTACCATTCTGTATGTTGAGCTATAAGCCACCAATTATTATCACTTAATTCTCTCACAGAGAATAATGTGAGAATATACTTTCTGTGATGGCATTAGGTTTATGCTCTATGTAGTGCATGCTCTTTGCACTCAGCTGTGTCCTCCGTTATTTGCAGAATAGGACTAAAGCTTCAGCTAGTTGATTATTTGTACCAGTGTCCTCCTCTGTGTATTGCACGTACAAGCAAATTTGCCTACCATGTAAGAAAGCAGCAGTAACAATTGCCCCATCTCCTCTTCTATGGCATCCATGTGTTGACAACTCCAAACCAAACACTATTTATCTTCAAGCATCCTCTTTTTTCTGCAGTATGTATCAAATACTACTGATTTCTGAAGCTGCTGACACTAGAGCTCTGTATCTGCACTAACCAGGAAGCTCTCTTCAGTGTGACAGACACACAGTCCCTGCATTTGCAGGTTACCCATTCAAAGAACTATCCATGAGCATCACAAACAGAAAAGGTTTCTGGTAACTCTTTTAAGTTCTTCCAATTATTTTCTTTCTAAATGTCTAGTCATCCCCTCTGTCAGACCTGATAATAGTTTGTGTGGATCTGCTGCATATCTGTATGCACAAAACAGTATGCATAAAGCACCAAATCTGTCTATCCTTTCAGGATTTCATGCATTTCTCATACAACAGTACAAATATAGATTAGTTGTGGGGGGTACTTTATACCTTTTTTTTTTTTTTTTTTTTTTTGAAGGGGGAGTTGTTTTTTTTTTGAAGAAGGGGGAGTTAGCACGAATACTTTTACATGTTTTTACAGTAGAGTTTACAGGGACCATTTTTTTTTTTTTTAAATACCATTCTATTGCTACACACACTCTGCAAGGACTCAACTTTGCTCTTAAACTGTGCTACGCATTTCCAAAAGCTGCAATAAACTGTGTTACAAAATGGCAATAAACTTTTGAAGATGGACTGTCAGCTTGAGTTAACTTTTACAAATAAATGTACTTAAAATTTCCAGATTCTAATAGAGGATCTTTAAATACTATGTACTTTTTTTTTTCCTTTGAACAATATTTCAAGGGAATTTAATGAGAATTTTCTGCTCTCTTGCTGTTACTTAGAAGAAATTTCTATAAAGAGAACAAAGTAAAATTGATGACATGCTGCTTTGCTTACATACAATGAACAAATTGAAAGAGATAATTCTGACTTTCGATTTAGTGCATTTATAATAACCTTAAGTGATACTAATTAACTACAGTAGTTACATTTTCAAACATCCTCTAGAGGACTTCATTGCTCTGTGAACTGCTTTCCTTGAATTACAGAATGATTTTTCATTATGATGATGCTCAGAGCAAGATTTTGTAAATTTTTTCTGAAAAAGTTATGTCCCCAGGGCACCCAAGAGCAGATTTTGAAGAATGCAGTTCCAATGTTGGCCATGACAATACTGAAGATTTACAGCAGTATAGGCAATAGCAGAATTTTCTGAAATCTCCTTCCATGGTACCACCATTGAAAGTGAAGAGGGAACAGAATTTATTAACTAAACTAGCCCCCATATTTGCCTCTAACTAAACTAAACTCATCATTTTTTAAATCTGTTATCTTGCCCATTAAACATTTACCTCTGAAGACCAACACATTTTGTAGCTGTCCAGTTTGCAACATCAAAACAACACAAAAAGATGAAACACTCTCACCCAAACCTGGAGACTCAAGATAGTCCACCTCCTAAAAATTTCAAATGCTTTTGGAATTTTATTTATTTACGTTTGTATCCCACATCCCTAAAACCGTAAGAAGTGCTAAGGTACAGACAATTTTATCTTCTGCCTGCAAGGAAGAACAGCAGCACACACAAGGCAGTTGTTGCACAGGGCTCATGAGAGGGTGCTCTTTTCTTACTTCATCACTTGTTCAGGTAACGCAGCCCTCCCCTCGGCTTCCATAATTTTCCACACTGCCCACAGCAGCTTGCCCATGCCCGACATGCATTACGGTCGTGCTGAGGGAGAACACCCGCTGCCCACGTCAGGCACGTGCAATGCACAGGAGAGCAGAGGAGAGCCAGCAGCAACTCAACCACCACCTGCACTGGGGCCTAGACCCGCCATGAAGCCTACAGGGGAAGCGGGCACCCCACTGAACAACCAAGAGGTCATTTTGGTTACCTCAAGTGCTTCACATAGGCCAGAGGAAGAACTTCATAGAAATGTCTGAGGTTTAATTTGTTCACCTCAGGTTTCAGTCCCCAAACTAAAGATTGAAATAATCAAAAATAACCAGCCTCAGCATAAGTGATAGCAATGGCACCTGAGACAGACTGCTTGCCGTGCAGGGATTTTCCCTTTGTTCTTTGCTCTTGTGACTCCTTCAAAAGGTCACACTGAAACACTACTCTTGTAATGCTGTTGGAGTGGGTTTTTTTGGTTGTTGTTGTTTGCTTGTTTTTTTCGAGGAGGACAAGAAAATCTTTTCTACCCATATAGCAAGGATATATCTCTGCCCACAAAATGCTGCAGGAAAATTTGCCTTATTAGCTCTCCAAGTGGCTGCGTTTTCCATTGAAATATCAACTTTCTTTGGCATCTCACAACCACCTCTGGCTTTGGGGTAGACCCACAGAAATTACTGCTTGTGTTAGTCTCCTGAGCGTGGCTAAGCAAACACTAATTACTGCAAGAAAAGCAGGAGGAAGAACGAAGCACCAGACACTACAAGCTGCTACACACCTCTTCCTCAACCATCAGAATATACTAACAGACAGTTAAAACAGACTACTATATCAGACCAAGATGAGCAGTTTTACAGGAATGCAGACTAACTATTGCAAGCCCCAGATGTACAGACCCTGATTTATCGGCAGGCAACTACATATCCTCCTAATCTGATATTATTACTTTCCACAATTTCTTGACTGCACTGTGGCCACTCACATCATGGTTTGCTATAGTTTCATCAATAGCATTGAAGATATTTTAAAAAACTCTTCCTCAAGGTAATATAAATATGCCAGTTCCTTTCTGTCCAAGCAGAATGGATGAGAAGATGGAAGAGCTCCCACAGTGAAGAAAGGTATCTCAAAACTACCTTTCCAATACAACTTGACATTGATAGCGTCTTAATTATAAGGAGAATGTCTCTCCCTCTTCCAATGGAAAAAGGAGACACATACAGAAAAGGGTTCCCAAATTCCATCAGATGCTTTGCTACCTACGCAAACATAATACACTTATGAATGCAGGATCTCTGAATTTGATGAATCATTTGTCTTCTGAACCTAGAAAAGGAGACACTAATATCTGTAAGTATCCTACTAGCAATGGAGGACTGCAAAAAAGAGCTAATCAAAGCCTTACCTTCCTTGTACTGTGGTCTTCTGTTCCACCCCGTTGGGTAGAATAACTGTGAAGTCCACCGATCTGTTTATCATATTCTCCTTCATGCTCACAAGGTTCTGATCAGAAATTACTGCTGTCTCTGCAGATGACTTGTGTTCGTTGTTGATTCTACTCGCTGCAGAAGGTTGATTTGGTGGAGGAGGAGCGCGAGCTTTCATTCTTCTCCTTAAGAAATAAAGGTGAAAAGAAAATAAACAATTTATCATGAGCAAGTTATAAGCACGTTAATAAAAAAAAAAAAAACATTCTTTAAGCCATAATCTCAGATTATTTTTAAAAAGCTCCTACAGCATGAGCCATTTTTCTTTACCGTAAAACTTCAATGGAGCTGCATTTTATTTTTACCTCTTCCTCTCTAAAAATACACTAATTTTTTAATGATGCATTCACTCCTACTGCTTGCTTTCCACACCCCAGGGTATGAATCAGTTCCATAATTAGGATATGAAGTAATCATTCTTCTGTTGAGTATGAAGCATGTTTCTATGAAGAGAGAATCAGAAATACTGGGTCCAGTCCAGACCTGACTCAAGAAAAGAGTTGTATTTATGTAAATTAATGTTTTCTCCAAGCCAGAGAAGCAGGAGGGGAGGTAGGGTAAGCTTTCATTCAGCTCATTCAGCTGTGTTTGGGTTCCATAACATTACTCTAGTTAAAATATTGTCTCTGCCTTACTGAGCAGTATTAAATTTGGTTTATCATACTTGATAGGAAAGGGCCAAGAAAAGGTCAACCATGAGTGATACCACTTCTTACCATGCCACACAGAGAGCTCTCTGAAAGCACCCTGAGGAGAGCTTGCTCTCCAGCTTTTCTGTATGAGTGGCATACAGAAAAGCTGCATCAACTTGCACCATGTACTTTGCAGGGAGATAAAACCACCACAAACTCAAAGTTTCCTTCATTGGCAAGCAGCACGGTTGATAAGCAACATATGTGAGCCGTTAACTTCTGAATAGCTGGCCTCATACCAAGCACATGTTTAAGAGGATTTATTCGGATGACTAATATCTCAGTGACCTCTTCTGACTAGATGTATGCCTAGTTTAAGTCAGATTTCAACGCAACAGATGGAAAAGACAGTAAAATATTTACTGAGAAATTATTACTCAGGCTTACTGCCTGAATTTTTTTAATCTGTTGTTAGGGTGGAAGAAGCGAGCAGATTATGATTCTGCACATCAATTTCACCCTGCAAAGAACATAAGCAGAGACCCAGAAGAAAGACTACAGAAAGAGTACTCTAACTCTTAGAAACCTGCAAAGCTTAGTGGTTCAATCAGACAAGGACAAAATTATGTTCAGGAAAACATGCATTTTAAAAACTGAACAGGATTAATACCAGACCAGCACTTCTTTAATTAAAGACAATGTGTATTCTCACTGATAAAAGGACTAAGCATACAGCCTGAATTACCAGCCTAAGTTCCTGGCAGAGAGCAGAGGAAGAGCTCCATCACAAAACAGTTCAGAAACAATCCAACTCCTCTGCACTTTTTAATCAGTATTTGTGTTTGACCACTAATTTCTGTGACATGTTTCAACTTGCCAAAAAATCACTATGTTGCCTTGAAAGTGTGTTTCAGTGAGAGCACATCAGGATGCTGTAGGATGAGCTATGCATATATGAGCTAGGTACTTCCATTCATCCACTACATGCATAACAAATAGCATTCCCTACAAATAAGCAGGGAGAGCTACTGCCACCTTTACTAGCACACAACAATTTTTCTTCTACGGGAAATTTTCCCTGGACTTTCACTTCTTATCCTATATACACCTAGTGAGTCATGCAGGCATCAGCTACTAACCTGGACCTTCTATTTTCCTCCCCACGGAGGTGATAAGAAGCTCAAGGCTTTACTGTTTGGCAAACCACCTTCGCTTTCTATACCTCCCAGAAACAAACTCCTAATTTATTCACTTGCCTATAAAGGAAAAAAAAAAAAAGAAAAAAAAAAAAGAAGGGAAGTAACTGGGTTCATCTCATGCTAAGATCCCTTTATGTCCAGCTACAGTTGTTACTCGTAAGCAGGTGGTGAGTGACATGGCAGTTTTGCATAAATCCATTTCTCGCCAACGTAGTCTTCAATATAACTCAGCGTAGCAAGTGCAACACTGAAGGACTTCAGATCAATTTACAAACTACATAACTCTTGCCCTCCATAACACCAACTGCATTAATATACACAGCTTATTCACAGCTTTACACAAAATCATTTTTGAAATCAAAGCCTTTTTTTTTTTTTTTTTAAGGCTTTCCTATAATGTCAGGGACCATCTCCAACACAGTGCTGCTAACAGTGAGCCACAGGAGTGGGAATAAAAGCAGCAGCCGGTGTAGTGAACCTTGCATGACCGTTTTTGTTTGTTTGAATTATGATTTACCTGGACTTGTAAATTCTACATCTCAGGGCAAAGAGAGGAAAGAAAGCAATCATAATAAAACAAGCATGAAACTGAAAGCAGCTGAAACTGAAACCAGTGGAGAAGTAAAGAACAACTGAGTTTTGAAGCTGATGAAGGAGCTGGAAGTGAATTGGGAGTGTGCTACACGCGTGACTGTTGCTTTGCAATGACATAAAGGTGCATCTACTTTTCTGAAGGAACAAACAAACAAGGCCTGACACCTTAATGTCAATTTATAGCTCCGAAATGGGAGGACAATTTTTATTTGACTTCTTTTTAAGTACTCTTTATGTTTCCTGCTACAGCTACAGACCTCAAACAATGCTGCTGGCAGGGGGAAGCCAGGCACCACACCACTACCAGCTTCAGCCATATGCTGACCAGTGATGCTCCCTTTGCCTCCACGTACTTGCCTCCAAGTACGTAACAGCATGCATTGGTTTTGGCGTTAGGCAGTCAGGACCCTTCTCATGTTATAGCTCTCCTCGTCTTCCACTCAGAAAGGACGGCGCAAATCCATTTCCTTCACAGAAACTAGAGAAAAGAAAAGGGAAGCATTCCCACTATAGCCCTGTTAATCCACCAATAGGTCAGGCGACCTTGTGAACTTCTCCACAACAGTGACCATATATTCTCTTGAGACACTCTAACTGCTTAAAATGCCAGCCTTTCAGCCTTTTCCCCAGTGACAAATCTCAAATTATTCCCCTTGAAGCAGATCCCTTTCAGGTTCACAATTTTACTGTGATACACGGCACAGATTTGCATTTCACAGTCGACCTTCTGCAACATCTTGGTGGCAGAAAGCAGCTCCACGAGCCACAGACTGCAAACCACAACTCAATCTCACCCTGGGATATACACAGAGCGGCTGCTGCCCGCCCGTGCCCTGCAACCACAGCCTGACCGAGTGGAGCAGCCTGGCAGCACTGCACAATGCTGGCCAGAAAAAGAAACCATCTTTCTCCAGCACAGCTACGATGATTACAAAGGACAACACAAAAGCACTCCGTAATGAAAGATTTTTTGTTCCCCCACTAGAATAACGCACATAGAAAGAGCGTGGTTTAAGAGACAGTTTTAAACAGGCTTGCTTTCCATGCTACAAACACAACATAATAATAAAAAAGGCAAAAATATCATACCTTAGTCTGAGCTAAATTCTAACTAGATTTAGCTCAACAGCGAGTTTTGTCCAGAAACACCTTTCCCTGTGCTCAGCACCGAGACACTTGCTAAGCTCCCAGCTGCTGTTAGCCTGCTGCTGAAGTCGCGAGCGAGAACACCTCACGCCTCTGATTCACCCACGGTCACACCACGGCTTCCACCTGGCCCCAGATAATGAGACAAAGCAAGAACAAGCGGCTGATCCTAACACATACATGTACAATAGCTTTTAACGAGGATTCATCTTCATAATTCATAATTCATCTCATTTTCTTCCGAGCTGACAAAACGCATGTTGCCATGAAATGACCAGGTAGAACAGGAAAACAACCTACCAGCACTGTTCTCATCAGGCTTCCCAACACAGGAAGGGAAAAACAACAAGCAAACTGAGCAACAAGACCAGCTTTTCTGTAGCACAGTCTGTAGAAGAAAAGCAACAGAAACAAAGAAAAGTTTCACCAGATTAAGGAACTTCAAGACGAGCCCTTTGGACCTACACTTTATTAATATATAACTACCAAGCAACAGGATCCAACCTTGAATTTACAATCCCATGCTGAAAAAACATGCTCTCTTTCTAACCAATGTAGTCCTGGGACTTCTACCCTCATGGCAATGCTATTCAGGTTGTCATTCTTCAGATAAGGTCTAAGATGCAGAGGGGAAAAAAAAAAAAGACTTTATTGACTGCCAGGTGATTGCAGGCCTACATGCACAGCTACAAACCCATCCATGAGGCACACCTCATACCTCAGACCATCAAGACACAGATGGTATGACAGGAGGACCTTCTGCCCAGTGATCCAGCAGGCAAAGCAGACATCCTTCAAAGAACTCTGTCACTCTTCATTGCTCATGGCAAAGTACCTAAGTCACAGACCGGGAAAGAGACCATCTCTAACATGAGTAATGGTATGCCAAGTTTTTTCCGCAGAGTAGAGTTCTTTCACTTTGTAGACACAGCAGTTCAGAAAAATTATAATCTCAACACAGATGTGAAGTAAATAAAAACAGATTAGAACCAAAATAAAGCTGCATCAAAAATTCTGAAATGGAAAACAAAAAATGAAACAAATCCCACAAAGACGTAAAACAAGGAAATGAGATTATGCAGCAAGGAAATGAGATTATGATGATGTCCATAGCTACTACAGGAGTTCATCCAGACAGTCCTATGTTATAAGCTAGAACCCCCTTCCATTTTGCCATCAGTAACATTTAAACTAACTAAACTGAGGTTTTATTTGCTCTTTATCTGAAAAAAAATAAAAATGAAACAGCTTTCTCAACTTCACTCAGTCTGCCACAGGCACTCATGACATGTGCAACATAGGCAGTTTATGTCCTTAAATGCCTCATACGTAGACAATAAATTACAGGTCTAAAATATACGACTCCTACAGTAACTTATTTCCAGTATCCTTTTACATTCCCTAATGATTTATAATGTCACAAAAACATTACACTTGCTACACAGCTGAAATTTTCAGCAGAGACTAAGATCTAATTAACTAGATTACTCCCATGCTGATAGAGCTCTGGGAAAAATTAGCACTGCCTGATACTTTATTTCCCCACTTTTAAGAATTCTTTCTCTTTTAAACTCAGTCTTCACTCTGAATTCCCTGGCTATTATGGCATATAATTGTTGTATGCTTTTCCCTATTCAAACATTTATTTGAATTTCATACTGCTTTTTAAAGATCATTCCTTTTCTTAGGAAGGATCACGCTGACAGACGTGATGAAAACGATTCCCTTACGGGTGCGATCAAGTCACCCAAAATAGACAAGAAAAAATAATTTGTCTTTGGCAAAGAAATGAAAGTTATTTAATTATATTTTTGATCTGCCATTTGATTTTACTGATGAGAAACTCTACAGCTTTACGTATTTTAAAAATAAAGTTTTAATGCCAGAAAAAAAAAAAAGAAAAAAAAAAAAAGACCAGAAGCTAGCTGAGTGAGAGCACTTGCGGAGGAGGAAGCAGGGATAGAAGTACATGGCCATGCTTGCCCAAGGGTGAAATTAAAGGAAAATAAACAAATAAAAATCCAGCTGAGATGACACAATCTAACAGAAGTAGTTCCTAGCATTGTAGCTCTAGTTTCAAACCTTTCACAGGCTTCAGCAATAGCAATCAATCATTAAAAATCACGGTACTGCAGTTTCCCAGTCTCACACGTGCAGGCGAATGACCGAGGTGTCCCCCACCGCAGGGCAGAGACTTGGCTGCAGCATGTGCTGTCCAGCTGCTCAGCACAAGAAAGCTGGTGTCCTCCTGCATCCTCCTGCCCTGACCCAACTTCACTCAAGTGACGAGGACGAAATGACACCAAATGATCTGTCAGTGTACAGCTGGTGTCCTCAGATACATTTTTTTTTTTGGTTTTGCTTTTTCTTATACATCACCTGAACTTTCGATTAATACTGCATTACCTTCCAGTAAAAAATCTTCCTCCCAGTCACTGTGGCATCCCCTCAAGATCCAGCACAAAGAAGCAAACATACCAGTCTTGTGATGCATCCATCCTTTAGGGCCAGAAGAAACCACCAGGACACAAGCCTGGACTCCTGCATGGCACAGGTGGTGCAAATCCACCCCGATGAAACCTCACTCACAGTGAAAGCAAGGATGGAGCTATACGTGGGGTGGGCTTTAAATGATCAAGGAATAATACTGCAGCTTACAAATGCTTTTACACCTATTAACCACAGACACACTAGGGAGCCTAACAGATCTACCTGTATCAGTTCCCAAAACCAACTCAAAACACGTAGACAAGCCCTAGAGAAAATCTTTTAAAAAGCAGCCAAATCCCAGGATTTGGGTAGATGCCCGCTGCAGTTAATGAAAGCACTGCCTGAATAAGCACTGCGAGGCCTGGCCTAGTAGCTGCGTCTCGGGACTTTGGGAATACCACCCATGCGTTCAGTGTGTGGCAAAGACCACACTACGAGCTGGTGCCACTGAGCGCGATTCCACCAGCCTCGCGTTAGTGAACCGGAATGAAATGGGAGAGGAGCTAATGATAGGTAGTTATTTGCCTCATCTGATGAAACAGATTTCTTTTTCTTTTCTTAAAGAAAACCAGAAGTCCTTGCAAGGCAAGAAAGCACAGATGAGTTACTCTTATTCCAACATGGCCAACTCCTTTGATTTTAACTGTAGTACTATAGAATCTCTGTCTAAGAGATATACCAACACATTAACTCTTTAGCGTGGCAGATGCAAGATAAATAATAATAATTAAAAAAAAACACACTGTAACCATTCACACTGGAGGCTGGATAACAATCCTTACCTCCATAAAAAGCTGCTCTAGAAAAGCAGTACTAGGAAAACAGCCCACAAGGTCATGATGGTGGAAACTTGCTCTTTCTTCACAGTGACATCTGCCAGAGGAGAAAAGATTCAACAAGATACCGATAAAGGCAAAATAAATGTAGGCTTTGGGAAACAAATGCTTAGCCTCCAGCATCTGAGCTAAAACCACCTGCTAATCTCACACAGACCAAGATCCAGATTGTTGGGAAATGGCAGTTTGAAGGACCCACAGAGGAACCAGCAAGAATTGGTGCGAAGCATTTAGTGACCAGCCTTCCAGTCCCATTCCCCTCATTATTTTTGACTTCTTCCTCCATCACCTACACACTTGCATTGTTTTTTCATCCACTTACCAAGTACTGAGCTATTAGTCTCATTCCATTTCTAGCAAGAAAAAAGAAAAAAAAAAGAAAAAAAGTAAAATTGCGTTGCTCATGTTCATCTGAAGTATTAACCAGTGTCTTCAGTTTTGATGGCACTGTTTTACATTATATGCTTAATAAAAAAATAGATGACTGCTATTTCTATGTTAATAAAGCTTAAGCACAAGTGGCACTGCCTAGCAAAAACAAACAAAACAACAACAACAAAAAAAACAACCTCCATGCTGAAATCCCAAGAGACATGCAGAATATCAGTGCTTACACTGCAATACGTCCAAGCCCTGCTGCCAACATATCCTGTTGTGTCCTCAGTGCTCCCTGATCTTAACTGAGCTTTTCTAAGGATGCTCAGTTTAGCAAACAGAGACTACAACCATGCAGGCAGCCACTGCACAGGGAGCTCCCTGCAGATAGCAAATGCTGTGGCTGACCTGGGAAAACCACGGTGCTAAAATACAATTTGCAGGTGAGACAACTAGTGAGCTTTCTCCGAACTATTTGTAAAGCTGTAGTTGGGTTCATGCTGACTAACTAGATTCTTACTCACCAGGTTCTCCTGTGGGAATACACTGGCATGAACACAAAGTCAACATCATTTCTAAGTGGGCTGGCATCACCACAGGCATTGTATCCTATGTACATTCCGGGCAAACATGCATCCTTCAAACAGTGTGCACTCTCTCCTACTGTCAGCTGTGCTTTTTCAAGGACAAAACAACTCTCAGTTTGTTGTCTGTGCCTGGTGCCACAGCACCATGCTAAGCTCTCCAGTAAAAATCTGAAGTCTGGAAATGTAATGTATTAGTTTGATGGATTTCAATGACCAAATAATTATGTGAGTGCTCATCAATCATGTTTATAAATAGCAAACCAATAAAAAGCAATGGGAAGATAGTTTGTTTCTAGTTGGGTCAAAGACTACAGATATGATTATGCAAGCCTGGGACTTGCTCAGAAATACTCACGCTTCAAGCTATGTCCTCTGAAGACACAAGTGCTATGTGGATTTCAGTATGGTTGTCCTTTCTTAATCTTTTCTTATCAACAATCACTTTCAATAAGGTTGTTTAAACAAATAATAGAAGTTTATTGCCTAGCAACACTGATTTACAAACTCTCCTGTGGTGACTAGTATCATCGACTGAGATACAACTTCCACATGCATATGTAGTACATTGATGATTAAACGCACACTGGACTGTGCTCTATCTTTGTGCCCACAGAGCTCTTACCTCACTACCATCTACTGAAAATTGCTCTCTCAAGGCTTGAAGACTGTAGATTGGGGCCCTGCTGTAATAAAATGCTTTGTCTGTTTACAAGGGATAGAGAAGACGGAATAATTTTGAAAGACAAGGGGAAATGAGAAAGACATCTCTTGTGATTTACCGTGATTAATTCCTAGTTTTATATATGCTTACAAGTGGGCACTTCAGTGGATAATCACTGACATTACTATAGGATAATGCTCCTTCTGATGCCTTTTGCAACCAGGAACACCCTTAAAAAAGCATTCAGCTGACGTGCAGATGGGGAAGAAGTATTTAGAATGATTGATTACCTGCTTAAATATATGCATCTGTGGTAAATGTTAATGCACACAATCATTTGCTGAGAGATCATCATTTCTCATTTAATGACAGTGCTCCAGAAACATGCTGCTGAAGTTCATCTCACCCATTCACCCTTGCTGAATCAGATCCTAACAAAACACCCTGGCAGTGGCAGTGAGAGAGTTTAGCTTTTTGCAGAACGAAACCAATGGTCTGCTTCTCTACGGCCTCTATGTTTCCTGCCAAATTTCCTTGCTCTCGAAGAAGCACTTGTGGTCTTGTCACGCTGACCGTACACCACATTTCTTGGGGCAGGCTGCATTCACATCCAGTGGGCAATTCTACGTATTCCAAATCTAGATCTGCTGACACACTGGAGGAGAAGCAAGGAGACACTGTGCTTACTTTGCATTGCCCAGATTAGAACACCCAAGATATGAATCTATCCCCTTTTTATTTAAAATTATTCTGCAAATCTCAACTCTGTAAAGCACTACATGTCCCAGAAGAAGGCAGCACCAGAACTACAGGGCCAGCAAGCTGCTCTCTAGAGCAAGAACAAATCCGCTCAAAGGTCTAATGATGCATTTTTGTAAGATAGTCTACATTCACTTGAAAGGAGTAAAAATCAGAAATGCCAATACATTCCTTGCTCCTTTAATCATCTTCTTAATTAGCATTTATAATTTGTTCTTAATTCACACTCCAGCACATAGTAAGAAAATCACATACATCAGTATATTAAAAAAATGTTAATGAAGCAAACATGCAGTGTCAATGAGATAAGGAAACGCTCCACTTCAACATAACAGTCTTAACTATTGTCAGACACCATATTTATGGGATGACACAGTTACTTTTACTAGAAAATCCCACTGCTTCAGCCAATTTTCTACGTATTTTCCTGGAGCTGATTCACTTAATAAAATTTCTTATAAAAAACAAACAAACAAAAAAACCACACACACACACACACACATATTTTTCTTTCAGTTTTAAGATATTCTGTCCTTCCCAAATAACACAGGAATCTAGTATTTCTTAGTTTGAACTGAGATTTGAATATTTTCTATTTAGTAAATCTTAATTATAAAGTAACAAAACTTAAGTAAACTAAGTAAACTTAAGTAAAACTTAACTGTCAAGTAACAAATCCTACTCCAACCTTAACTCCAGTGTAAAAGACTTACATTAATATAAAAACAGAAAGTCTGATTGAAAAAAGAACTGCAAATGCTAAGTTAACGCAAATAAACTTACAATACCAAACAGCTGCGAAGTAGTGCTCTGAAGTTTGATCTTCATTTATCAAGACCAGAAATGTTTTTGTGATTTTTAGAAGTCAGAAAAATCCATTTGTTTAGTTAGTTTCCATTTAAAATTATTTTTAATGTATCCTTTAGGCATATTCATTAATAGATTCTAAATCTCTAAACAAAAAGGGATGTGGTATCAACCTAAACTGAAGTGCACTCTGAAGATCTTGATAAATCAAAGCACAGGCGTGCCAACCCACCCCCAGAGTATCAAATCAGAGGGGAAAGAGCCAAATACCCTCCTCTCTTTATCGCACACATTCCAACCAAGGTTGAATAATTTGGATGTTTTATGGATGTGAGGCACTGGCTCAGGACACAGGAGACAGATGATGCCATTATGGATGTCACAGGGCAAAACCAAGACTTTGAATCTGCCCTGCAGCAGACGAGAAGCCATGGGAATGTACTGCATGTTTTATATGAGAAATCCCATTAGGAGAGCAAAGGTACCTACCACTGAAGAGGTTAAATGCTACTCAGAGATAACCCAACACAAACATGCTTGAGGCTGTTCTGCAAGTAGTGAGGGGGCATCACAGCAGCGACAGCAAGTTTATGTAGACGTGCCTGAGCTAGCTGCAAACACAGCACAGCCTACAAAACCCATCTAAGAAGCAGGATGTATTAGACAACCTTCTAAGATGAATTTCCATAGACGCACTAGAAACGGCACAAGGTACATATACCAAATACAAGCACCAATGAGTACAATCATTTAGAGATTATCTTTTAATCAAGAGAAAGGATTTCCACTTCTGGAGCACTGGATGACTGTCTTCAGCTCTGGACCTCATGCTGCAGCTGAATTAAAAAAAAAATAAGGAAAACTGAGAAAAAAATATTAATGAAAAATGCAAGCACAGCTATCATTGTACATCACCTCCCTGTGGACTTGGTATCATTTCCAGCTCTAAAATTGGACGGGGAAGTCAAGGAAACCTGAGGACGCAAGATGAAGTGGGAGCTGCCGAACCGCAGCCTCTCTGGTCACCTCTCTGAAATAGGAAGGTCGGTGGCATAGTGATAATTGGTGACATTACCAGCACAGAGCCAGCACTGCCTGGGCCAGGGCCTGACAGCTGCTCACTTGACAGATGTTGGCACTGCTCTTCCCAACAAGGGACGAGGACGCTCGGCTGCAAACAGACCCAAAGTAAATCCTGAGTGCTGCTCATTGAGCAAAGCTCCTCCAGAGACCTCTCTTCTGCTGAGCCTGACACAAATGGCACCCAGATGAAGCTGCAGGGCAGGGGGAACCAAAATCTGAGTGAAATCTGCCAAAACAGGAGGGACTTGCTTTCAAAGCTGAGACACTGAAGCTTTCCATGCTGAATACAGGAGCACAGATGGTGGTGAAAAGGGAGCTGAAAGATATAAAGACGGCATTTCAAATTCCCCAAAAGTCAGAGCTGGCCCCTCAGCAAATAACACAAAGTTCCAGGATGTCTGACAGACCCTCCAGAAAAAGCGCTGCCTTTTATTTTGGAATATGCAAAAAAGCATGCATATTTTCCCCCTCTTCCTGAAGCAAAAGTAATAACCTCTAGCATAAAAGCTTGCCTACAGCATTGTTTGAGTGTCATGTTTGAAGTATAGGCCTTATCAAAGTTGTGCATCCAAGTTCTTTCCCCCCCTCCCACTTCCTTTCATAGTACAAATTGCAGCAAATAATTACTGTTTTATATAAATAAAACATTTTTTTCCCTACAAAATTCAACCTACAAAAGGTAGACCTCTGCTGCTAGGAGGTGAGGCGAGTTCCAAATCATCTCATTAGCACAGCTCTGCTTCAAGTAAGAGGGGTAACACAATCTCGTGACACATCCCAATACAGTCCTGCTACATGGCTCCGGTACTGGCAGACCTAAACCTAAACACCGCTACCATTCGTTATGCTAATGTAGGTTTTGTTTTCAGTGTCTTACTGGCACCCGGAGAGAAAACTTCCTCCTCCAGTGGCTCCCCAGCTAGCCCAGGTGTGCCGCAGCAGCAGGGCTAATCGCAGGCACGTATGCCAGGGGTGAATCATTAACCTGGTGCTGGGGCTGGCAGGCAAGAAACGACCGGCCTTCACTCCACTGCCTGTTTGATTCTGACAGAATAGTCCTTGACAATATTTTAGATAAAGAAATGATGAGAGTCATCTACTGAGCCAGGTGGGCCGAAGGACCCTTGCTGCTCTATGGAAGGATGGCACCAAACGCTGCTTCTGAGGCGGAGCATCGCTGACCCAGGCCTCCGAATTCACCTCAGGCAAATTTTTTACCACAACATCAGCATATGGCATCAGCCAGCGAAGGCTGGCTGTGTTCAGGAAACTGCTAGACCAAGCTGTTTTCCTCCTCACCTTGACCTAGTAGGCTACAGCATGCCAAAAATATTACTGTGCGACTACGGAAGGCATAAGACAACCATAAGCATCTCTGTGTCATCACTGCCCATGTGCAAACCTAGGGAGAGACACACCACGGAGTCACTCGGTGACAATACTGTCCGCATCAAATCCCCACCAGAGGATGTGCTGGTTTTGACAGCGCAGTTGGTATGCCAGGTCCATCAGCTCAGAAATGGAGCACAGGGATGTTCTGCCTGGCCTGAGAGGGAGGAAAACCACGTCCCTGCTGTCAAACATGATGTATGCTTGATGCTTCATACCAGGCAGCAGAAGAATGCATGGAAGCAGGCACCTCCTAACACACCAACACAGGCGTCAGCTCGACATAAGCAGCAACACAAATTCCATCCCAAGTGCATCAGACACACACAAGTCAAAATACTACTGGCAAGCAGTCCCATCTCTCCGTCAGTGTGCAAAGATTTGTTAATGCATCAACCTTACTCCAATTATCATGACCACACAGCTGTTAGAAGCAAGATAAATTTTATCACAGAATTCCTTGATCGCAGGATTAAGGACCACAGAGATGGGGTAGTAAGAGAAGAGTGAGAATTTCATTTCACCAGTGCTGCTTCTCAAAATAAATAATGAATTAAAAGTTTAATCTTTCACTGAATACCTGGCATGTTGATAGTCTTGGCAAATGACAGCCAAATTAAACATATATGAATGGTGTCACATAACAAGTCTAACCACTTATTTTTAAACTTGGAAGAGTCTGAACAATTGAAAATATCTGGGTTGGGCTTACAAAGTAATTCCACACACCCTTTTCATGCACTCAGTCTGCATAGCTGGTAGTAGTATATGGCACTGGGAAGAGATAAGAAATCTAAAACAGAAACACACAGCTAGGAAAGCTTGCTATATTCATGGTATTCATGAGAAAACAGTATGCTGCATACTACTGGTCTTAGTATCTGCTGCAAAAAAAGTACTGGGGAGAACTCTGCATATGATATTAAAATCAATGTATAGAATTAGTGTTAGCATAAAAAAAGGCTTCATAAAAATAAAACAATCTAGCTTTAACTTCAGTCAGTCATCTCTCCCCGAATTAGGGAACTTATCCACATGAACTGGTGATGAATAGACAAGAAATGGGCTTTTGCATTTTAATTATGCATGTATGCATGAAAAGAGAATTTCTGTCAATCCACAAACATTGTCACCGTTGAAAGAAGAGCTAATCTTAACAGAAAGCTTACTCTGGCTTCAGTTGTTATTATTTAACAAGTAACTTCCACAGCTCATTAATTTAACCACTTTGGAGTTTCCACTTCAACCAGTCTGAAGAAAAGCCAGACATACATAGCCCAAACACAGCAACATATTTCCAATTTTCTTTTACCAGATATTTTCCATCTATGAGTTGTGGCTGGTTGGGGGAGCATCTGAAAGGTGCATATAATGGCACACATGTCTAAGTGGAAAGGCAAGGTCAATCTGCAGCATCTGGGCTGCTTGTGACTCACGAGGAGTCCGAGTGCCTGGCTGTGTCTGAGCAGGCTTGTGCTAGGTAATTCAGTCACCGGACCAACAGCAGCAGCTGAAGCCAGCAGCAGCAGATCTCACTAAAACCCAGGTCTGTGCCGAGCCCAAGAATGCTATGCAGTAAAAATAACACAAACCTCCTGGGGCCAGCTCAGCTACCTGTGAGTCACCCAGTCCACCTTCAGTCTGTGCCAAGTCTGGTATGTGCGTGATGAAACCAGACAAGTCAACTATGAAGGCCAACGAGAAGCTTCACCTGTGGCACACAGGTGGCCAAGTTCCTCATTCTATGGCCAACACTGCTGGATTACACATGGCCTCAGGATTTTGGCAAGAGGACTTCAGCCTTACCTTTGTCATGCAGCTTTGACTGGTGCTGTACCTTAAGAGTCATCCCTATCAACATGGAATCTCTAATTATTTCAAGAAAAATAAAGCTCCTTATCATTTTTGCCCTGATATTTTTTTCCTCACTCACTCAGACCTAGCACACGAGTGATATGGGAATGTTTTACTATTATAAATACTTCAAGACAAACTTCTGTCAAGGTGTTTGCCATTCAGAGCTAGCTTTCATTTAAATGAACTTGCAAAACTTGGACATAGAAATAAAATAAACCCAAGCACCCAGTGAAACCAAAAACACAAAATGTAAGCTTACAGACAACAATTTCTTAAAGCCAGCTGAAGAAAATGCTACTTCAACCACTAAAACAAGGTAATTGCAACTTCCTCTTACAGTACTGTACTACAGGGATGTAGTGACAGATCTCGATGATGGCAGACAGACTCTGCTCATTGTTCAAACTATGAAACTCCATACCCATGTTTTTGTTTCAAGTTTTTGATTACCTTGCTACCATATGCAGGCCACTAAAATAAGGTTCATAAGCAGTTAAGATACTAACTTCTCAAACAGAAAAGTTGGCAGTAACAGTCTTCAAAGCCATGAACCAGATGATCCTACTCAACTCGGACTCTTCATACACATCACATCGTCTTAAAAAAGCAATTCATGAAATAAAGGTACCCATCACTATAGGCAATGCATCTGTACTCCTGCAGCCATTCCTCTGCTCACACCCTCGCACCCTTTTCCTGTGAGTCAGAATAATGACAGTGACTTGAACACTGCCTTCCAAATTTGAGAGAGATTCACAATCATTTCCTACGGCCACCAGAAACAGGGTATGCAAAACCTCATCAAGTAGTATGCCTCTATTTAAACGGCTCACGTTTACAGCTTTGCTTCTATTTGCAGAAGCTTTTAAACATGTTATGCTTCTCTTGGTAGGGATGAAAAGGAGAGAAAGATGAAAAAAAAAAAAAAAGATATTTACTCATATTGGTACTGCACACTTGTCTCTAGATGCTCGTAAATATTTTTAATGAATCTACAAAGCAGGAAGGTTTTTAACCACAGTTTTAAGATGACAGCATCTCCATGAACAAATTGTGTCCAATGAGATGAACAGGGCAGCCAGGGGAGCTGCACTAACCCCGAGCTGACCAGCAGCAAGACCTCGATGAAAAACCAGACGTAGCAGGCAGCAGGAGCTGCTGATTCCTGTATCCCACACTATCCCTGCATGTCAGATGGGACACTCAAACCTGTATTATTCTCAGCACCATTTCACCTACTGCATTCTTATTGCTCATGATGAAAAAAAAGTGTGAGAGCCAAAAAAAGGAACGCTCTTTTCCTCTGATAAAACTGCAAATTATGCCACCACTGAAGAACTCGCTTAAAGCACAAAAGGCAAGCAAGCATCTCAGCTGCCTTTATTGGACAAGCAGGGTTAAAAATAAACAGTCTGCTTGATTTTGTAATAGCCCTTACAGAAATATAGATTTATAAGTGGTTAATTCCCTTGGCATGTAAATTGGCAAAGTCCATTAAATTAATAGAATAACTCTAATTTAACCAACGAAATAATCTCTTCCTGGGATCTCTTTAACATACACATCCTATTACTGAACTGTAATTTTGAAAGAAATACCCATGTGTCAAAATAACTGTGAAATTCAGAGCTTTTGTTTTTTTTTCATATTCTAAAGATAATCACATAAATTTATTAAAGGAAGCTATGCATGAGGCATGGAGATTTAAAACTGATCCCAGTTGTCATTACACCAACAGAATTAAAAAAAAATAAATCTACAATTAAAAAATGTAAATAACATATGTGAAAATTTTGTAATATGCAATGATTATTTACAGGCAATGGGAAACTAATAGTTTATTTTTTTAAATCATCGTATCCTGACTGTACAGCAAGCCCCAGATACAATAACAGCAATGTTACCTCTCTCAAACCGAGCGGCCTAGGACAGAACAGTAGTAGTGCATGAATCACGTCTTTTGCATAGACAACATCAGGAGAAAGAGGAGAGCATGAAAGGTGTATTTGTGCAAACTGGGACCAGCTGGGAAACCAAAATATATCCCTTCTTCTGAAAACATTCAGTATTAAACTTTATATATTACTACTGGACCACTCATTCTTGTAACACTTTCTATTAATTACCCATATACTAATGGGGAGTAACATTTTACATTTTCAGCACGATTTGCAGCCATTAATAACAGGTAGACAAGCTACCCCTTTTCGTAAGATGGAAACAGAAAAGGAGTGGGCAGCAATGTGCCTCCCTCCCTCCAAAAATCAACAGCAGGGCTGCCAGAAGAATTTGATGCATGAACCACTTGATTTTGCTGCTCTGCCCACACAGGAGGATTAAGAATTGGGGTTCTCTGAACCTAACCTCGTACAAATATTTACTTAAGCTAATACTAGGAAATCTGTCACTCTGCAACTTAGCCTGCATCTCCAAACAACTCACTCTTATGTCTTCAAATATTTTTTAAGAATGGAAGCGATGCTCCATCCAGACTTAACCAGAGGACGGTTAAAATGCCCTGCCTTCCAGCTGAACAGAATCTGCAGAAAAACCCAGTACTGCCAGATAGCCAGCGTATCTGTGCTTTATTCAGTAATCTGCTGAAAGCTAATCTTCAGTACCACAAGTAAGTCATTGTGTGCAAGAGAAAGTCCACTGTCTCTACTACTACTGCACATACAATAACTACTCTACAGTATCCAATTTTGAAGCAAGAAAGAAATGTAGAGGCAGTTATTTACAGACAGCATAATGGATTAGATCATGCATCAAGGGGCACATCCATTTCATGTTGCTGAGAGTAAGAAATTTATTAATCGAAAAAGGCTCATCAAGTACGTCCTACTTCCTGACTGTTTATTAGTATTTTTGTGCAAAGTTCCCACCAAAAGAAAAATGTTTAACATTGCATGATGCATGCTGATTTATACACTGAGGTAACATTTTGGTTTTCTTTGCTGTGATTGTTTTGTCACATCAACTTACTCGTCTTGGGATTAATTCTCAGCTAAATATCCTTAACTCACCTTCTGCTCTGTTCTGTATAGTGAGACATACTGGCAGTGCCAATGCTTGAACTGAAGTCAATGTCATAATTCATGACTTCTCATAACCTCTCAATCTGATGCCAAGTACTGCCACAGAAAACTAACAGACCACTCAACTTTGAACATGAATTTCAACGGAGAAAAAGAAAAAATACATGTCTATTAATATTTTATGTGCTTAAAGACACCTGGAACCAAACTGCTCTCTCCCACTGATTACTGTTAGATCCTGCATGTAACAAAAGCTTTAATGCTGCACTAGCAGAGAAGCTGAAAGAGATTAATAAAAAGAAAGAGATCTGACATCTACCCAAGATTAGAAATAATGTTCTCACCAGCTACAGCAGTGGTGTGGATCAGTTTCTGATAGACTAAATTCGTTTTGCACTTGCGTGTGAGTCAGATCCACAGCTTGAACACTGCAGATCCCAGTTGGCTTGTTGCACAATTAGTCCAAAAAGGCAATAAGTGGCTTTTAATAGCAACAGCCAGAGATCTCTTTGCTGTGGTACTGCGAGTTCACTATGAAAGCACACAGCAGGTGAAGAACACACAAGTCCTGAACAGCAACACGTGCTTAAATGAGGACTCCCAGATGACAATGAGGTAAAGGGTAAGCTATCAGCAAGAGCCAAAAAGGAATCCCACTGAAAGATGTTTTTACTATATTTTGTGTCATAACTTCATTGTAGAAATGCCACTGATGTTCTGCTATAGTCAGAACAACCTTGACAAAAACCGAGTCTGATTAACTTCTCAAAGTGAGCTCCACATTCCCTCTTATTACCAGTCCGGTCTCATATTAAATGCAATGTACAACAACCCAACTGAGAAGCGCTCCTGAAGTTTGTGTTTCTGTATAAAGTGCATAGTCTCTAGCTGTCACCATCTACGAGATAACCTGTACTTCTTCCTAATTTTATGACCAAAATTTGACATTAAGAAATGATACAATGACATGGAACTCAGTATTATACCTTGTGAATAGCTGCCACATGAAACTATGCAGGTGTACTTTGCTTTTTCAAACTGAAAAAAAAAAAAAAAAAGCTTACAAAAGTTAATGATAGGGTATTTGTTTACCGTGTCCCATAAGAAGATTTAACATCAGAAAATAAAATCACAAAGTTGTCACAGTGGTATCACCAAGAGACACTGGACAAAAAATATCCCCTCTGTTCTGCAATACTGGATGGTGCCCTGTGCTAACTATCCATGTGGTTTTACCTCTGCTCAGATCAAGACTAATAAATTACAGCCTTTGTAAAGTCTCTGCTTTCAACCACCTCTTCCAGTCAAATCCATATCCCATTTACTTGAAGAGCTAAGGCTTGCAAAGCACACAAGTTATTTATTATAAGCAGCAGCACCCTTTTGAATATCTCCCTTTTTGCTTTTGCCACTGTATTTTAGCACCAATCTACAAGTTAATATCTGTATCTACCTGCCTCTGGGGGGGACTCGTATAGCAAATGGTACAAATCTGAAAGCTGAAAATCATAACTGAACTGGGGGTGAAAAACTTGGACAGATCTCCTTCTCTTTTTATCTTGGGCATATCACTGTACATGTTTCTTCAAATATAATGGATACCCAGACAGTTACACTACTTGTTTTTTTCTAAAACAACTCAATAAAATGAGATGGTGCATTTATGCCGCTTTCTGGATAATGTTATTTTTATTTTCAGGTAGCTACATTAAACCACGTGATCTACCTGGGGAGAATTTTGCCTGAAATCACTTCAAGCAGCAGCTTAATTTCAGCTGCTGAACTATCACATGTCCTTCATTCATCCTCCTAGGGAAATGAAAGGGAAACCGTTTCCTTTGCAGGACTGGAGCCCTGCTTTGTTTCTCTTGATGTTGGATTTATATTCGTAGCCGATCATCAATGAATCTTTGGCTGCTGAAAAACAACAGCTCCTCTGTCTGCCATCAGCAAGGGCATGAAAGGGAAATGACACACAGACACACACGCATACAAAAAAAAAATAAAAAAAAGGGGAAAAAAATCTCTGTTGGATCCAAGCCTCAATTTATACACTGTGAAGCAATCTCTCTGCAAGCTGGCTTTTCATCTGGGCTGGTTTTGTGGCATCGCAGTGTGGCAAAAATGCATGGGATGCTTTGCTTATGCCCTGCTCTTGCCTGCTCACGCCCTCCTCTCCGAAGGCGGTTTACATGTGGCAACACCTGTGTTATCTTAGAAATACTTTAGCCAAGAATAACCCTGCACACAGCAGCAGACTATTTACACCTGAATGCTGAGAACAGAAGGGCATGTAGCCTGGCCGAGTGGATTTGGGTTGGCACAAAGAGTTTTTGCTCTAAAGCAAAGGAGTCAAGGCAGTGGCTGTGGAAAGGTGGGATGTACCAGTAATTCAGCTCAGCAAAAAGTGCAGATGGAGGCTTGAGAGGTGCAGCCAGCTGGAGAAATGCGACGGACAAGGCAGAGGTCAAAGTGTACGAAATGTGTCAGGGGAGATCAGGGACCCTGCATCACATGGGACCTGCATGCAGTGCAACGGACACACCACCTTTAGGTGAGGAATGCCTGCTCCCATGCCAATCAGAGGCTTGCAGCAGCTTTTAACGAGCGTTTCTGAATACTTCTCCTCCTCACCCTATTGCTCCCTGTCCCACGCCAAGCAAACCAGAACAGAACTTGCACAACTCCGTTAACTTGGAGCTGGCTTAAACCTTCCCAGATGGCTTGCTCTGGGGCTGCGCCTCAGTCTGCAACACCTCTTCCCATGGATTCAAAAGCCACGAGGACTCAAAATGTATTTTCCAACATCTGGATCAGCTAGAAAAATCCACCGCAATTACTAACAGAAAAACAAACAAACAACAAACAAACAACAAACCACCTTTGTACATCTGTTACAGATGCCTACTGCATAACAAGGGTCTAAGTACAATATTATATAGAAAGGAATAAATAAACCAAAGACGGGCAATGTGAGAGACTGTTCGCCCTATGTGAAGGGAGTGGTGGACCAGGATGCATTTTGTGTGGTGTTACTGTATGGCAACTTGGCCTTGAAGCCCCAGAGCTGCATAATGAAATGGCACCTCACTTGAGCAGTGTGATGCAGGGTAGCTCAGAAATGGACTTTCTGTGCAGGAGCAGGGTTTGCACTGTTAGGGCATCTGTTGCTGTGCCTATGTTTGCAAAATTTACTTCTCCTAGAGAAGTGAACTGGCTCTGTTTCTGAGCCTGGCCGTTCTTTAGCAACTCCTGATTTGCAGAGCAGCCATACACTGAGGGAAAACACCTCCCGCCACAAACCCAACACAAAGGGTTTGGTGGTGTATACCACGTTCAGGTGTACAACTAAAGCTTTCCAAGGGGCTGCTCTAACTTGCACGTGAGGCTTTCCAGCTCCTGCAGCAGCTCAGGATCCAGAGCAAGGCCGAAGGAAGCAGCAGGCTGCTCACACAGGACGCGGCTCCGACGCACCAGCCAGGTCTTGCCATAAAGCTCCTCAGAGAAACTGTACATCAACCTGTCACTTCCCAGGAGGAGTCTACTTAAACTGCAGCTTCAAAAGAGACAGAATTTGACAGAATATGGAGGCATACACCTGGGTAAACAGTTTAATCCCAAGTGCTGTTGAGGTTTCTGCCTGCCCAGTCTCACATGGTCTGGTCTGCAAACTCTGCAAAATCATCCGATCTCGCTGGCTCGCATAGGCAGAGCCAAGGGCTGAAGACCAGAGCCTCGGGCTGAAGAGCCAGACCTTCCAGATTAGCTCCCACAACCCCCGAAGAGTTGTTTAATTATGATAAATTATAAACATTTTCTACGTATTAATAGCGGTTTTTAAAAATAACCCTGTAATTTATATTAAAATGCTGTACAGCCCAGACAGGTTTAAGATTCCTATCATTTATATAAATCAGTGGCTACACTCTCACAAATCACCAATTTCCACTGAAATACTCCTGATTTACACTGATATAAATGAGCAGAGTGAAGTTTATGGTTGTTTTCTTCCCTATATATGCAATGGATAGCACTCTGCCACCAAATTACACAGGTGTGAACCTGAGCTTTACAGATAACTCGTGATATCACCATCCCACAGCTTGCAAACTGGTGCAAGTGAAATTAAATTAATCTGGCCAAATACATATTCTCTGGTCCTGAATATCTAGTTCTGCTTGTGAGAATAATTTTTGTTCAGGAATCCTTAAGGTACATCAGAGATGTGCTGCTCTCAGGAAAGGGAGCAGAATGAAATTAAATTCTGTAACATATATATAGTCTCATATGCAAAGACCAAGCAGCCCATTCTCATATTTAGACCTGATGTTAAACACTGGAAATGATAAACAGACACTACCCAAAACCTTCAAAACAGCAGAAAACAGCAGACTACTGCACTGATTCTGTGTTTGAGTAACTGCAGGACTTTACAGGCAGCAATGCAAAGGCAGATTTTTGTCTTGTCTTAAAGCACTGAGGCATACACACACATATATATATATATAAAAAGCAAAAAAAAAAAAAAAAAAGCATGGAACTGTCATTTAGAAAAATATGAACTAGCTAATCTGTACAACTGTACATGGAAACAGCTCAACTGCTCCCAAGCATTAATGAAAGTAACCCTGAGGAATCGTCTTTGTGTCAAAGGCTCATGCTAAACCCCTGTATGATGGAGATACTCAATCCTTTAAAAAATATTCCATTACGTTAAAATAAAGCCGCTTGTGGTGCTCTTGGCATGGAGATGACAATGAAGTGCCCAGCTACCTCTCTTTGCCACCCCACCTGCTTCCCAACAGGCAGTGCATTCATGCAGCACAGCCGCTCTGCAGCGGAACATTCTGAATCCCCATCAGAATGGGGAGCATTGTCTCGAGGATTTACACCAAGCTACTCTTCTTTTCCATTAAGGCTAAACTGCAGTCATGTGTACAAAGATGGAAAAGCAATTACCTTCCAAAAGGCAATTAAAGAATCCTTAATTTCCCTGTAAAAAAAGCTACCAGGGAGTAACTTTTTTATCTCTGTAATAAAACCACCCCTATGTATATACATGCAATCAAGTAATAGTCTATGGTCTGCATACATACATTACTCTACCACATAAGATCAAGAAGGTAGTTTCAAAGTTTCTTCTTCATCCCCTCCAGAACAGGAACGTCTTGAACCAAAGCCCCAGCCCTCAGAAATAGCCGAGGGGCTTACGTCTCGCCAAGGGGCTGCCGTCAGCATCACCTTCATGACGTGTGGAGCCTTTCCCGAGACCTTCACCCAAAACCTCCTGGCCGGCCCCAGAGCCCGACCTTTCTCCTCACCTCCAGTCAGCTGCTGGCAGGGAAATAGCAGAGGAGATCTGACCAGGACACAGCACCTTCGTATGTTAGATCAGTATTACGTGTGTGTCCAGACATGACTTTGGAGGCGGGGGAGCAGTCTTCACTTGGTGTTGTTATTCTAAAAATCCCAGTCGCCGCCTCAGACGAGCTCACTCGGTCGAGTGCAACGCCGCCGATGCCACGGCTGTCATCAGTGCAGTCACGCTCGGTGGCTGGAAGGTCGCTTCCCTCCATGACTGACTAAAAGGAGTCACAAAAGCTTTCAGCATAAACTAGGGCAATACCATTTTTCTATCTGTATTGGTTTTGTACCTGAAAGGCTTGTACGCTAGAAAATTGAATCACTTTCACCAAATTGATAAGCTTAAAAACAAGAAAAAGACACTTTCTTTAACATGTGGAAACTGGGACTTACAGACGCACATTTATACATAATCGTTGGCTTTCAGGATAACAGAATATGTTGTTTTCCAAATAAAGCTAGGCAGATACTCCTCATCATGTCTGCATCCACAGTACTGCAGTGGGCAAAGGTATGCCAGGGTTGGGGCATGAAGGAGCAGGCTGTGGTGAGGGACACAGAAAACTCAAGACAAGCTTCAGCAAAAGACGTAGAGCAAGTAAAGTTTCATCTCCCAAATAAACAGCACTTCTTTGACAGCTCTCTCAATTACTTTTTTCCTCCCAGTCCTGTCTTGTTTCTGATTCTCTCGCTTGGCTGCCGCCTAGCACACATCACTGATTTATTAGTCAGTGTTCAGTCACGATTTAGGGTCCCATCCAGTCATCATGTGACCTACAGCCACTGAGTTGTTTATATCTGCTAATGTTTGTGATGAAAACAATGTAATTGTGGGATTACTAATGGCACCCTTTTAATGTTACTTGCTTTTCCACATGTCAGTATTTTTTTCCCCTTAATTTTGTGACTAAAATGCGGCCGGCAACCTCCTTGCATTTGCGGACATTTGAAAATCTCATGACTTCATGCCCAAATAAAACAGCCCACACAGCAGTCAGGCTGTCCTTCCAAGGCGAGGAGGACAAGAAGCCCCCCCGGCCCCGCGGCTCTCCTTTGAGGGCTGAGCACTGCGCTAGCCCACACACCCACGCCTCATGCGTCCCAGGAAGATCATTTCCCAGCAGACATTTGCGGACGTGTTACTAATGATCCAGCTGCTAATTTAGCATCTGCTCGGGTTCTCGGGTTACCGGCGGGTGCCTCCCCACCCCGCCACCCTGCTCTGAATGGGTAGCACTCACGCATGGCTTCACCTCAAAAACACGGTGGTATATTTAGAAACAGCCAGCCACTTCACGCGATAAGGTGGCGGCACACTTCGCTTTAAGTAGGTAAATAAAACTCAGTCAAAAGTAATAAAAAGCAGACTTTCCAAGAAAAAAAAAAATAAATCTTCCTGATCTGGGCATTTCAGAAAGACATGAAGGAGGAAAAAAACCTTTGTATATTGCAACTTAGTCTAGGGAAAAAACATTTCTTTCTCCCTCCCCTTTCTCTAAAAGGCAACTTGCTGCAGTTTATTTGAAGTAGAATTTCTTCACTATGAAATTAAAACACGCAGGATATGTCATGTATATTTGCTGTAGAAAGTGAAAACTCTCCTGTTACCACAAGTACATTTTTGTTAGAACTGGATATTAAAAAAAATATTAAGATATTAAAAATTACTTTAAGTTGTCTGTTGGAGAGTGAAACTGCCACCAGAAAACCTCTGAGCTTCCACTTCAGACTAAGTCAGTTTTGCAGATGAAAAGGTCCCTGCTTTTTGTATGTAAGGCATCTTTATTTCTGCCTAGAACTGAACTTCATGGCTTGAATAATTTTACAAAGCTATACAGCACTCATTTTTTGATTAAGTTTTAAGATGGGGTGAAAAAAATGAATGTACTGTAGTACTAAACCACCGTAACTATTTACTGAATATCTACATACAAATTTAGCCACTCTGCGACAAAAAAAAAAACAAAACACAATTAAGTAGTAAATGCTATTTTTAAAGGAAAAAAAAATCACTATAAAAAATAAGTGCATTACCGTCTACTCAGTTCTCTCATTTAAATTGAAATACTAGTCCATTATAATACATCTATTTACACAAACTATAATAGTGACAGCACGTTATTAATTACAGGCTGATTTAAACACTGAGGCATACTCAGACATAATAAATGTACTGATGCCAATACTTAGATCTGTAACCAGAGGTGATATGGCTTGTTATCAATTTTATGTCATTGAAAAGGTGCGTAGCAGAATCCACCCGGGGTTGTTTAAGCTTGAAAAGAGCTGGAAGCAGATTATGTGAGAACACATTTTTCTCCCTTTTTTCCTGAACCCTGGCTAGATAAGATCAGCACAGAGAACTGAAAGATGTCAGGATAAAGGACAAGAAGTGGCTTAAGGAACAGGATTCATGCAGCAGTGCACTTCTAGACCTTTCCCACCTCACCACGTGCCCTGCAGTGTCCTTACAGGATCTGCAGATTCGGGACTCCCCAGCCCCAAAGCAGCAGTGAGGGCACCATTTGGGCCACCAATGCAGCAGCCAGCGGCCAGCTAGAAGACAAGTAGGGATGGTGGCGGCTCCTTCCAGCTCTTGGAAATCCCGGCCCTCAAGCAGCAATAACTCAATCCTAGGTGCAAGTTCAAGGATGAAGCTCTCCTTTCATGCCACAAAACTAAAAACTCGCAAGAGTTTAAAAAAAGGCTAGAAAGGATAAACTTCACTATCAAGAGACAGTTACTTTTTTTTTTTTTTTTTCTTCCTAAAATGTTTTTTTCAAGTTTCTTCTCTATTTATTCTGAGCCTCCAGGGACGTACTTTCAGACGACATGAATAAAACCACGAACACCAGAACGCCACCACTGCTGAAACCTGCAGGCACCACTGCCCTACCCAAGACATTGACCATGCAGAAATCTACAAGTCTTGTAGACTCCTGTATGTGCAAGTAACATGAACTTCACCAAGGAACACTACAGGAACACAAGGAACACTGTAGCTTGCATGGTCTGTCAAACTATCATCCTCAGAAATTCCTCCAGGACTTGACAGATGTAAACTGACCCCAGTCCAATTCTGGAAGGAGCAGCACAGCTGTACGATACTGGGAAATGCTGGCTCCAGAAGTAAGGTCCTGCACTGTAACATTTATTTTCAATATTACGCAACACGCATTACCCAAAGTTTAATCTTCCCTCTGCAACTCCGTGTGAAATGCAAACACAATTAACTCAAGAGATAAGCGCAACTTTCAAAGAATCCCAAAATAGTTACACGTTTGCTTTTAAATGTCCAGAGAGCCTACCAAACCATGAGGATCAAAGAACACACTTATAAAAGCAGTAAACCAGCTCAGTGCCATGCACGCATTTGTTCTACTCCTTAGCACTAAAGCTGGAGACGATTTGCATGCAGTGATTAGAGCTGTGCATGAAGCACCTACATATCCTCATCCTTCCTCACACCTCTCCAAAGCAGCTACCCTTATACTACTTACCAGCACCAAGCAAAGCAGTCCACGAGAGAAAAATCATCCACTTCCAAAACAGGTCCCCTGTGGATCTCTCTATGCCCGTATAATTTTATTAGGAAGAACTGAGGCATTTTCTGTCTGGTACAAATCACAGACACTTCGGAAGTCACAAAAGGAACATGAAGTCTCCAGTTCACTCAGAACCCTGAGTTTTATACAGACATTTTACCTGGCTGCTGGAAAATAAGAAAAATACTCTTTTTACTCCCTTAGCTGCATCAGAGTAGTATGGTTGATTACCATTACACTTTACTGGTTCTCTTTCTACTACAGAGTGGTGATATCCTCGGTAAAAGTAAGAAGCAGCACAGAATACTAAGCAAAGTCTCTCTAGATAATTTTAATCTTTTAACTTTAAATAATGCTTGGCAAAGACAATTTGATGCAGGAAAAACCCTGTTGCTGATTTGGGGTTTTGTCTTAATATAAATAATGTTTATGAAAGATTTATAGATATTTGAATACTGCTGCACACGTACAGCCAGGTGCTAAACAGAGCACGGGGGGTTTGTTTGCAATCTGAGCTTGCACATTATGTTTTTCCAAGTAACTCTGCCTACCCCTTCCTGGCCAAGCTGGGGACAGAAATTCAGCTCCCATGCTAGCGACATGTTCGTTCCCATCTGCTCGGATAAAGACACAGCACAAGCGCAAGCTAGATCATTGCTCCGAGATTAATCAGAAGGCTGAAATGCCACAGATAGCCTCCAAAAGAGCAGCAACAGAGTGTCTTGCCCCTTTGGAAGTTATTTGGGTCATTCAACTTTGCAGGGCTTGTCTGCGGCAGAGGCTGGCACACCCGGGCTGCTGAACCATGGAGCGCTCTGCCCCCGCCATGGCACTCTGTGGGGTATTATTCACACGCGGCACCGAAGCCCTGCACGCAGAGACTGTTTACATGAACGCAGCTCCACGCATTTCATATGCTGAACGGAGTTGTTTATCCTACAACCAAAAAGGTAGGTGGGAATTTACATTTTAAAAGATTGACTGAAAACTGTTCATATATGTGTTGCTTTTAAAGCAAAGTTAATTTGCACACACAAAAAAAAAACAGTGCTATCAAATTATTTCCAGGCAAATTAAGCTAAGCTGGAAAATACAGGTACTTCAGACTTGCAGTTTTCCTATCGGTTCAATACTCCACTGAATTAAAAAAAATAATCAGAAATTATTCTCAGGTAGCAAATTAGTAATATAAATAATTGGCAATGCACTGCAAGCAATATTTCTTTCCAAGTAACTCCTTATGAAAATGAAGCTGCATGGGGAATTTACGGTGCTTTTCATGGCAAGAAACCCGAGGTATCTGTATAAACAGGTTTTATACTTCAGGCAGTTTTATATTTGTAAAATACTTTCCAGTAGACCTAGATCTCATTTTTAATAGGAGAAAGTATCGTATTTAACCACTTGAATGCAAAGAGATTTCATTCCAAAATAACTATGGCTAATTTGAGTGTACACAATAATAAACAGTAAACAATGATATAGATGAGCAGCAGTCTTAAACGCAGCTGGCGCAATGTCATGACAAGTTGTGGGCTTTTTAAAAAAAAATAAAAAAATATGAACGCTGCCTGGTCCTGTGAGAAGAACAACAGTGAGAACAGGAACAACTGACCTCTTTATCCTCAGCCAGGACGAGCAACCTGTCCTTAGTGTGGAACAGGTCCTTAGCTGTAAAATACCACTGGAAGCACGGTGCTGCGAAGCTTCCTATCATGTAAATAAAGAGCATCCATGGGTGGAGGAGAATATAGAGGAATATAGGCACCTAACTCACCTATCTCCACACACGTGGCCTACTGTAAGGAGGTACCTCATTTGTGCTAGTTCAGCAGAAAATACCAACCAGATCCCCATTAAAGAGATGAGGGCAGTGAGCACCCACAGCCACCCCCCAGTGCACACAAGTGGCCCTGTGCTGGTCTCTCTCCCACACCTTTGGCCCTGCAGCAGATGCTGTGATTTCATCCTCAAAATGGGCACAAGTGAGCCTGGTAAGTGAAGCAGAGCAAAACTGAACGTGTCCTTCACATGGGCCCTTCACACATAAGCTGAGCTCTGAGACAATGGAAGTGTGGATGTGCCCACCCCCCTCCAAGCTCAGCGGGTCCTACCAACTCAAGCTGCTCCAGAGCAGCTGACCAAAGCCCCATTTCCAGTACCGCATTAATTAATTAATTCCAATTAACCCATACTGCTGCTGTGCAGGGCTTCCTGGCAAGTGCATGCAGACTCACTGTCTCTGTCCCAACACAGCCCAAGAAACCACAGGAACAGACAGAATCTGCCCAGCCCCTTTTACTCATTTTGTACTATATTATACTGGCAGTCTTTAAAAGAACAAAAAAATATATTTAAAAATAATTAAAAAAAAAAAGAAAAACAAACAAAAAAGCAAAAAACAAAAAACAAAAACAAAAAAACAAAAAAAAAAACAAAAAACAAAAAACAAAAAAACAAAACAAAAAAAAAAAACAAGCCCCTGGTTTGTCTTCCATAAGGAAAATAAACCTTTAAAAAAGTTGAAAGAAATAATATAGCGGAGGGATGGGAGGCAGACCCTGCTTCTTGATCCTTGCATTGAGTGCTAAACCACTGAGATGCTGTTTATTAACTGCAAAACAGAACTACTAAAAGCAAAATAAAATAACAGCTTTCATTTAATCCACCGATATATCACTATTTCTAGAATTCACAGTTGGTCTTCTTCAGAAAGAAGAATTCTTAAACAAAGGTATAATACAGTTTCCTTAGAAGAGTAACTTTTTCCTGATACCAGTGAGATTGAACACTGGGCAAATACTAGCTGCAGAATAACTAACTGCATTTTCAAGATGGTATTCTCTTGTTTCTCACAAATCCAAGCAAGAGATGGAAGAAATTAGTTAACTGTATTAACTGCTTAAAAGTTAAGAAGAAAGGCAACTTCACTTTCATCATGAAACTGTTTAATCACCAGCGTATAGTTCCAGGACTGTCTCTTCCTAAATAGCTTGTACCATCTGTGTAAAACTGTCTGCAAAACTTGAATTGAGGAGAGAAAATAAATCAACTCAACTTTTTATTTAAAAGTGAAGTGTAAGTTTTTATCCTCCTTAGTACACAGTAATTTGTAAAATCCACAAATCTCTTAATTTAACTTAAATTACTCTTCTGCAATTACCCACGTAAAAGAATAATTGTCTTTTTCCTTTCTTCTACACTTTGGGTTTGATGCTGGACCCTTTATCCATCACATGTGGATGCAGTGGTGTTTGTCTCACAACAGAAAAGCCAGGTTTGGTGAGGAGAAAGTAATGTTGCATTAATACCCGTTCAGGAGTAACAGACTTGGTGTGAAGACAGGATGCAACTGACTAATTTAAGTGCAGAAGTAAAGATATATTCTAGTCTTAAAATAAAGTTTCAGTTTAAGGCTGTGTTAAATTCTCGGGTGACGTCGATGCAAACCCTGGTTTCTTCCCCTGGGACGCACAGCCCAATTTGGGAGGACAGACACCTCCTCCGGCTGCAGACAGAGCTCCCTCCAGACACACAGGGACAGGAACTGGCCCCGGTTTGTCTCCCTCTAGGCAAAGAGCTACCCAGGGAACCAGAGTGTAAGGCAGACCTTAAGGAGCAGTAAAACAACAGCAAGAAGTCCATGTGCCTCAAAAAGCAGATTATGAACACCTGGCAGCAGATCCTAACTTCTGCACGCTGTGCTGCTCCACGTTGCTGGTAGGCGACCAAGTGATTCCCCACCTCAGCACAGGCAGGGAAACAGAGGTAATTAAAAGCGAGCAAAATAAATAATTTCCTTAATTACAACACCTGCAGTTTAGCAACATGATCTGACCTAGCTGTAATCGTATGTAATGAGTTTGTAGAAACAGACTTGGGAAGATCTGAAGGTGTCACCCTACCAAGATTTTAATCATGCCAGGAGGCAACGCGTGGTATCCTTCCCAAGGAGAAAGCCCAATATCGCCGACGCTCCTCAGCACGGCCCGGCATGTTGGTCAGAGCGACTGGAAGCAGCGTGACCAGCCCAGATCAGAAAAACCGTGCTGATCCTGAAACATGAGATGTACCTCCAGGGAAACCAGGAGTCACTTCTTCGGTATCCTTGAAACTGTAGGCTTGGTACTAAGAGAAGTTACTCAAAAAAAAAAAAAAAAAAAAAAAAGTAATAAAAAGGTGGAATCTGGAGTCAGACCAAGGTATTCCCTCACCACCATACAGAACCTTTAGAAATGGAGAAGAGGATATAAAAGAAGCGCACATGAGAAAAGAGAAAACAGTCTTCCCTTCAAATTTGGCTGAAACTGTGTATTGATTCAGAGAGAAAACCAGAATGGAAAATACTCGTCCTCTGTGCAGTATGAGCATACTGTCCTCGGTGTATTTATCTAGGAGGTATTTTTGCTGTATATGCAAGATATTCACCTCAAACAAAAGAAAAAGGGAAGAAAAAAATAGAAAGGAAAGCCACCTAAGTGCAGAAGTAAGCACAAAAATGAGTAACTGTTATATTGCAAAACAACCTGGAGTTTTATGCATCATTTTGAAACCTATCAAAGCAGGAAAAACATGCTTAATATAACCCAAAAAACTCTACAGAACCTACACAGAAAATGAAATAAAGATGAGTACTTTAAAGGGTGCTGAACAGAATTTGCTGTTTTCTCTTTATATACACCTCCACAGCTCCCAAAAGACCTCAGGGGTGAGCACAGGGACATTCCCGCTGTGGTATGTGTAGGGCGGGCAGAAAGAAATGTGCTTTTCAAGCAAAAGCCACATAGACAACATAAAACTGAGCTCTATTTTGCAGCTGTCCTCTTGTTTGTCAGCTTTGACTGAGCTGTTCCCACGTTTGGTGGGTCTTCCAAAGACAGCAGCCTGAAGACCTTGGCACAGCCTGGAGGACAAGCTCCTCCTGGTGTCATCACTGCCCCATCTCATAACACCAGCAAGTAAGGAGGAGAAACCCAGCAGCCTCACCCCAAAACAACCAGCTGCCTCTGAGAGAAGCCTTCAGAGGGAAGAGGGCTAGCAGGCTACCAGAAACAAAAGGCTTAGGAGATGGGAACAAATGATCATCAACGGAGTGCTCATATTTAGGAATTTTGTTGGTCCCTACTGTAACTAAGCTGTCATCTTCAAGGAAACTCGCTAACAGACAACCAGATGTACCTACTGTAACGATAAGTAATGAAAAAGCTGCAATATAAAAAGGTTTCATATCATCTCACTATAGATGGTGGTAGCACATGTTTAGTAAAACAATGCCTGAAAATTCAGGAAGCACCTCACTGACCATCAGTGTTACCCATATTAAATCTCTACGTATTTGTGAGGTTTTCAAAAAAACAGTATTAACCACCAATTACAGAAAACTAAGGGAGTTCCACCCTGCTGGCTCAACTTTACCATACAGTCTCAGGAACAGTTGATAAGCTCAGTGTGCATTTATATAAATAAAACCTGATACATAGCAATGGAAAACAGGTATGGCAAACAGGGAATGGTTCTGCTCATTAGCTGTTCTTACTAAAAACACGAAGGAACACTTATCTGATTAAGCACTTCTCAATTGGTACTAGCTGTTGAACCTTGCAATATGGCTATATTTAGAAAACTGATAACAACAAATTTGATTTTCCTGCTCAAGCTCCATGCCAGTGGTGAATCTGGCAAGCTCCATGCCAGACTTTGCATCTTGTCTGTTCATTTTATAGGGTATGGGAAGTTTTACTGTTAGCACCCCAAAACCAGCATAGCTCAGAAAGACTATTTTCTTTTAGCCTCGGTGTCATTCCTAGAGCTTGCTATGGAACAGCTTTAGGAATATAATGAGGCTTACATTTATTTGGCTTCTTGTTCAAATGAATGCGGACTTTCGGGTGGTCCTGGTAATTTTGTGTGGCGAAAGTTAATGCTGACTTAATCCTCCACCCGTCCTACACACAGCAGGTCTACATATGTGGTTTTCTGTAAGCAAGTTCCCAAACAAGCTGGCTGCTGATTACTGAGGTGAGCGACTCTCCATCACACCTTACCAAGCCATGATGCTTTATACACACCGCAGTAGCACAGAGAAACTCACTGACCACCCTTCTAACTTGCACATAGCTCAATCACCTTTAATAAAAATAGACACTGGGGAATTCAGAATATCACCCCAAAATGCAGTCTGTCTACTTCGCCTCTGGTGAGTATCTCGCACCCAGCCTACACCAACCTCCTACTTCATTCGCTTGTTTCCTACCTGCTTCAATGCTGCTCACTGCCTCAAAAGGAAAAAAAGAAAAAGGAAAAAAGAAAAATAAAAAAGAAAGTTTATCTGTGTTGTACCATTTTTTGAGCATCACAGAAAGCTTTGTGACTCAAGTGCCATCACTGACACCATTACAGGCAACTGCCAACTCTTCCCATGCAATACATTGCAAAGCACACACAAAATGCAGCTGAACACTCAAATACCAGGTTGCATTTACAGGATCAGAAATGAGATTTTTTTTAATTATGTTTTGTCCAAAAGACCCTCTCAATCTGGAAACTATACCGAGAACACAGGAACATCAAGAGAAAGACCATTTTGGATCTGCTTTTTTGCCACACCTCCCATTACAACTGCTGCTCTGCGCAAATGCCCAGCGTCCTGTGCAGCTCATTAGCTGGGTGCATAACGAACCCGCAAGGGCAGCCTTCCTTGCGCAAAGGTGCTAAAAGTGGGCATCAGGCACCACGTGTGCCAGCCACCCTGGCACTGCCCACCGTGCAACCTCTGTGAGTCACTCCTTGGCACAAGCAAAGTCCCTTGCTCATCGCTGGCATTGTAATGCTGAAACTATGACAACAATACGCTATTCCCAGGATCACTCATTTTACGATAAGCAGCCTGGCTCATGGGGCAGCTAGCAGCTCTGGAAACACCCTACACATTAAGAGGATTTAGCATGTGCTGTAATATCCACTATCTGGAAATGCAGCTACTTTTTAAGATTCTTCAGTCACAAATTTTGACGGAAACATGGATCTTAAGTCTTCTTCCACTCCCAGCTCCTAATGCAGGAGCTGCTGGCTTAAGCCACTCAGGAAGAATAAATTTCTAAAGACCCCTCAGTCTCTTAGAAAAAGTATTAAAGTGTGAAAGATGTCAGTTTTCATGGAAATCACAATGCCAGAGCACCACAAAAAAGCTGCAGTATACAGACCATAGTTGTTGCCAGAAAATCAAGTGTTTGCTGATGCTGAGAGAGTAGCTAAAAGCTGAGCACAGGGGAACACTTGTTCAGGCTCTGAATTGTGATTCAGGAGAAGCGAGTTGCTTCCCCAGCTCTGCCACAGGCCTCCTGGCAGCTTTCTGAGCAAGCCACGTAAACGTGGCCACACTTTTGCCTGTATAAAATGGAGTCTCCCAGGGGTATTTCCTTACCCCTGAAGAATACTGTTAGGAAGCCTCCATAATGCTTGTAAGATAATTCAAGTCTGTGACAACAGGAGTCTAAATAAGTATTTAAAGCACAATAGATGTTTAAGAATATGTACGTTTAGTCAAGAAAAGTCTCATTCCTTCAAAGGCAAAAAAAAAATATTTTTTCCTGGTCATAATCACAGTTGTACTCTGATCTGAATCACTCTGCAAAAAGCAATATACCACTTCACCAACAGGACTGACTACACACAAAGCAGCCATATATTTACCAAACTGACTTCCAAATAAATATTTAAGAAGTTTTTTTTTTTCCTTAATGGCTAACATCAGCTAAAACTGCACACATGGGAATGCTCTAACTTGTAATCAGCCCCCCCTCTCCCTGACTTTATCTACTGGAGCATCCTGGATATCCACCGAACTTGGTGCAGCTTGCCCAGACGGGGCGGTAGGCAAAGTCTATCCCATCAAAATGTAGTGCTACCCCCTGCTGAACAAGGACGTGCTTTTATACAGACAAGCAATTTGACCAAGATGTAAGGTTATAGGAGCAAAAGCTGACAAAAAAAAAAATGAAGTTAGAATTACAGGAAGAAAACACGAGGAGCAAATGCGAAAGGAGACAGCAGGAAATAGGAGTTTCAATTTCATCCACAGTGGCAGAAACAGCATGATGAAAAAAGAAGAGCAAGATGAAAAAATATGGAGGATACCTATGGAAAAGAAAATAATGAGACAATTAGGAGACTGGGAGAGTGAGAACAAATCCTGAGTATTCTGGGCAGCCCAGAAATGGCAAGAACTTCAAGAAGCCATCTATTTCATCCCTCTGCTCTGGTATGAGGCTAACAGACTTAGAAAGGGAAAAAATGAGGAAGGATAGGAGAAATGGGAAACTGGGATTCAGAAAGAACAGCTGTAAGGACTGAACTGCACTGCATTTATCTCTCCCTTTTGCTTATTGTTACAATTAGCTTGCTTATCTTCAGCAATCCTGAGACATTAGTCATAACTGAAAATACATGTGTTTGCAGTATATCAGGTCAATAGTCATGTTCATACAGAGGTGCAAAATACAGTAAAACCCACCCACATAATAGCAAGCATAATTCTTCTGGTACTGACACCAGAGGGTTTCTGCTTTGTTGTTGTTGTTGTTCTGTTTTTTATGTGACATATCTCTGCTGACATGAAAAGAAATAATTTGGATCCCAACTACATGTGAGAGGAGGACAGGGCTAACACCAGTGTGAAAAACGTATGTGCCCATACTAAATGCCATCTGAAGTCTGCAACAGCAGCATACGTACAAACCAGGACACAACACAAAGGGTAACGCCAAAAAACACGTGTCAGTCTTTCATCTGGCCAAGGCAGGAATTATCAAAACACTCTGATACTCCACATTTTTAATTGTGATCATGTACCTTTGCTGTACAGCACTCTGCATATTTCGCACAAATCTCTCATAAATACAACGCAGGCGAATTATGAAAATTGCCCAGTTTTCCAATTTAAATGTTAATTACACCGTTTTCTCTATATAACTTAAACCTTGTAACACCAGGCACGCAGCATAAGATCTGTTATGATGACATTCACACAGACATTCTGAGGACAACAGCACTCTCCAGGCTTTTCCAACACAATGTTTATAAATAATATGCTAAACATATGTGTAATGGTTTTGGTTTTTGTTTGTTTAAAAGCTGGGTGTGGAATTTCACAAGGTAACCTGCTTAACTATGTGGAGTAGATACAGAATAAAAGGGAAAGGTTTCAACAAGCTGAGGTGTGTGACCTATGCTTCTTACCCATGGGTTTCATTTCTGAGAAATGAAACGTCACTAACGTTTTGCAGCCTTCATCTGTTTTACCCGGTCACTTCAATCCAGCAGATAAATCATTCCAAAGCAGATGCGCTTGCATGTGCCTGTGTTTGTGCTAAGACCCTGTGAGACAGGGAAGGAAGCCGAAGCAAAAACAGTAAAAGTCCAACTCAAAGAAAGTGCTCGTGTATCTTGTTTCTTGTAGGGACTTTTCCCACCCTTGCTGAAGACTATAGAGTCCACTCGAGGAACGAAGGAGTGCCTACAAACTGTGGGCTTCAGCAGGAGATAAAGATGCTTGCACTCGCAGCAGACGATGCTCTGCTCTTCGCACAAACTGATCCTACAAGTGCTCATTTAGGCTCAAGTCTTTTATACTGCTTATGACCAATGTATGTCAGTTTTGCCATGCTACTGTCAATAAAATCACCAACCAGCTGTTCAAGAGACCTAGACAGAGAGGCCTATCTCTGCTCTCCCTACTGAAATCAGCACAGATGCAGGTACCAAGGCAGTAGGTTTTAAACATGTGCGTTTCTCTCTTCCAGCACCCATTGAGTGACTACAGAAGAAGTAATTCCTATTTCTGGCGCTACTACTTGTCTTGAATTCCCCTTCATAACCTAAAATAAATGTTAATTAATTAAAGCATTACAAACCCGATCAAGCTTTATAAAACTTGTGCCTAGAAATTACTACTAATAAAATTCTTGATACTGAAGTCCACAATTATTCTTGAAACTGAGAAATGGGAAAAGCTCTTCAGTAACAACACAAACTGCATTTTTTTCATTTTGCCATTGAAGACCAAATAAAAGTCCATGAAAACCAAAGAACAGTATCCTTCTTTTAAATGTGCAATTCTCAAGCAGCTGTGGCACAAAATACATGCAGTCGACTCATCTGCGTAAGGCATACAGCAGAGCTTCTTCACTCTTTACCAAATTATACATTAAATTAGTTCACCGTTGAACAAGTGAAACTCTTAACATTACTGTTAATGATTTACATAATGACAAAACAGCTCCGCCTAAATTTTGTTAAAAATTGTAAACTTGAGGTCATTTTAACCTCTTGCTTTCGTAACTGCCAGCTAACCCAGTCAATGAGCTGGGAATTTATACAGCATTTCTTCTGCCACAACAGGAGTACTTCTGCCACAGTCACGTTAAAATCACACTCCTGGACAAGTTCTACAGATGCAGGTGATACCTGGATTCATATGGGAAGCAAGACGGACAGATGAAGCTGTCCTCGTTGCATTTTCCTGGTCCTAGCTGATTTCCCAATGGAAAGCGTATATCCTAATTAGGGACCAAACATCCACTGGTTCCTGTACAGCTGTTAGAAGTTCAAGGAATTACCAAGATGTCAGTGAAACCCACAGGCACATCCAGGCTGAGATTTTCCAGTTCCCAAAAAAGGACAGAAGTATTTCCACATGTACATCAACTCAGGCAAAGCGGACGGGCAGTCCCTGTCAGCGTGCACCACAGCTTTGCCACCAGCACGCCGCTATGCAATATCCAAAGTGTATCTTAACCTGAAGATTAAATTCTGCTCCTTGAGCTGCCGGGAACAATCTGACTAAAGTTAGTGCAGTTCTTGTAACTTCTGGCCAGCTGTGTGGTACCAGAGTCTGGGTGTGGAATAACCTCACGTTCACAGTGATGAAGATACCGGGAACTTTATTCAAAACACCCCCAGACCTCAGTGCTAACCTAGTCAATCATTTTAATGAAACTTTGGATACCTAGCAAACAGGACAAAATTTTAATCAGCCCTGTATCTAGAGGAGTGCTGGATATTTGTCAAAGCACACACATAAACCAGTATCTCTACTCTGTCAGGATTTTAGGCAACAGCCACCCTACTACATCAACTCTAACATCAGAGGGGAGAGGGGAGGCACATTATGCTTACTGTTTTTCATAAAAGGTTAGCTTAAGGGATCATAGTTAAGGGTCACAATCAAATAGACCTGTCTTCTAACAGGAATTAAGCATTTATTTACAAAAACAAAACAAAACAAAGCCCCGGCGAGCTTCCACCGGTGGCAGAAGCACAGCACAGGGGCAGCTTCACTACCGCCGCACCGGCACCGGCATCTCCGCACCCGCTCCCCCTGCTCTCCTTTCCGCGGTGCATGCTACAGGACTTCCCAGAGGGCACAAAAACCGAGGAAATTAAACGCAACACGGCTCCTCGGGCGCCCTGTGAGGCACTTGGGGGCCGCTTTCTGCTCAGGGGGGCGGGCGGCTCGGGCACCTGCCGGCCGGCTGGCGGGGCGGCCATGCCGGGACGCGGCAGGAGCGGGGGGTCGCGGCGGTGCCTTACCCGCTCGGAGGCTTGGCGGCCGCGGGGCGGACCAGGGTCTCCATGGCTGCTCCGCAAGGGTCTGGACACGGGCCCGGCGGCGAGGAGAGGGAAGAGAGGGCAGCGGTGAGACGCGGCTCCCCCCCCACACACACACACCGACACTCCGCCACCGCCCCCGGTCCGCCCGCTCCGCGGCGGGCGGCGCTCCCCGGCCGGGCGCTGACAGCTCCGCCGGGCACCTCCTACCTGCGGGACGGGACGGGACGGGACGGGACAGGGAAGGGACGGAGCGGGGACGGCCGTGTCGCTGCCCACCCAGCGGGGGCGGAGGCAGAGCCGGGCCGTTTCCATGAGACTGCCCGCGGCAAACACAAACACGGCGGCCGGCACCGAGGGCACGGCGACGGCCACGGCCACGGCCCGCCGCCCCCGCACCGGGCGGGGATGTGTCGGAGCCGCGATGTGCCCTGATTTGGGCACCCCGGCCTCTCCAGCCTCACATCAGCCTTGTGCAAATCCTGCCCCTCAGAAAGCTCGTCGCCCAGCTCTGTGTCCATAGGAAATGCAGTAAGCGTCTCTGGCCTCAGCAGCCAGAGTTTCTTCCTCAGCGAGCAAGATTTGGCAACTCTGTGCCAGAAGCTGCACGCCAGTGATGGCTCTGCTATCCGCAAGCTATTAAATATTTGGAAAAGTTCAGACACTGGATTAATTCGCCAGTCACAGAAAGGAAAAGTATGCCTTCATCTTTCCAGTACTACGTGGATGGAAGATGACCATAAACCCCCACCTTTGTCTTTTACCCATGCTCCTGCATTATGATCAAAGCACCTGTTTATGTGCATTTACTTAAATGTTCAGTAAAACACTTATTGTGATGTAGACATCCTTAATTTCCTCTTCCCTCACTTTGACAGCCCGAGGACCGACTCCTGGCTGCTCAGCAGAAAGTTGAGAATGCTGCTTTCTGTTTCCTTCTCCCCTTCCATGTTATACAGAGAGGTCCTAAGGGTAAGGGAGGCAGTTGGCTATCCCAGCCGTAGGTAGAGAAACAAAAATACACGTTTGCAAAAGCAAAGCATTATTGTCCTCTTATTTCCCTGTTAACGTGGGTAAAAGTTGACTGAGTCACCACAGCTCAGTAATTACCCCTGGTCATCCGAGCCGTACACCGCAGTAATGAGCCACAAGCATGTTCTTAATTTGTTCCCTTATGAAAATAAATAGCCTAGCTCGCATACTTTGTTTTGCAAGCTTTGTGGATTGGTTTGGAGTCTGCACGCTGTCACTTACCATAGCTCCAGGAATGAATGGTGAGCTATTAAATCACCGGATCTTGATTTCGTAGCACCGTTCATCCTCTATTTAGTGCATTTTCAATCTCCCTTTTTCACTCCTAAATGTAAATGAACTCCTGCCTATCCTAGAATACATGCTAAAGCTGCACGGGCACAAAATCTGTACAGAACCCCCCAGACCTTCCCACCTCCACATCAACAACAAACTACATCTCTCGGTCTGTTTCAGGAACCTGAACCCTTGCCTCAGCTGTGACTCATCCCACTGTGCTGACCCTGAAGGAAGGTGTACGCAGCCTACATCACACCCACTCCTCCCTTGCCCACCCATCTCTCACGCCCACGTATGTGCCCAGTGACATCCTCACTGTTCCTGGCCCCTTCTGCAGCTAGCCGTTTTACAAAGCAGTACCCGTGTTGTCTTCCCTCCCTGCCTAGAGTCCTCTTGCTGTTCCCCCTTCTTGCACCCTCTCCTTGACTTCACCATTTCACGTTAGTTTATTCTCTAGCAACGTTGTCTGAATGTTTTCTATGTGATAGCATCTTCTCTTCCAAGCCATGTAAAATGTCATTATGGGAGTACATAAAGGCTGTCATGACCCAGCACGAACAACAAAGTAGTATTTTCTTATTATGTTCACTTTATTTTATACAGCACAGCAGAAGAGTGACGTAAATCACTGAAATCACCATCTCAGTGCCTCTACAGAGTGCCAGGAGCAGCAACACAGGTTGACCACAGCCAAAATCCTTCAGTACCATTTAGCTGATGGAAGAGCCAAAGGAAGTTCGCAGAGCGCGGGAGCTTGCCTGTGGTCTCCAGTCTCCTTGGCAAGTGGCCCAGCTCTCCAGAAAGGGCAAAGGCTGCGCTTCTAGCGAGCATTGTAATCCCCACAATTGGGATGCTGTGCTCAGTTTTTAGGCATGGTGCTTTAGGGCTGAGAGGGGCTGTATGAGTTCTTGCGGATCTCATAAAATGTCTGTGAGAGTGAGCATTTTAACCTCTCCCTGTCTGTATGACTTCATCAATGATCATTTCTGTTGAGATGGCCTTCTCAATATGTTTCCTACAACTATTAGGCCATCTAGATGACATTTTTCCTATAAAATAGTTTAGGCCTTTAAAATAAAACTTAATCAGCTGTGCAAATTCATGTTTCGGCTTTTATTGTCTTCAAGACATTCTTTGTATTTTTCCTTACCTTCATTGCTAATAACATTACCAAACAAACCTTGAAGACTACATTCTTTTTCCAACAAATCTGGCATGCTGGGTTTCAAGGATTTTAGTTTGAATTATAAACTTAACTGAACACAGAAGGAATACAGTAAGAAAAGTGTAATACTGAAGATATTTTTTCTAATGTAGCAAAAAGAGGTTAAAATTAGGTCAGCATTAGCTAATATGCACCAATTAACCATGCCCTTTCTCTAATCTAGCACATATCTTTTCCTATGATATAGCTGTGTGAGGGCCATCCTACAACTGGAAACTAGGTTTGAATGTAGAAAACAAGGCATAAATGCAACAAACCTAAGTTTATAGCAGGAAAAAAATTGTGAATAGAATGTCATTAGTTAATGTGGTTAGGTTTAGTTAATAGCCAACACACATTTTTAACCACATAAATCCAACTCCTTTTCCCATTCTAAGTAACCTGTAAATTGCCATTTAGGCTTTATTCCCTTTAAGAGAGCATGTTTACTGTACAGTTGCAAAATTCCTGGCTATGTAATTATAAAAATTGGAGTTGTGTATCCTCAAACTCACAATATTATTTTATTTTTGCTATCCACATATATAAAAAAAAATATGAAGGGAAATTAGATTTTCAGGGCTTGTTAGACCATTGCTTTGACTCCCAAAGCCAGCCTTCTTCAGAGAGCTGTTTTGGGATTTAACCATACAGGTCCTATTGGTTTTATTAGGAACTTGAAGTAACTGTGAGCAAATTACATCAATTTTAGAGGAATCTTTCAAGCTAACAAAAGTGATGAGTAGTTTTTGAATAAATGTCAAATCATTACTAATCCATTCAAAACTAACATAACATTATCAAATACCACTGAAGAGACTGAATTTACTTTAGAAATGCACAATTACTTAATGACTATGTGGACTCAAGGGGAAACTGGATATTGTGTTTGGCTCTGTCTATAACCACACAGCAAATCACTGACAAGTTTCTAGGGTCTTTGGAACAGTGATTTTATTTTTCTTTGTGGTTTTAGAGACATAATGTAAGCAGCCTGTGATGTCATTTGAGAACCTGAAGCAATACAGGAAGAAGCAAAAAGATACTAATCATACAAAAACATGACAAGCCATCTAGAAGAGCACATGGATATGGATTTGGATTTTGTATTAATTATTATGTAGCTATAGCTGAGGTAATTTATAATTTTGTAGTTATCAGGTAATGACTTACTGTGTATGTAGAAATAGTGAGGCATGGCCTTCGTCTTTAATGATTCCTAGACGTGTCCTGTTCAGTAAGGTAGATCCCTTCAGATATTTCTTTTTATCTCCTGAAGCTTATTGGAGTCAGTGAAGGGGATGTTTTGCCTTAAGACACCTAGAAAAGGGAATTGGGAGCATGCATAGTTTCTTGCTTGATGCAAAAATCTAGAGACTTTCCCAGCCTGCATGTGGAAAAAGCTGATGAGGAAATCCCTGCCTGACCATTCAGTCCTGCCTGCACACCTCGGTGCAATCTGGCAGGAAGATACGTGGGGCAAGGGACTGCTGGAGAGAGTGCACATGATTCAGGACTGGCCAAATGCTTGTGCTTAGGAGCTGCAGACAGATTGAGCACCGTCATGCACAGTAAAAGCGTCATGGAAAGAGAGGGTGCTTTTGCCCTAGAGGGTACTGCAGAGCATGCGTGCAGGGCATGGGATGGGATACCAATCCCATGGGAGGGGAAAACAGTCTACAACTGTGATGTGAGTAGAGTAAAAGGAATTTCTGTGAACTCAGCCATCAGGAAACTAAAAGTAAGTTATATTAAATGTGGCTAAAAGTGGATACGGTAGACATTGGCATTACTCAGATTGAAGCTGGTATGACTGTATGGTGTGCTGACACAGTCTTGAATCTGTGAACTCTACACTCTGTGCATTTTATTTTAAAAGTTGGATATTTATTTTCTTTCTCTCTCTCTCTTTTTTTTTTTTTTTTTTTTTTTTCCCCAACAGTTTTATTGTTTATTGCTTTCCCACAACATTTTATTTATGTATTTTGGACAACTAATCTATATCCTCTGTTTTCTGCCATTCCTATTAGGTGAACTTTTTTCAGGATTTGAAACCCCAGCTCTAGTCTGCAGATAAGCTAATAATAAGAAAAGGATACCTGTGCAGACTATTGGCCTCATGGAATGACTCAGACCTCGCATTCTTGGGCTCAGCTGTGGTCACAGCCTTTCTAGGAAAGATGCTAACTTAAGTTGCTTCCCAAAATCGTGGAGTTACATCGCTCAAACTTATCTGAGAACAGTATAAGAGAAGACAATGTAATTATCCAGGGAAAATATTAGATTATTCCTTAAGAGCACATCATATAATATGACTGAAAAAAAAAATGGGCAGTCTTTACCAGCTTGCAAATCAAATCTATATACCAACAAAGTATTAGCTTATTGACGTAAATGTATCTTCATTGCACTGAAGCGAGTAATCTCACTCAACGTGCTGGTCAGGGTGACCCAGCTACAGCCCTTCCTTACTGTAAGGATATTGCTCTTTGTTTGTCAAGCCAAGGAGAACCTGAAATTGTCAGAGCAGCATTTCAGAAAAGAGACTCACAGCCTCCCAGATGCTGGTGCCACAAACACTCCCTCCAACATTACCTCTTTCTGTAATGAGAAAATGTTGTGCTATGCTTAAAAATATCCTCTCAATTTTCTTGGAAGAGAAGTAGAGCTTTTGGACCACTCAGCCCAGCAGGTTTGGTAGAAAAAGAAACTCCATGAGCCTTCTGTGTAAATAGCTTTCCATGGGTCTGGGAACAAATCATTTAGAAGTGATGTCAAATCACAACACTTTATTTTGGTATGACACTTTTCCGGTCATTTGGGTATAGATAGGCTATGCTTTTGTAAAGCAGGGTAGGACTGGCAATACAGCAGAAGGGATGTTGCATGTATTGTCTTGTGCAATAATGAGGAATACAGAAAACTCATTGCATAAGCTATTGACATGGCATGTTCCCGATTTTCCTCATGCAGCACACTGCATACACAACAACACGTGGCTCCACCATTTAAACTCGCCTCTGCCCCTCCCATGTATTGTAGCCCAGACTGCCTCTGAGCAGCAACTGCTTGCACTGTAAATAGTGGCAGTGAGGAACTGCACTTCTTTGAAATACTGACTCTTAGGATAGGCCTGTGCTTCTAAATGCTGAAGTAACTCAAAAAAATTAGTCCCTGCAGTGACCAAAAGCCCTTAGAAAACAATTCTCCAGTGAGCTATGTCTGCACTGAATATTCAATACCAGGGTTTCTATTTCAAGAAGGCTATTTCTATTTCCATATATATAATATAGCCAAGCTATAATCAGAAGAATTATATCCACCCACAGTCCTGTCTATAAATATTAAATACTGCATGAGATAAGCTTTATTAACAACGTCTGCAACTATGTTTTAGCTCACAGACTGGTTTGAAATTTCTACTACTTTTAAATAGATGTTTCACTGCAGTCTTTCACTGAAATTTAGAAAGTTTCTCATTTCACACTTGCATCACCCAGTGGACCTTTCATGCCAGGCAATTAATCCTGATTGATAGCAACATAAAGTGAAAACAGGTTTTGGTTCTGTATTTAAATCAAAACTAACATGCTACAGAGAGAGACATACACGTATGAACTTACCCCAAACCAGAAAAGTATCACTCTTGGTATGCTGGTATTTTTGTTAAGTTACTCAACTTGTGATTGCTTTAATTGAACAACACCTTAGAGCACACAAAGATACATACACATGGAAGCTCACCAGTATTATGCTGAATTTATATTCTTTGATACTTTAGAAAAAAGATAGGACCCTTTAACATATTATCTCTAGAATCCTTTATCTACACTAAACATAGACTTGAATAGCTGCCTGCTGTTAAATCACTACATGTGCTCCCAAAAGCCTACTATGCATTCTTCCCCTAAATGTAGACCTCTTGAACGTGGTGAAATCACTGAATTATATCAACATGAGAATCAGATCCCTTAAGGATGGAGCTTCAATGGATGCTATTGTCAGGAAAGCACCTGAAGAAGGCAGGTGAATTCTGAAGACTGGTATACATAAGACCTTATACACAATTCATACCCAGGTTACAAATATAAGGAGGTAAGCAACAAAGAAACTTACCTTGAGGAATTCTCACTGAGCATATTTGGATTGCCATCATGTGCAATACATTTTTCCCAGTCACCACCATGCCACGGCACATTTACCAGTGCAGAGGCTGGTTTCCCCACCACCCTCCCTTCTGAGGCCAGCAAAGATTTCTTGACTCTCCTTTCAAATATTTCTGAGGCTTTACATCTCGTCACAAGACGGTAATACCTTTTTCTCTTTCTGATAACGTACCTTGAGACCAATCCTGCTATTTATCTTTATTTCTAGAAGATATGGGTTAGCTGGGTATGGCAAAGGAAGAAGAAAGGAGGTCTTCCAAAGATGTCGTACTAATCCAGGAGAAGCTGGGCTGAGATGATGCACACAGCTGGCTCACCACAGTGCCATTGGACAGCCGCAGTCACAAGACAAGGTAATGTTTTTCTCTTTAGAAAGGGCTGTGGTCACCTTCCTCACCCTGCTCCTGCAGTCAACATATAATTAGAAACAAGAACAACTCTCTTTGAATTAACAAGGAAGAGATTGGATAAACTGGTCAGCAAAGAGGGGTGGATGAAACATGGGTTATCAAGAGAACATCACTGGCTTGATTCAAAGCCTAGAGATATTAATGAGGTTTTCTACTGGCTCCAACTGGTTTTCCCAAATTTTTCACATAACTTGCAAACATGGGCAGTAATGACTGGGCTTTTTGCACAACCTTTCTTCTATCATTTCTTCCCTTCTTCCTCCTTAATGTGAAGTTAAGCATGTCTTAATCATACCTCTAGTCCCTTGTATTGGTGCACCCACAAATAGTCTGTAACTACATCAACTTTTACAGGAGCCTACTGTTTAATGGCCCCTAAGGGCCAACATAAAGGAAAAGTCTTTAATATACTTTAAATACCCTGTACCTTACATTAGGTGACTGACTAACCTTTGGTAACTTTTTATTTCTCTGTCTTCTCCTAGTGTCAGCTCTCCTCACACTCAATCTCAGCACAGGGGAGGGGTATAAGTTATGACATAATTAACCTGAAACAACACTCCCTTTCTTTAGGTGAGTCATCTGCAGTTATCCAGAAAATGTGCGGTATGAAAATTACCTCCGGTTCAGGGTATTGAGAATACAAAGTAGCCACTTAGAGTTACTTCGGAAAAATAAATATGGAACACTTCTAATTTATAAATAAAGAAAACTAATTTCCTACCATTCACGGTAAGTGGCTAGAATAACCAGATTACACAGCCCCCCGTGCATTCCCAACCAGGCCTGTGAGCAGGGTGGTGCACTGGCGTGTTGCTTGAGGGACAGCCCAGAAAGCAAACGGTGATGCACAGACCTGGGCCTGACTTCCCCTCTGCCCTGTGGCTCTTTTTCCAAGAGCATTGCCTGAAGCAGCCGGTGTCTGGCACGGCGCTCATTGCCCAGGCTGCTGGCACGATGGTGCTTTCCACAAGAGCAGGCAGCAAGCCAAAGCCCCACCTCGTCTCCACCTTCTCCTCTCTCAGCAGAGAGGGACAAAAGTGAAAAACAATAGTCCTGCAGGGGCTGAGGTTTCCACTCAGTGCACGCATGACAGAAGTGCCTTACTAGCCACCTAGGGTCTAGAATAGAGACGCCGATCTTTATGAAATAAACATCCATCCATAGTAATTTAAAGGAAGATATTGGTTTAATTTTTATACTGATTCATAACCTGGTGAATTATTAAAGAAACCCACTGATTTATTTACTTTTTAAAAAATTTCCTTTTAACAGAACATGACAAATGAGAGTGTAAATCCTCCTGAAACATGTTAGATTAATACCTGTCATAATGATGGAAGTGCTTTCACAGCGCTAGTTGGTGTTTTAAAACTAGTTGTCACAAAAGTCACACTGCCTTCAATGAGCACAAATGAACCAAAACGTGCAGATCTTTGCAAACTTTCAGTCAAACTGCATTTTGAAAACTGTCTACTGTTTCTTTGAACTTCCAAGGGGAAATGAAAAACGAGAGTATGACATTTCCATTGTTCATATCTCATTTGCTTATGATATGCCATACAGTTCCAGGATTTATGAAGTAGGAGCTGCTTAAGTGAGACGCTGTACATATGCACAGCCAGTAGTGAGCTGTGAGCCATGCAGCAACCTTTGTAGCCCAAGGCATGGCTTCCATGGAGATTTCTTGGGGTGTTTGGTGCAAGCAGCACCCTGCTTGTCCTCATTAGTGTACACACAGGAGATAGTCATCCTGCAGAGGGGATGGGGACCTTCGAGACAGGGAAGGCATGTTTGCATGAAATCACTGGCAGCAATTTTGCATGCAGCTGCTTCCTGGAAGTGGTGACTTTTAAAGCAGGGATTTAGCACTCTCAAAGTGGTCCTGCCCTGCTGTAGGAGTGAGCAAGCTCCCACTCGTAAACACTTGTGTGCCACCATAGCCTGGCACAACAATTTTCTTCTTTTGCAAGGAGGTGCGAGCTGGAGCTGGGTTCCCATGGCAGGCAGTCTTGAGGGAACTGGAGCCATCCTCACTGCAGGTGAGAATGCAGCACTGCAGGTGAGAATGCTGATAAGCAGCAGTGGCTTCTTCTCAGGTGCACGCCCTGATCCTTCTCCATCAGAAACCCTGCTGCACAGACGTAAGCACAGCACGTCTGGGGTGCAGAGAGTGCTTTGCGTGCCTGCTGTATCGCTTCCAACCTGCAGAGCTCCCAGACACTGTAATGCACCAGAGTGGTGTGCCTCTATGTTATTGCTACACATGCTTTTCTTCTTGTTGCACGCCAGCCGTTATAGCAAAAACATAGGGATTTTCCAAACTGAAGGCTTTCCTGCACTTCCCTACAGCTACCACAGCTCTGAAACCCTTCTTTATCAGGTTGCCCAATCCTAGCTGAATCACTGCCAAGCTGCCAGCCTATGTTATGATCAGCCTCCAGTGCATGGGTGTCCCAGAGCAGGTACAGATTACCCATTCCCTATTAGTCTCAGACCATAGCAAAATAAGTGGACAGCTTGTCTCATGCAACTGAAGCTGTAGCATTTTTAATCACTTGAAAAAGAGTGACATTCGCAAGAGCGCCATTGCAAATTTAGTTTCAGCAGAGTTTCATATTTCATGAGTTTCTATTTTTTTCAGTTTAGCAGATTACATGTGGTTCATTTATGCATTGCAGTTGCATCTACGAGCTGTTGTCTAATACAGATGTTGAAAATTACATTTGTTACCCTACAGCTTTATGAGTACCTCATTCCTTCCCAAAAAGTAAAGGCTAATAATGGCTATGCCTGGAATTTCTAAATGGATTGAATATAGACTGTAAATTTAAAAAATATATCTTTATGCACATATATGTGATTTTACAATTCTATAATTTTTGTTTTGTTTTGTTGTTTTTTGGTTGGTTGTGGCTTCTTCAGTGCCCAAGTGAGTGTAAGTGCATATTTGCTTATCTATGTTAGTGTACCCAATTTAGATCATTGCATGTATTGTTAGCACTCTGAGGACATTTGAGGTCAACTCATAACTGAACCCCAAGATTCTGAACTGTTATGCCTAAACGGAGTTTTTTCAAGGGAAAGAGCATACAGTCCTTCAGCTGAGTCAAGAAATTAGATAGGAACTTTCTCTTTGTTTGAATTGGAAGCACAAAATGAAACCAGAGGTTTTGCAGTGCTCTGGTAAGCAAGGACAAATCAGGCTGTGGAAAACCCAGGGAAGGAAATTTCAATTACTATGCTATCTTCAACAGTCTTGTGACAATGCGTAACAAGAAAACAGCCAAGGGAAGTCCTCCTAACATTTAAATTATTGGGTTAAGGCTTGTAAAGGAACAGAGATTGAGAAAGGGAAGAAAGGGATCAGCAGAAAAACAAAACAAAAACAAATTTTCCCCAAGGTCTTATTGCAAAATTAGTCTATAAAATGTTTGTATCCAGCACCCCTACTGGGAGGCCTCTGTCACTGGGCCCTGGGGACACGGGGCCAAGAGTCCCCACGTGCAGCTCTGGCAGAAGTGTAAACTTCATTTCTGAGATGGCAAGGTGAGCTGGGTATCTCTGCCTCCTGGAAAAGAGAACAAGCTGGTTTTATTTTAATTATGATTGGCAATCCCCAGCTATGTTCTAAGGAAAGCCAAACAGTTCTAACTTTTTACTGCAACTGGGAACCAAACGTGTGGGCATGAAGAGGGTGCTCCAGGGAGGTGGGTGATGAAAGATCCTGCTAACACAATGGTAAAAGCAAGGCTGCAGCAGGGTGCTGAAAGGATGCCATGGGTAGCTTTCTTACTGGAACTTCCAGTTTCAATGGCAGAGTGATTGAAAAGTGAGCAAAAGGATTTTGAATTCCTGAGCTCATGGCTGCTTTGAGAAGCTGAAGCAGGGGCTGCCAAGCACCTAGACAGCAAGGCTTAATTCAGTCCCTTTGAATCCTGAACTTGATGTCTCAGCCCCAAAATGAAAGAGATCCCCCACACACCTTGAACCCTGAGGGGAGGGAAGCCCCAGCAGAGAAGTGCTCTTTTGCCATTCAGTGGGGCAAGGGGGAGGTGAACAGAGAGCACCAACCGACATGCCCTAAACAGTTTTTGTTGTACACTGTGTTACAAGGCTTGAGAGACATTGCTGAGAAATGGAGTTGCAAACTGGAGAAAAGTTTGCAGCTATAATAACAGTATTTATTGTTTCATAATTTGCTTGTAGCTGTGTGAAATGTATCTGGGTAAACGGCTGTCCTCATCCAAGGCAAGGACAGCCTCTGGCAGCCTGAGCAAGGTTAGCAGTTCTGCTCAGCAAGCAGGGAGGTCATGAGGTTTTGTGTTACAGACCATACAAACTTAGGAGGCAGAAAGCACAATTTCCACCTCTTCTTGAAGGTCTTTCCCCTGTTCCCCATTCGATTCAGTTCAACTACTGGCTATCTTAGGACAGGAGCAGCTGGTAGAGGCCCAGGGGCCAGGGAGGGCCGGAAGCAGACCCAGCAGGGAGGTGAGCAGCTGAAAGGGAGTTTCATTGCTTGAAACTGATGTTTATCACCCAGCAAAACTCAGCGTTCACAGTTGATGGGGAAAGGAACAGCCTAGAAATTGATTCCATACAGGAAAAGACTGTGAGCTGTTGCAGCTGAAGAATAGCTATATATATTAGCTATATATATATTATATATATATTGCTATAGCAATCAGTTACTGTTACTCTGCTTATCTACCCAGTCAGATCGGTGGGTTTTTGTTCCCCCTTCTCAGAGAAAACAAACAAACAAAAACCCTCAAGCAAACCACAAAGTAAAAGCTTTGTTAGCTATTTGATTCATATCTGCCATTGGGAAAAATTACCTAATTCAGCGCAATTTTCCCAGTTGCCCAGGTGTGGCCTAAATCACTGCTTCAGGGGCAACTCCCTTAGATTTGAACTCAGACCCTGCTATGGCCAGTCGCATCCTGGCAGGAGGGTTGCATCTGAACAACACGAGCAGTGTTTCAACTAAATGACTGCATTTCTTTTTCTAGAGGATCCCTGCTACCACTGGTTGTAGGACGGAGGCTAGTCTGAGGATACACTGACTGCATAGTCTATCTCATTAGTTGGGAAAGGAAGCAAACACAGAGATTCTAGGGGGAAAAAAGGGCAATGTTGTATTAAAGTAATTAAATGCCATCCCAGGCTCCAACAGACTACTTGGCTCTGAGCAATTATGAATAATGCTGGGTACACGGGATGAAACTTAATTTAGGCTGCAGTTTCATAGTCACTTCAAGCTAATCTAAGTTGGCACCATATAAAAGAAACAGTCTCGCCTGTCTGCCTCGCCTGTCCCCAGCAACACTGCTCCCTCTTTTATTATTATTATTATTATTATTATTATTATTATTATTATTTTTCCTGCTGCTACTCCATTCCCTCTTCCCCCCACCCCCTGGACACACAGAGCAGTTTTATCTGTCTCAGTATGGCATGAAGTGGGACAGGAGGCATGCCTGCGCGGGGCAGACAAAGCTGATCCCTGCTCTACTCAAGCACACTTAGAGCCATACTGCTCCAGGTTAGAGCTGTCCTGTTAGTAACATAAAAAGAAATAAACAAACAAAACCAACTGAACCAGAAACAACAGAGAAGGATTTTGGTTTCCTGATCTGGTTTGGGGTGGGCAGGTGCTGCAGCGACGATTTCGAGCACTAGTGGAAGTGTGGCCAAACGCCCCAAGTATGGTAAAACTGTGGAGCAGCTGAAGCACCAGGACTTGAAACTCCATGCAATCAGCACTAATTCTGCCATTTGCTAGCTTAATGTTGCTTTATGTTATTGTTGTGTAACATACTCACTTCTAGAGGTCACAGCCCATCAGCCCTCATCCACTCATCAACTGTCAAAGTACAGACAAGCAAAACCCTACCTATTTTAGCTGGGGTTAGGAGGTTTTCTTTCTCGCATTAAAAAAAAAAAAAAAAAAAAAAAAAAAAAAAGATGTTTGGCATGTTAGGATATTGACACCCTTCCACCACTGTGGAAGGGGAGTTTATCTTTGGATACTATGATGGGACATTGACCTCAATCAATGTTTTGGAGTCATTGATCCCATGTCAGGAAGCCCAAGCTGAACTCAGCAAACACAAACAAAGTATGTGCCCACAAGTGTAAAACTTAATCTACCTTTTCTGCATTTTATATTTATTTTCATGGGAGAAATCTCAGTGTCACAACTGAACATCCATGCTTGTTTTTAGGTAAACACACAAGACAAAATACGACCGAAGTGCAGTAGCATTATTTAAGATACCTAAACTACAAATAAAGGATGAGTAATCAAAAAGCCCCCATGATAATTTCTGAGGTCACATGCTCATTTTGCAGGAGGTAGGCTTTCTAGTGCTCTGGAAAAGTAAAGCAACTGTAAGGCAAGTGTTATTTGGGTGTAAATTTTAGTAAGATCTGTTCTTTACTGCCAGAGATATGCAAAGGAGTTCCACATAAACCAGCACTGTTTACAGATATCTTCTCAGTAGTGGCACTCCATTGTTAAACATTAATTCTTAGGAATGTGTATGTTGTGCAACCTTTTTACATGCTACCTGGATCTGTTAGCAATTTGTAAGGACACTTTTGGTAATTTAGGATTAAAGAATAGGTTTGGAAAAGTTTCCTACACGAAATATAGGAATGCACACATTAAAGAGTAATTTTTTTTATTTTTTTTTTCCTGGAAGTAGAGGTTCCCAGAAGTCTGTGTAACAAGCATTTAACTATTATGCTATCATTAAAGAAGGGGAGTAAAAATGACATCGACAACTTGTCTCCTCTGGTATATTTGCATTCTGCCAATGGAAGTGAATAGGCATACAAGAGGTAAAAGCAAGCTGGCAAAAAGACTAGGGAAATAATGTAAAATTATTTCATTTCTAGGGAGGCAAGCAAGCAAGAATACTATTTTTAATGTAAGTTTCCTGTTGAAAGTGTCATAGGTGAGAGGTCTCTGCTCCTCCTGTTGGTGGAGAGGAAGAAAAAATTCTCCACAGGGAATTAAATAGAGTGAACACCCACATTTGACAGCATCTCTCAGAGAGTGTGCAGCAATAGTTGTGTGTGAGCTGAGTTTTCTTTGTCTTTTTGGAGAAGAGAAAGTGAATCACAAACCCCCAGAGAGATTCCAGAAAAAAAAAAAAAGAAAAAAAAAAAAAAAAGGAAAGAAAAGGAAAAAAAAAAAAAAGGAAAGAAAATGAGTTCTTGCCAGCAGGCAACCTTGCCTGACCTACAGTTGTGACTTCAGGGGGATTCATGGACAAATGCACCTCACTGTCCAAACCCCACACAGAGGTGTTTGCTTGCTTGTTTGTGCTTTTTTTTTTTTTTTTTTTGGGGGGGGGGGGGGGGGGCGGGGGGAGGTGGATTTTATGGTTTAGAGTCTGTTACTTCACAGCACTTTGACTACTGGCTGTGAAGGGAGCCCACCAGGCTGGGGGTGGGATGGCAGTGGTGTCACGTCATCTAACAATGGAGAGGACTTCATTTCATTGTTTTACATGGTGTTCTGCTTTTTGCTTACCACAGGTTGATGTCCATGGAGAAAAATGTCCAAAGTGCAGATTCCTTGGCTGTTTATTAGTGTTATCCTGGATTGATCTGCTCGGTATCTGGAGGTTTCTAGGACAAACAGCCAGTAGTTTATATGTCAAGAAGCATCACATCTGACATCAGTCCTTCCCTGTGAAAGGTTTGTTTTGGTGATTAGCTGAGATATTGGAGATTCACTTAAATCTTGTCTGTGGGAAAGCACATCGCTGACCATGAGAAAAGCACACACACATTGCATAAATGGCAACATGTGTTAAAATGCTTGTGTAAGGAGATTAGGACTGACCCTAGCAGGCAGAGAGAGCTAGAGTATGCACTTACAGCAAGTGTCTCATTCAGTGAAGCACAACGCATGCTGCAGAAAGTTCAATGCGGTGTCCAGGTGTCAGAGCTGGTCCATATTTTTAGACTCTACAACCTCAGAGTTCGGCTATAAAACTGTGCAATTTCCTTAGCAGTCTTGAAAGCCTGAAAGCCTGATTCTTGTTGGGGACATTTTTCAAAATGCCCACGGTAGGAAGAAATTGCCCACCTATATGTGAAGCCAAGAAAAATTCCTACAGGAGCTGTCATGACTCAAGAAGAAACGTGCTCTGCCAAACTGGAACAACTTCTAAGGGAGCAGGGCTTATGATCAATCCATTACATAAACCTCAGATAAGGGAGTGGCAAGAAACTTTCCTGCCACCAACCAAGAAAAACAGTTAAGGGAAAACAAAGCAGCCACTGCATCTGCTCTTAACAATCCACTCCATCTCAGTAGCACAAGGGCCCCAGAGGGCCTGGTGGTAAATACAGAAGAAATCGAAACCAGAGATTAAGCTGCTGTGCTGAGCCATAATGTCATTTCTTCTAACATTTCCAGGCACAGACAGCAGCTGCTGTTAAGTAGATAGCCTTAGGAAATAGCTTCTTAGTGCAAGAAAGCAGGAGAAAAGTCATTTTCTTTCCTCACATTCTTTTTGCAGTATTTGTTGCTGAAGTTACAAAACTGCTATGAAATGTAAGAATAAAAGACACTCTTGTGTAGTATGAACAAATGAGAGAAGTTAAGCACCGTATCTTGATCCCAAACAAGGTCCTGCATAGGTTTGTATTAACTGATGGTGTCTTTGTGCATCAAAACACCACAGACACATGGAAAACACTATTGTTTCACAGAGGTAAAGCCTTTCAGCAGAGGTGTCAATAGAAAATTAATGTGAAACAAAATTTGAAGCTATGTTTCATACTAAATCTGTCATAATTCAGTACTTTGTTACATGTTGACATTAATGTCCAGAACCCCTGCAACAGCTGTTCTATGTACTGTGCAAGATAATACTGTCAAAATCTAGGGGGGAGAAGAAAACAGTGAAATGGATATTTATTCAGTGGCTGCAGCGAGATAAAGATTTTTATTTCACCGTCCTAGTTCATCCTGAGGGAAGGGAAATTTTTTGTGCAAACAAAACATAAAAATGTTCGACAGGTTGAATGAGAAGTCTTAATAATATGTGAAACATTTATCCATGGACAAAATATATGCACATCAGAAATGAACTCCAAGCTCTTTCTCCTAATATTGTGGTACTTTTTCATCATGTAAGAAGACACGTCTTTCCCATTGTTTATAACCATCACTTAAGGGTTCAGATATGACACTTAAAAAATGCAAAACATACTGAAACCTCCTCATAATTTTCAGTTAGCTACAGAATACCTTAAAAAACAAATTCTTTAATAGCTGTGGAGAGGAACTGCAGTTAAGTTACAGTAGAAGAGTGTAAGTCTCTCACATGTCCTAGAAATAATTAATCTGGCAATGTCTTTATTCTGTCTTTGCATTTCCCTTACAGCCCAGTTCAGGCCAGGACAACAGGCAGGGCTTAGACTGAGCGGACTCAGTCTAAGAGGACTGAGAGGACTCTTAGACTGAGAGAACTCCTGCAGAGGAGTTCTCCAGCTAAGGTGCCCTAAGTCAGACATGAACCAAAAAAAAATCAAAAAACAAAACCCAAACCAAACCAAAAAAAAAACAGCAACCAATCTACCAGAAAAAAAAAACACACCACCACAACCAAAGACCTGAGCAAATAAACAAAGAAAAAAATCCAAAACAGAGTTAAACAATAAAAAAGTAAAATTTTGTAAGAACAACCAGATTAGCTCAGACTAAAGATCCACCTAGCCCACTGTCCTGCCTCTGCCAGAGGCCACCAGCAGTGAGCAGCTGGGGAAGAAAGTAAGATTGGGGTAAAAGTAAATTGGTAATTTCAGGTGCCTCAGTAAATGTTCACCAACATAAGTACATAAGTAAGCTAATGCTTAATTTGTGTTTAATTAAAGTCTACAGCTGTTATAGATGCCTTTTTTTTTTTTTTTTTTTTTTTCCCTTAAAATAAAGGAATAAGGGAGAGAGGAGGAAGTTTAGCAACACCATAATTAACTACTTAGGGTAAATCCTCCCATCAGATTCATGAGACAGATTTCAGATAAGCAGCTCAAATGAAGGATTATCTTGCCAGCAATGCGGAAATGTTGATCAGCTTGATATTTCCATTCTGCAGACAAGAGTTCATGCTGGCTGTTCACTATTTTCTGCAAGGAAGTAAATCTCCACTAAGGTAGCAGGTCTGATCCAGAGGGGATTTTATTTTTAAAACCCTGGCATGTGACAATCTTGTACTTGTTGGTTTTCAGGCAGAAATGAGATCTGAATATAAATGATGCTCAGCTACCCCATTAGAGCAGGGTTACTAGGCAGACAGATGCCCTGGTGATATATGATGGATGGGATAGAACGTACTGCATATGTGCTAATATTGTCTTAATGCAAACATTAGCACTTGTGAGTATTACTGAGAATTCAAGCATTCTGGAAATATTAAGTTCAATTAAAATAATAAAAAATCTCCCGTGACTGATACAACTCTCTCAGCATATTCCTGGTCCCATTCAAAGACAAGTGGAACACACCTAGCCATTACCATTTAAATTTCAAGGGAAAATGTCCTTTACATCATCAGGAATCCACTGAAAAAATGTACATAAAAGTTAAAATGGAGCCTTTTGATATGGATAGCAGTGTTGCACACACCAGTCTTGGCTGCTGTCTGGGCAAATAATGTGACTGAACAAGGAAGATACTTCCATTCCCATTGGAAAGGAGGTACAACATCTTGTGGCATGTCATACCTAGCTCTTACCCTGCCTGCTTTTTACTGAGACATTTTCAGCCCAGAGGAGGGGCTGCTGTGTTGTAGTCACTTGCCATCAGCTAGGCAATATACTGCAGAATATTTTGGTATTTCTGACTGTTTTTCTTTGCAGCTATCCCTGATACGGACAATAACATTGGCATAGCAGGTAGCCTGTTAAAGGATCAAAACCGTGGTCAATAGTCTGAAAACACTTTCCAGACAGCCTGCAAGAACCAGGTCTTCCAGGTGATAGACATGCACATCTGACATTGAACTCTGTCAGGAAGGTAATGCAAGCAAGTGCAAATAAGTTGTTCTGTGCAGCTGGGCCAGGACACTACAGACAGAAAGTACTGAAGGAAAGCTTTGATAAGAAGAGGGAACATTTGCAAACAAAACCTTCTTGCGCTTCAAGTTCGATTAATTCATTCACTGCAAACCAGTCATTACAAGGAAAAAAAAGCTAACAGTATCTGTGGGGCAGGCAAATGCAGGTGCCTTTTCTGCCAGAACCTATAAAGTCTTTACACAAACCCAAAGAGGGAGGGCTATCATTTTGTCACACTGACATCTCACAAATAACAGAAGTTTAACACAAATTTTCCTCTTGCTGCCAAGGTGGCAGTTGAGAATATGGGCTGGATGCTGTTTTTCTCATGTATCATCTGCATCAAGCTCTTTAATTTCCAGCAGCAAGACTGGATGGCTTTTGTCTCATTCGGAAGTGGTAGAGATGGCTTTAACAAAATCCTAATTTCATTGTCAGGAGCTAAAAGCAGTTTGCTGCATAGGGTTCAAGGATCTCTCTCTTTTCTTCCCTACTGAATAGAAATAAATAAATACACACTTCAGTTCTTTATCTTTTTAACAAGCAAGGGAAGATCCAGAAGCCTTTAGGAAACAAACAAACACAAACAAAAAACCCACAACCAAACACCAGATAATACAAGAGTTGCTATTACTGCACTCATAGAAGTAGTACCAGTCTCTTCAGATTTCATCTCTTGAATACAGACTGCATATTTGACCAGAGTAGGTACAAGAAATTCTGTATGTCCAGGGAAATGTTTTTCATTCCATTGTTTGACTTATGCAAATAGGTTAGACATTTTGCCCACAAGCAAAATATCATATTGCCTATCCTTACAAAAGAAAATGTATTGTAGTCATGCCCCACAGTTTCCCCCTGTGAAATTATTATTAGGTGTCCATATTGTTATTATTAGGGGTCCATAAGAGAAAGGTAGGCAACAGTATGTTTTAACTGGCATTTCTTCAAAGAGGAGGCTGTTCACTTAAAGTTCATCTCATTAGCTACACTTTTTTTGTGTGTTTTGCAGTGGTAGAATTAATCTGTTACAACAGAAAAAAAAAAAAGTGTTTTAAACTTGGAACCTAGCCCTGTCCCATCCTTAGTCATATGAAATCCCCCCAAAAAACCCCAAACAAAAATAATTTTTCCTGAATGCATGCCTAAGAAGATAAGCCTCACAGTGAGATTTCCAACCAGTATTCAGGAGACTTAGGTATCAAATTCCCACCAACTGAAAAAAAAAAAAAAAAAAAAAAAAAAAAACCCTTTTCCCTCCAAGAGCTTTGAGATAAGATCATGTGCAGACATCACATCACACTCAGCTCATGTCTGCGCATTTAGCTCTCAAGTGTTTGTATTGTTTCTGAAGATGTTCAGCCCTGGGCTCCCGGCATATGAGCTGAGTCTGACGGCTGCACTCTCTTGGAGATTTCCTTTTCTCACTCCAGAAATCGGCACTTCAGGTACCACGTCTGAGCCCAAGAACACCAATGGGGCAGCTCACCAATGAGTCATAGGATGCCCACACTGCCCACACGAAATCATTTAAAGCCCTACAAAGCAAATCCAGCACTATCATCTTCAAACAGGCAGCTGCTGCCTGTCAGGAAGAAAAAGCTCCACGTGTTCAGAGAACAAGATACCTATCATATTTTTATTTTTTATTTTTAATTTTGCTAGCTCTGTCTTCGGAGATGTCCATTTCAAATGTCTCTGAAAACAGTATTGCATGACCAATATTGGTAAAAACAATCAAATGGCACAAAAAAAAAAAACATAAATAAATACAGTAGCTGTCTGTACTGTACACACAGAAACAATGATCACTTGTATGCTCCCAGGCATACAAGCACTTACTGAATGTGGAAGCCAAATGAACAGGTAAATTGTTGATCAGCCCTCCGGCAGCAGAGTCACTAGGTGGGATCATTTGCATTACCACCCTTAACCTCTTTATCAGTAATCACCTTGTTGATAACATGCACGCTCATAGGCGCCCAGCTTCCTTCACTGGAGGATAAGAAAAACAGTAACATCTCAAGCATCCTTTCATCTTTCCTCTTGCAGTGATGCATATGTAGCTGTTGAAAAGTGGAGGCAGCTGTGCACGAAAGGCTTGAGTCCCAAAGGCACCCTCTGGATATCGCCCTCACAATGCCACCAGGAGGTGGCCCTGCCTGCAGCAGTGGATTGCAGCCCTGTGACACAAAGGACAACAGCCTAAAAGGATTTTTGGGAAGCATGCAATGGCAGAATGGAGCCCAGGATATTGCTTTCAGGCAAGAGTTATTCCTTAAAAAAAATGCCTTGCTCACAGGAATAGTTCTCATTTAAGGTTCACTACAGCTATAAAATTCTGTTTTCATCTTTCTATGCTAACCACTACTCTTTCAGGCAGCCTGCAAGGCTCAGCTTTATAGTAGCAACAGCACTGGATATAATCCTGTTCTACCTCCGTTCCTCCTACAGATAGCCCTGAAGCTGTAACGAAAAAACAATTCTCTGAATGCTTATACATAAGGTAACATTTATAGCAGACACTGAAAACAGTTTCATACACTGTAGGCTGTAGCTTGCTTGAAATTTACTAGACTGTATGAGATACTTGCCAAAAGTCTTACTTTCCACAGCTACAAGTGTATGAGAGAGGAGGGAGAAGCAAAGAGGAGAGCAATGCTCTCAGTGACCTTGCCCTGTAAAATTGCTTGTGGCTTGGCCGTGACTGCAGAGTCCCTATTCAGCCACATTGGTGTTTACAGTAAATCTAGTTCAGGTTGTTCTTGCGAAATAATCTGTACTTCCCACAGAAAAAAAAAAAAAAAAAAAAAAAAAAAAAAAAAAAAAAAAAAAAAAAAAAAGCAAGTACCTGTAAAGTAAAAGGGCTCTGCAAGCAAGTCTTATTTACTGCCAGGTAGCTGCTGGTTATCTCAGTTACTCAATAGCAGAAGAAGCTTTCACAGACCTAGATACTTGTTACGCACTCATTAATACTCTCAGCTCTTACTGAAATTAGTGGTATTATGGGATTGTTACCTTCAGGCATTTAACTTAGATAACCAGGTTCATCCTCTCTTGCTTTAGACATTGCCTCCCAGAGACAGAATTCAGTTCAGAGCACTCCCAGTTTCTTGATTTGGAGAGAAAGCTGAATCCCTCTTTCTTTCTATGTTAGGAATAAAGGGAACTGTCATTCTCATACATGAGCATGTGTACATTAGACAGGATGGAAATCTGTATCAGGATGTCCTTGTAGTTGATATAAAATAAACAGTAATAAATACAATTTAGTCCAGATAATACCAACGTAGAGAAGGAACACCAGAGAGAAGACTTACTTACTTAGAAAGTAGTAAGTCTTCTCTAGTGTCCTTGTCCAGTCATATGTCATATGACCAGGAAGACAGTCAAAATAAGGTGCAAAATAAACAAAGGCCAAAGGGTTTTCTTAGGGCATAAAAAAGGGAGGAAAGTTCAAGGCTACAATAAAATCATTTTTAACCTCAGCTTCTCATCTTTCTATTCATTTCATTCCTTGCTGTTATACTGTAATTTTCTTTGGCAGAAGATATTATTTGTATTGCAAATAAAGTGGATTTATAGACATGAAAACCATATTTTAAAAGGCTTGAAAAGAATTGAAAACTTTTGTTAACACCAGTTTGCTGATGAGTTCTCCAAGTTCCAATGCAAGGATATTTATCAGAAGTGATGGTATTAAAAAAAAAATATATATATATATCATAAGAAGAATATGTACCTCTCCACAAAGTGATTCAGTTACTACTGGATGTTAAGATCCACATAACATCAGACCTGTCCCTCTGGGTGCATATTCAAACAATATGGAAAATTAAACCTTTGTGCAGGAACTATTGAGAAAATAAACACATGGGGAAAAAAATAAAAATAAACTTAATTAGAACAGCTTTCTAATGCAAAGCCACTCAGATAGAGCTTCTATCCAAAAGACACTCACTAACAATATCCCAAATGCACATTTAGGGAAATGGCTCCAAAACCCAAACACCTTTCTGCTATTTCAAGCCATTTTTTTTGTGAAGTTTAAGTGCTATACAGATATCTATTGGACTTATTGTTACCCTCACAATGGAAGTGCACTGATTCTCAGCCTGCTGTCAGAACACAATACATAGAAGATGGACACCCATCCTGCAGATATCTGGATATCAGTACCTCAGTTTTAAGGGATGTGGGGTATATAATGTACATGCTACATGTTAACGCTGTTCAGATTTTAGCTAGTTAACATGAGATGAGATGGATGGTTCCAGTTGCTTATCATTCTGATGAACTGTGACACTTCAGATCAAAAGTTAAAGGACAAAAAGGAGCACTATTAACCAGCCCATTGCCTTGGACTCTAGTGGAGATGTAGGAAAGGTCGACTCTAGACCCTGTTCTGCCTGAATAAAATGTACTTATTCTATCCTTATTCACTGGAGAATTTGTTTTTGACATGATTTTATGTCCTGTCTTTTATGGCAGATTTTGTTCATATGCTTTATTATACAATCAAGTTCTTTCCAGTTAATATTTTTCAAACCAGAACCTTTCCACAAAATGTGTTTCCTAGTTAACATTTTTTTTCCAGCAGCAGCAGCAGCAGCTGCTGATTTCCAAACAGCTCAAGGAAAAATACCGTGGATAATATTGCTCTTCCCTGTAATACAGATAACATAGCTAATGTAATTTATGTAATAGATGAAATCAGCATAGTACATCTTGTTTAACTTATTTGTGACTAAACACTATATACAAAAATATATGAAGTCAAACGCAGGGTGAAATTTTCTAATAGCTCTATGATACAGCACCCTTTTTCTTTCTTTCTTTCTTTTTTTTTTTTTCTTTTTTTCTGAAACATCACAATCTTCTCATTGCTTTCATAACATTCTTAAAGCTTGCTATTCTTTTGATTAACATTTTCTCTATTAACACTGGAGAGATGTGGATTTGGTGGATGGACTATTAGATGTGTAAAGAATTTTCTGGATGGCTGCATTCAGAGAATTACAATCAATGTCTCAATGTCCAAACAGAAATCATTAATGGGTCATATCCCTTGAGTGTCTGTACTGGGATAAATACCATTTAATATCTTCATCAGTGGCATAGATAGTGGGACGGAGTGTGCCCTGAGCACTGCACAACACCAAGCTGAGTGGTGCAGTTGATACGCTAAATTAAAGAGATGCAATCCAAAGGGACCTTGACAAGCCTCAGAGGTTGGGCCATGTGAAACTCATGAAGTTCAACAAGGTTCTGAACCTGGGTCAAGACAATATCAGTACAGACATGGACTTGTTAGAGTCCAGAGGAGGGCCATGATGATGATCAGAGGGATGGAGCACCTCTCCCATGAAGACAGGCTGAGGGAGTAGGGGTTGTTCAGCTTGGAGAAGAGAAGGCCCCAAAGAGACCTTAGAGAAGCCTTCCAGTACCTAAACGGGGCCTAAAGGAAAGCTGGAAAGGGACTATACCAGAGCATGTGGTAATAGGATGAGGGGTAGCAATTTTAAACTAAAAGAGGGTAGATTTAGGTTAGATATAAAGAAGAAATTATTTAAGCTGAGGGTGGTTAAATACTGGAACATGTTGCCCAGAGAAAATTGTGGATGCCCCATCATTGGAAGTATCTAAAGACAGGTTGGATGGTACAATCTGATGTAGTGGAAGGTGTCCCTGCTCATGGCAGGGAGTGTGACCAGATAAGCTTTAAGGGTCCCTTCCAGCTCAAACCATTCTACAATTTTCAACTCACTTATTAGAGAAGTTTCCTTTGTAGGATTCTCATAAATGTTAGAGCTACTTGTGTATTATATTATTTACAGAGACTTCTTCACAAATCCTTAATGTCTAGTGACATGGAGTTTACAGATGACCCAGGAAGTTACAAGTTACTCTAGCAACTCTATATCTCTATATCTTTTTTTTTTTTTTTTTTTTTTTTTTTTTTTTTTTCTTCACAAAATGAAGACCCTGTTTTTGTCATTCCTGGTTGTATGGACAGGATATCAATGACTGGGGATGTCAGTGGACCAGGTGCCAATATACCTTTACCCCTCATTTGATAAGAAAAATATGGGGTTACATATTAAAAGCATCACCCTACTCTATGAATAGCTCCATTGTCCTTAAGAACCTCACTGAGCAAGCTTCTGTTCAGAGTAAATGCAGTATATGTCTTGAATATTTTTTTCCTTCAGGAAAATATTTCAACCACTGATTCCTATTAGTCATCAGTATGAACAGAAAGCAGGACCTAGCCAAAAAGGAGCAAACCCAAGTTTCCTGACCATCTTGAGGGTCAATAAAAATTTGATACTGACTGTTGCCAAAGACAAAAAAAACACCACCCCTTGGACTCAAATATCTCTATCAGAGCTAATTTTTTAAAAATTCTGCTATAGGTTTTACTGATGAAGATCTTGATCAGCCAGAATGTGGAGATGTCTCTGTCTGATGCATTCAGGTTCATCTTTTAAGAAGTCAAATATTTCACTGTTTCTAATACTGTTTGCTTACTGTAGTCCGTGGGAGCTTTGCTACTCCCTTTTAGTTTCACACCAAAGGATGAAACTAAATATTACATAGAGTTACTAACACTGCCAGTTTACTTCTCACAGCAAGAGAACAACTCACAAGCAGCACGCAGGAAAGAACAGTTTTTCCCATTTTCATAGAAAGTTAATTCAAAACCAAGGAAGACTTCATCTGGATCATGCCTGTGCCTTTCTTTTTTCCTTCCACCAGTGAGAATGTCACCCAAGTTCATCCCCTATTACATTCAGTAAATCATACTTGCATTAAACATTCATACACATAACCTCAGATATTGTGTTGCATCAAACTTTGCAGAACTAGACGTGTATGAAATGGATCGCCTTTAGTTTCACAAGAACAGCAATAAATTTGGTTTTCCTAAGCCAGGTTCTTAACATTGATTTCATTCTTTCTTCCCTCTCCTTGATAAGAGTGCAAATTAAAGTATACATAGCAGGACACACTGTCCTCTTAGATGGCAAGGTTGCAGTTTCCTATACGGGAACTGTATTTGCAAGTCAAAGCCTTTCAGAGCAGGATGCAGCAGTTTGAAATTTCAAAGGAAAAAGGCTTGATACCACTGTATGTGTAAGTGAGAATACTTCTCCACCCTTTCAAGATTAAATAAGAATTCTCTGCAGAATATTAGGGAGTTGGCCTCAGCTTGAGCCTCAGGAGCAACCTGTGGTTTGGAGGACTCTGTGCCAGTCAGCTGAGAAAGAAACTGCCAGGAATTCAGCAACATGGAGCTGGTCCATCAGTGTGTCCACACAGTTCACAGAAGAGAGTATTCAAGGCTCAAAGTCTATTAAAATAATTCTGTAATTAATCAACAGGTGAAATGGAGGCCTTGTTTCCTTGGAGGAGAAACAACATCACTGCTCGATTCTGCTAAACTACTCTACTGCTAAAATGGATGCATCTTAGTTAAGAAGGCAATGTTCACTGTTTAAAACCACATAAGAAAGCAAAGCAAAACAAGAGCAAACAGCAGCACTTGCAAGGCACTCTCCAAAGTCAGTTCTCTGTCTCCTCCCCTGCCCTCCTCTTCTTTCCCTTTCCCTCAGCTCCATAAACATAGTTAACAGTATAACATACTTAACAGTGCCTTTAGAGAATCTGGTATAAAAATCATAAGCAAAAATGACATTTGATGAAAACTATTTTTTAAGAATAAGTAGGATGGCTGGAAAAACATTTTTCTCTTTTAAAGGGAAGTGATTATGTTCTTTCTGTGAGAAAGGGAAAGTATGCTTATAAAAAAAAATATAAAAAAACATACTAATCCAAAGTCAACTCTGCAATATTAAATGATTCAGTTTAGATATCTTGTTACCACAAATTCTTCTTTTATTTCTCATGCAAGTTGTTACTTAAATCTTATATATATATATATATATATATATATATATATATATACTTCTGTAACATGTTTTGATTTAGCTGGGGTTTGTTCCAAAGAATGGTTTTGTGTTAACTCATGACATCAGGTTATCGGGTGTATGAAATGCACAGCAGACTGCAGATGTGCAAACAAATATACTTTGCAATCATCCAGGCAAGTATTTAAGATGAGGCTCTGCTTTGCTCCTGCTTGTACAGAAACATTGTCCTCACATCCCACCTTCATGGCAAGCCAGAGGCATGGGACAGTGCTGCTCATGGGTGTGTGTAAATGTTCTCCCTGACCTCTGAATCGATCACCAAATCATGAGCTGGACATGTGTCCTCCTCTGTCACTTCCATTCAGCACTAGGGTTGATCAATCAGATATCAATCAGATATGACTGAAGGGGGGACGTGTGGGTCTGTGTTTCTGCTGATAGGAGGAAAAGGAAGACATAGGTGAACACAGAAAAGTTTTATGGAAAATAGAAACTTCCCAATTGCCATCACTAGCTGCTGCGCTAGATTGTCAAATGCAGCAAGACCATGGTTTAACTCATTTTTGTACTTTTAGGAGAAAAAGAGATTGGTACTGTTAGTGGCAGAAACATTAACCCAGAGAACATCTCAATCTCCTTTAAATTCACTTTTAGTCAGTCCCTGAGGTGCATGTGCAGACAAAGAAGGGGAAAATGAATGCAGCGCGCATCTGCGTAAGTACCTCACAGGCTGTGGCCAGCTCACAAAAAATCTTCTGTCTGCGTGGGCTGTTTGAAGGTGACAAATGCTGGTGGCCCCAAAGATTGCTACAGCAATGCCACTTGCACTTTGGGACCTGGCTCTGGTTGCTAATGCAAAATAACATGGATGCTATACCAGTCCTCCCACTCTTGTGCCAGCTCTGCAGCTGTACCGAGACGAGCAAAGTGCTAAAGACCTTCCTCAGCTGAAGGTTTGGGTTTTACTTAACTATATGGAATGTGTGCACAAGGTCAGATTGTGAGCAAGATGCCACGGCCATTAAAAAGCTGTCTGGGGCTTTGAATGCCGAAGGGCATGCAGATGACTCACTGAAACTCTGTCAAAACACAAGACATCTGCTTAAAGATGTTTCCTGCCAGTCCTTTTGCATGGTTGGAAATAATGGGCCAGGGATCCTCTCCTGCTCCATCAGTCCTGGCAATGGTGGGCTGGAAAAATGCTGTAAGCCATGTTTCCCCTCTGAACGATGGCAGCTGCTGCTCAGCTCCAGGCAGCAAAAGGAACAAGGGAGAGTGTCAGCATGGGAGCAGCTCATGCCAAGGCCCTCGTGCTGTGCTCCTGGTTCCCCAAGGGCTATCAAGTTATGTGAAGCCATTTCTATTGCTGTCCCCTGCTCCCAGAGCTTGTGGCAGAAGGTCACAGCTTTTTAGGAGGTCCTGCCTGCTTCCATCTCTGTTCTCACCTTATGGAACCACACGCCACATTGGGACATGACAGTTTAACACACAGCAATAGCTGCAGTGATCCCAACAACTCTGAGGAACACACTAGAATTATTAAGGCGATAGATAATCTTCTCCAACAAGAGGCTAGAAAAAGAAACACTTTCAAAATGAAAATAATAGCAATTTGCCAAAGCTTTTAATAAGATTTGGTGCTGAAGATGCAGCCCTCATGACACAACTTGACTTCAAAGAAAGCGTCGGTGTGTGAGATACATAGGCATGCACCTCTAAGCAACCATGCGATAAACAACAAAGCACCGTCACTGGCTTGCCTGTAACAGCTCTACCTTAAAAAGCGTGTGCCATTGTATTTTTTTCCCTCCTTATGAAGGGTCAGGCCTAATTGTGCTGCCCTGAGAAGACAGCATTTCAACTACAAATGAACTCTTAAAACTATTTCATGTTAAAAATAAACTTTAAAGCAAAGCACCAGATGCTGCCTTGGAACATATCGTGGAGCTTTCATGAGATGCATGCATCTGTCCAGCTAGAAAAGCAACTGCTTCAAGCAAACTAATGGCTTTTCAGTGTTGAGAAAAAGGGTAAAATGGTAAAATACAGTGGAAGGCATTGGAAAAAAAAAAAAAAAAAAAAAAGTTAAAAAGGTCTGTGCTGGAATTATGTGACTCAGATAAAGTTTTGGATCAAAGCTTGAATCACTAGTAAAAACAGATTGAAAATGTCAGAGATGCAAAGAAATATTTGTTCATAAAGCAGAAGGAAGGGAACTACTTCTCATATGCATGAAAATGCAAAGGTTTAGAGGCAAAGATCCACCTAATTTTATGCTTATTTTTACCTGAAAGCTTGGGGAATATGACGATTTTCTTGAAATTTTAGCTTTACAGAAGCTCTAAACAGATGCTGATGCCTAGTGAAACACTAGGGAATGAAAAAAATTGCTGAATTTAAGTGCTTACTTTAGTTGTTCTACTTCTTACTACTGATTTATAGACAAATGTGTGCCAAATGGCACCTCTGTTCTTATTTTTAAATATTCAGCTTCCTGTCTTGTTATCTTAATGAGCATGGGCAGTCTTGGAAATGCTAACATATCTAGAGTGAACATAGAGATTTCACAAATAAATCTTCAAATGCTTTACAAGTCACCCCTACTAACACCTTACCTAGGTTTTAGAGCAGGAACAGTACAGGTATTGAGAATTACATCAATTTTACAGAAGAGGAAAATGACCCAACAAAAATAGGTTAATCAACCCAGGCCATAAAAAACAAAACAAAAAAAAAAAAAAAAAAAAAAAAAAAAAAAAACAAAAAAAAAACAAACAAACAAAAAAAAAAACAAAAAACAAAAAAACTAGTAAAAATGTTATCAAGCATCATGTTTTTTTTTCTTTTTTTTTTTTTTTTCTCTTTTTTTCTGCTTTTTGGACCAACACCACATTTAGTTACTATATAATAGTTAAGCATCCCAAATCAGAGCATATCCAGCTATTTAATCATTGATGTATAAGATGAGGTACTGGAACTTCATGTGCTTACCATGAGTTTCTCCATAAAGCAAAGAATGGACCTATATTGTGTTTTATCATCTCAGGTCTTACTGTCTCCAATGGAAGATAAAGACATCTTCTAGCCCCGAAGGAAGATCTTTCCATCTTGCAAAACAGAGGGCTCATGCTTGCCAGCAGAGCAGACCTATCACACAACTGTGAAGCAGGCAATCAATTTATTTCTCAAACACAAGTGGCAGAAAAATGGAAAATTTTGCAATTTTAAGAGTTTCATATTGGGAATAAAATATCTTATTTCCTGCAACTGAAGTAGAACTGCAGATGTAACATACAAACTTTTAGAAGGATGGAAATGGAAAGAAGAAAGTCTAAACACTCTGCTCTGCTCTTTTTATAATTAATCCTGTAATTGTTCTTATACTTCTTTTATGTATTGGGCAGACATGGTTCATACTGAAGCAAGTTTGACCACCTACAATATCCATACTTACGTACCCCTGAAAAGCAGTCCCCAGTACTGCTTTTCTGAGCAGGTTTTCTGAGCCAGCAGCTCTAAATAAAGATAATTGATCTTTAATTAGTGTTTAATTTAGTCTAACGTCTAAACCATTGTGAGGTTTGTAAGCTTGCCAATAATTGGTCCTAAATACTTTTGCTTGCCAAAATCTGATTCAATGCTCTGTGCTCTTCCCTAAACATCAACATCTGAAAACAAACAATAATTTTTATTTATTTATTTATTTTTTTGTATTGCTTTAATTGTTATGGTCACTAACTTTTACTGTTAGCAGAGGAGGAAAACTCAGGTTATAAAGCCAATAATATGTTTTATTATTTATTTATTTTTAACAGTATGCACATATAAAACATTTTTTTTTTTCACCAATTGTAACTATTTATTTCTTATTGAAGATGACCACTTTTGCAAAGCTTGCTATATCATGGGATATTGATAGCTACTTTACAGGCAAGCAGTAAAATGCTAAAAGCCCTTGACATTAAGTTTATTCTGCCTCAAACAGATTAAAAAAGCTGAATCCACTCAAACACTTCACCATTTCTATTTTCCCTTTAAAAATGAAAGCTCTTCACCTCAGTTGTAAATCAGAAATGTTTGAAAGAGACTAAAACACCTCCAGCTCTCAATAAACTTTTTTTTTTTTTTTTTTTTTTTTTTTTTTTTTTTTTTTCTAATTTGTAACCAGTCACAAGTACAGAGAAAAACCACTCTTGTCTCTTTGGTATGCTCTTATGTAATTTGACACGGGACATAAGTAAATCAGCTGGTTGGCTGTGCCCGAATAAGACACTGAAATAGTAGCTTCACTCATTATATAACATCTTCCAGCCTTCTCTTTATAATTCAATACCTCGCCACAACAAGAGATAAATCTTTAATGGCACTACACAATTTGGGTAGGGTAAATCATTTACTGAGATGGAATTTATTTCATCAGAAGTCTGTTATGCCTGGAGTTTAAGGACAGCTTTTCCTACTGTGTTTTTAATGCCGACTGTCCTGTTATTCATTGACATAGTGTTCCAGTAACACACACATGGAGCAAAATCCTACTGTAGTAGTGCTCAGACTTCTGATCAACTCTCTCCAAGGTTGGATTTGACATAAAAGATATGCATTTGACCCTGTATATTTATTTTTAGCTTGTTTCTGAGCTCTGTGTCTCAACATGACCAATAAATCAGGGATGAAAAGATAAAACTTGTGGTCACAAAACAACTGTGTAAGACATTAACAGTGCTTCTTTTCTCTTCAGTTTACCAACCTTATTTATTTATTTATTTATTTTAAACCAAATTCCTTACCATCAGTAACTGGCAAAGCATTTTTGTCAACAATAGGAAATGTTTGATTCTTTGCTCTTACATGAGCATTAAAAATTATTGTTGTAAAAAAAGAAATGGTCCAGCCTTTTCCATGACCATAATTTTCTCCCCAAAACTTCCTTATAGCTCTGCTAAAATATGATCGCCCTTTTGAGAATATGCACTGCCTGGAAACTGGCTGTTTACTGGAGGATTTGTTCAGACTTTCTGCACAGTCTGCCCATTAGATGACCACAGCATTTGTTTTCAATAGATGCCTTCATGCACAGGCAGGGAGCAGCGTGTACAAGAAGGCTATTTTGTCTCAAGGTAGATATGAATTAATGTGCTATGCTGGAGTGTCTGGTAAACCAAACCAAAGCCATAAAGTTCTCCTTTTTGTGATTCTCTATATCCAAGTAACAAGCAAAAGTCTTATTTAAAAAGCTTGCAAAAAGATAAATGTACATATAACTGTATTTTCCTATAGGACAGCTCTTATGATAGGTGTTCAGCAGAACACTTCCTTCCATTTCTCGTAGAAACATCAGTATGGATTACAAAGACACATTGCAGTTTGCACTAGAAATAGCCTCTGCTTGTGATCTGTTAAGTGCACTTGAAAACTAAGTGCAACAGTGAAAAAAAAGAGGTTTTAGCAGGTAGCAGAGGTAGCAGTATTGTTAAAAGAGCTATGTCAAGATAACAAATACACAGCTCATTCTTTCCAGCACATTTTTATCAACAGACTTAAACACTAATTGACTAATAGGACCAGCTACATTCAGATAAGAGCACAGCACTTTTGAGATGGGAATACCATTTAGGGATTTTTCCATTCAGCACCACTGTGCTAACGTATAATACATAATGTAAACATCAGAAGACATTTAGTGAACATAGAGTGATTTAGTAAGTGGAACAATTGTGAAACCAACACTTTAAGATTAGGCTTCCCGGGATTTTTTTCCAATGCACACCTGAGGCAGGCTGTGCTAAGATATGGTGCTTAGTGAAGGAGAACTACACCTGTCTGGAAAAAAGCTGGGAGCAATTGAAAAGCCGAGGCTGGAGGTTTGTCAGCTTGTCACTTAGATCTCAGTCCTCAAATGTCTGGGCTTTTCTCAAAGGTATTTTTAACATGGTGTTCACAACTGCTTTTTTACTTTGTTTATTCAACAGACAATTGCTCACTGTCTACGTTTGACATCAATCAACAATTCTGGGGGATTTCTTGTTGAAGGAAAGGCTATCTCTTTTTTTTAACCTGCCCAACTGGTTTAAACAAACTGTGTTTGGCTCTTGCAGATCCCACAAAGGGTCTTTGTTTCCCTGCGATTTTTTCCCCCCATTTTACTTCTTGTAGTTTGCAGGGTTTTTTTTTTTTTCCCTGTATGTAAATCATTTAATTACTAAGAAGTGTAAATTGATATTATTTCACATAGCTCAAAAACTGTGATTTCCCTCTGGCCCGCAGATGCATTGGGTATCCCATTATTCATCAGTGGAATGTAGAGAGGCAGAGAAGGAGGGAATGACATTTTAGGTGCCCTGGGATACCCAGCTCTGCAGGCTGTTCAGCGGTTCTCAGGTCAAACATTTCACAGGTAATTTATATCTCTTTAATGGAAAACATTCAAAAACTGTGGATTTGAAAGGGAGAAGAAATCAATTTTTCATTAAGAAATTAAGATTTATTTTTTTTTTCCATTAAGGAAAGAAAATATTGTTAGCTACTTTCTGGAGAACTGAAGCCAGGCTCCCCACCCACAAATTTATAGAAAAGAAAAAGAGTTATGAAAATCTATACAAAAGCATGGAATGTTGAGAATTTTTTTTTGAGATCCAAGGATATTTTTCTGGCAGCTTTTGTTCATAATACTTCAGCCAAATGGTCTTCAGATAAAGAATAAGATTATCTTCTAAATTCTTTTAAGGAAGTACATCCTTTCATCAAATTCAACAATCTGGTATTGAAATTATTTTTCAGGAAAAACAAAACAAAACAAAAACAAAAAAAACCTAAACAACAAGAGGTCTAAAGAAGTATTTATAGCAAAAAAATAGCTGAAATCTGGACTGCAAAACCACCTTAATTATTTATTTGTTATTATGCCAAGGCTGCTCCCATGCTGTGAGTGTGAATAGAATGCACTATTCATTTGTGCTCCCATGACTAAAAAGCCCCACTTAACACATAATTGAATATTTTTCTGAACAGACATTTCTGTCAGCAGTCTCACTGGATGCCACACGGACTTCAGGTAGTTTTGAAGTATAGGTATGCAGACTGTGAAAAAACACTCTTATGTGCACTCTTAATGGAAAAATAGATCTCCTGAAAAAAAGCCATCCAAACCCCAATTGACTGCACAGGTTGTGCAAAGTGTTGCACTCCTGTAGCTCCTGTTGCACTATGAATCTATGTAAAACCATAGAAAACCCATTACTAGCATCTACAAACAGATTTTTGGCTTCAGTTGAAGTACTTTACTCAGCTGGGGAATTGTATTTTTTTTTCCCCTCCTGTAAAAATGAGAAAAATGACATTGATTGATTCATGATGTCCATTTATTCAGCGGTGAATTTAAAAACTACATAGGCAATCCTTCTTGTGAATTTATTTTGTTTTCTTAACATGTTAAATATTTTATGCAAATTACATATAATAATTATCCAGCAGATAATTCATCAACCACATTTAATGAGATTTAAAATAAAGTATTTTGGAAATGTGTACAAGCAGACGTTGATTTTTCTATTCAGATGGTTAACCATCATTTTTTACTCTGTAAATGCTGCACTTCTGAAATCAGGTCTTGCTTTCTGTGAACTCTTTCCAATCACTGGTTAAAAACGAAACGTTCCCAAGCAGATTCGTGCAATTAATACTGCTTGTTTGGGTATTTGGTGAAAGGAATACAAACAGGACTCAAGTATGAACAAAGTACATTTGTTTAAGTATTCAAATAAATATCTATGGAAATATGTGTTTGTCAGGCTACAGTTCCCAGCATCAATAAATGTTAGTTACATCAGAAGGCTTAAGGAAGAAACATTTCTGCACCAACACATCCAAGCTCAGGTGTCCAAAGGCAGCACCCTCCTTATGTCTGGATACCAAGAATAGTTTCTTTGGCTTCAAAAGTTAAACCCCATCAAGTACAGGGCAACCTCCCTCCCCAGGGAAAAACAAACAAACAAACAAACAAAAAACAGCACAACACAGATAACTTGTTTTTTGGACCCCTGGAGGGAAGGTCCACTGGGGATAGGGAAGACAGGGGCAGTGACAAGGGAGGGAAGAGTCACCATTTTCCCTGCCTGCACAGGCCACTGAGCATCAGCAGCCATGAAGAACTTTTCTGAGTGATATTGAGATCCTACCTCACAAATGTAAAATGTGCTGGGCAACACTGTTTTTTGCTTTAATTAAATCCCTACTAATTTGGCCAATAGAGTAAGTCTTGGAGGGCTGTCAAAGGTAGTCTGCATTTTCTATCCAAGAGGCACATTTGTTATTGTTAGTGCCTCACCTATGCTCATTACTATAACCCTTCTGAACATTTCTTGGCTAGAAATAACAAACAAATACACAGTGAGACAGTATAATCTACGCAGAAGTGTGATGTTTCCCTATATGTATGACTGCTAGTTTATATAAAAACATTGAATAGACCAGATGTAAAAAATAAAAAATAAATTCCAACCACACTCAAATATTTGAGTTTGTGAAACACATGATCCTAACATACAGTACCACAACATATATCTCTTCAGAAGCCTTAACAAGAGTCCACAGGAATGCACTGTGATGTCCTCATGTCCTTTGAAGAGCAGCCATGATGACACCCCAGAGGTACACAAGTACTAAGAAGATGAGCTATTCAGTGCTATCCTGCATAAAAAAGTCTACTTGTCCAGTCTTCATAACTCTGCTGAGTAAACCAGATTTTTTGTTTAATTTGTGTGCTATTTCAGTCTCATCATGTCCATACAGCTTCATGCATGTCTTGCTCTTAGTTTTGCTTTTTATTCTGATTTGGATCACTTCTTTCCTACCAGTATGCGAACACCCACCTCTCAGGCTTGTTCCACACCCTCCTCGCCCATTACATGCATAGACATTTCAACAGCAACTAGGGATTTGGTGGATTTATGTATTTACTTAAACATCCAGTTGCAGACAGTTTAACATTCCTAGGGAAGTATTCTCATAATATAGTTTTCCTAAGATGGCTTGAAAATGGGTCAAAATCAAGACACTTCAAGTAGCAAGTTATCCTTTAAAATCAGGAATGGTTTTCAAATCTCAGCTGTTACATTCTCCTTCCTAAAAGTCACTTTCATGAAAGTTACCCTAATTTTTATGACTTTTTTGCCCTCTTAAATTTGAAAATTGTAAAGAAATAGGATTTTCCCTTTTTAATTCAATGGATACTTACCACTCAGGCTTTAGACAAAGCAAGTTGTTCTAAATAATGAGACTTAATGAGATGACTGTCTGTATTTATGATTCGACAGTCAGTTATTTAAGCATTGTCAGAACAGAAGGTTGTTAATAGTGGGGAAAAAAAAAAAAAAAAAAGGAACTCCATAGTTAAAACTGAAAGGCTCTTTAGGTTGCAACCTGGAAGCCTGCCCAGATTGCTAACCATTGACAATGCTGCCTAATTGCTATGGAGCCCTCAAATGTGAAGCTTCTTGATATCTCATGCAGAAACATGTTCATCTCCCCTGAAGTTCAATGGTAATATTAGTGTATTAACTGACAAAAGCTGACCACCTGTACTTTCAGTTCTGATCTTTGCAGACAAGTAGGGGGCTGCCAAGGTGGGGGCAGCACACAGGGTGCCAGGGATGCAGGGCCCCTGACCACAGTGGGCTCTCCAGTGTACTCTGCTCCTGCATGCCACAGCCTGAAGTCCAATCTTACCCCAACTCTGAGGTCCTCCTCAAACATCTAGTAAGGTAAACAGACCACAGTCATCTCCCAAAGAGGTGATTTGTGTTGTGGTTTTGTTTTTTGACTGTTCTGAAAGGATATTTGCAATGGTGTCTATTACAGGTCCTTTTCTGCCTTAGTCTATCACATTTTTTGCATCTTGCTTCTTAATCTCTTCCTTGTTTCCTTTTATGCTTTGCAACAAACATGAGGTGGCGCATGAGTTCAAATAATCTTTGTTTTCTCTGTAACTCCAGATATCTGAAGACTTTCAGGGGCAACAAATATGCTTTGACAAGGATACTGAAAACAACTCTCTGGTCTCTTCCAAAGCTACAAAATAATTAAAGCCTTACTTTTAAAGGAAATGAAGTATACAGAACAAAAGAGGAGCAAGTAATGTTTTTATTAAGCAAGATGAATAGAGAACACACTGAAAGCTTTTTCATGTGTTTTATCCCCTATACATTTTCTTTATCTGTTGGCAGTGGAAAAACAATGGAGAAACTGCCATTTTCTTCCTCTTCCTTCCCCTAGGACTGCAGTACCCTCCAACTGTGTTTGACAACATCACCTGATCAGGACATGTGCTTTCAGACTAGAGTTATTAAACACCATAAGTTAATCAAATGACAGACTTCACCAAGGACATAGAGCAGTGTTTGTCCCACAAACAATACTGTGCCCCAAGGCTTAGAGAACAGTACAACAAAAGCAAATTACAGCACACAGAAACTTATGACTGGAGTAAGGAAATTTATGAGTGCTTTTAAAGCTTGTTGACAAACACCTGCCCAATGTATTATCTACCACTCTGCCTGGACAGCACTTCAGTAAACTTACATTATGTTTTTCTGAACTAAGAAGGAAAACTATGCTTGTTTTTTCCACAGCATGTTTAATTTCTTAGGTTGAAAAACAAACAAACAAACAAAAAACAACATATAGAAAGCAAACCTAATAATGCAAAACCAACCTCCAGGCTGTCAAATGAACCTCAGAGAGCTGTTTCATAGAAAAGGAATAATAAAAAACAGAGAGCCAGTCCTGGGATGTCTTTCACAGAGTGTCTTGTGTGTCATGTGTGTCTTCTATACACAATAATGTACGTGCAACAACGCCATTTGTAACTAACAGAGGTATCTGGGTACCTGAAACTGTGCACCTGTCCTCACAGGAAAGGACGGCTAGAGAAGAGGCAGGTCTAGTTAGCCAGGATGACTTGCTTGCTGTGCTTTGTACACAGCACAGGCTTATGATTCAAATACATCCCAACCTTGCCTGCCCAAGGAGCTTAAAAATTTTCATCTATTCCACTCCAAAACTCACACAAAGACTATGATGTTTCATAACACTTAGAATAAAGTTTTGCTCTACATTTTCCTAGGGCTTTAGTACTCATCTCTCAGTCTTCCTATCTGCAGAAAAAACAAGAAAACAAACTGTATTTTTGCTTTGCTTCAGCAATATGAACCAGTGGGCTCACAGTGAAAGAATGGCACAAAAAGTACCTCTCACTTTGTGTTGTGATCATACAATCACACTTACTACTATTTTTAAGCAATAACGAAAATTCTGGCTGTCTGTTGTCCTGGATGATTGCTTGCAATTTAGACATCCCAGATGATGCACTGAATGCCTCCTGGTTTCACAGCTCTTTGTCCTGTCTTGCTCTGTAATCTCAGGGCTCCTTGTCGAGAAAAAATGAAACCCTGAAGCTTGCTAGATATCCAGTGTTCAGAAAGTCATGAGGTTCCAGCACATCGGCATTTACTTCAGATGTGGATGACAAGAGAATCTGGACTTGTCAAATAATGAACTTCTAGAGGGGCTTGCAGATTCAACTCGGCAAAATACTTCACAATCAGATTTCTGGGAAGTGCTTGGAAGAACTTGGAAAAGAATTACCTCATTGGAGAAATACACCATTTTCAGATAATGCTGTATAAAATGTTCAGACATGCTTTTAGTGGGTGCAGTTGGCAAGACTCCTCTCTCTGGGATGGTAAAAGGCCTTTCCCTAAATGCATTTTAAGTATTTTAGAAGAGCTTTTATCTTATTTTTATGCTTTGGTGACACGAAAGCCATATGGGCAGAAAATCGGTGCCTTCATTACATGGTTACCCCAAGAACCGCTTCCAGAAATAATATGCCAAAATACTTTCTGAGACTGAGAAAAATTTCTATTACAGTTTAAGCCTGAGACTCCACAACAACACAAATAAATAAATGGATATAGTGTAAAAAAACAAACAAACAAATAAACAACAACAAAAAAAACCCAACTTACTAATGCAGGAAAATTTTCACCTTAAAATATCACTTACTCTTATCTGAAGTAAAGATTGGCCTTGAACACATGCACACCACAGACAGCTTATACCAACTCATAAATTAGCTTAGTCCTAAATTTTAATCATAAACTTCTAGTTATCTGGACATGAGTTACACACAATCGTTACACGCGATTAGGTGCACACACAGTCCTAGGAAGGCTGAATGGGAGTGTCAAGCCCAAAGGCAGCAGGAGATGGCTAGAAGCAAACAATGGCAACCAATCCCCAGCATTACGTCTTCCTTTCAGTGAGAAGCAACCAATTCTTGCATATTTAAGTGATGCAGATGCCATACCAGTCAGGAAACTGCAGAGGGGAGATCCTATGCTAATAGAGGAGATGTGCACACAGAACTTTGAAGACCTTTGGAGTTTTCCTGTGAAGTGCTACAGAAGTGCTGGAGGGGACTCTGTGCCCTGGGTGCACTTGCAAAGAAAGAAATGGGATAACACCTTCAATAAGAATGAAAAATTTTCTCTCCATCACATGGTATCACTTTAAAAATGGAAACTGAACTGCACGGTTAGGTGTTTTGTTTACATGTCAGGCTAAAACAACTTATTTTTAAAAGTCAGCTTTCTCCCTCATATTTGTCCTATCAATCATTTATGTCATGGCTTTTCTCACACATTCCCAAGCTGAGCTCACCCATTTTTGCAAGGGCTTTTGACATAAAGCCTGGATCTGGTTGATCTCTTGGATGATATTTAGCCTGAGAAAAAGCATAGCAAGAATTTAGCCTTTAACCTTTGGCTTCCAGACTGCTAGGAAAAACAAAGACATCTTTTCACAGGACAACAAAGTGATCAATACTGCACCATCATGCTTTGGGTTTCTGGAAGAGATGCATTTACAAGTTTTGCTTTATGAAAGAAGTTCATTTTCTCAGATTCTTACTTGCTGTTATGGGCCACTGGGAATGAATGTGCATACAAAATGGTGTGGCTGGTGATTGCCAGTGCTTCGATTGCAAGGCCAAGCTTGGGCAGCATTTTGTTCCTTCCCTTCCAGAGAAGTCCTGAAGAACTACAGCAACCACAGCAGGTCCTTCCCCAATACGAAATCACCTACAGAAACACCTTCTGTTTTTCTGGTTTTGTCACTCTTTACCTCGGGGTCAGCTTGGACCAAAGCCTAGCATATTGGAGAAACGAGGGCACATCTGGGTAGAACAGTCTAATTTGACTTTGTTCAGTCCATCATAGTAGGCAGTCTCACCATTAAGAAAAAAAGCTCTTTAAAAAAGTTTTCACAAATGAATTAGATGGTTTAGAAATGCAGGAGTTATCTCACAGAAGAAATACTGAAGTCTTTTTGTTCTGAAGTAAGTGACTCTGAGATGATTCTTTCCTTTTTCTATTTGTTGGTCTACTGATGTAAATTTGCCACATAACCAATCTGCACTACCTTTCTTTTTACTTTATTTGCATAGCACCTAAAAGAGGTGACAGCAGAGTTAATTTTGGCCAGTCATTCCCTCTTGACAGGTGCTATCAGGACACTGACTAAAAGGATTTCTTATGATATGATTTTATGATGTTCCAAAACCCCTCATATCTGCCATTCTTGTCATCGTCATTTAAACTGAAAATTTCATACACACATTGAAAAAAAACAAAAACAAAATCAAACAAAAAAAATACCCCCCCACAAACAAACAAACAAAAAAGAAAACAGCCATTATCATTTAAAAAAATCACTACAAGAAAACACCTTTGACTGAAGTGTCCAGGTATATTCTGTAATAAATGTTAATGAAGTTTGGTCAAACTAAGCCTGATCTAATAGCCTGATAATGAAAAGTGACAAACCTGAAGGACAGAAAATTATTAACTGCTTTTTTTTTTTTTTTTTTTTTCCCTGGAGACTGGTAAATCTCATTATGTTTTATAACTCACTTCTAAGTTAAATTAGAAAATTATGTTATATTATATAATTTTAAATTAAATTAGCAGACCTTTAAATAGAAGAAAGAAAATCAAAGAAAAACATTTCATATTCCTCATATGCATATTTCCCAGTTTTGGAAAGTACAACTCCAGAATGAATCACTAGCAGACTGGACTTCTTCAAGTTACAGCTAGTTTCAGTCACTGTAATCTAAATCTTGATGAACAACTGGACTGTTCCCATGCCAACTGACAGCCAAGGTCTATGATGTTTGTCTGTCCCAATTTTGTAATGCCCCAAAAAAGAATAGATGGTAAAATAAATTGCAGGTGCTGTCAGGCTACACTATTTTAAGATTATCCTGGTCATTTCCACTGACAGTAGGGAACATGCTGACTGCAGTAATGGCATTAAAAAGGGATTTAAAATAATTAAGGAATTTCAGTGTTGTGCCAGAAGAGGTAAATAAGGTGACATGCTGTCTGAAGGTATCATGAAAATACTAGCTCCTCTGAGTATGTAAAAATCAAGGTAATTTTTGAAACATCTATCACTATCCTGAATTTCTTACACAGCACATACTTCTCTGCCTCTTCCCCCCCCCCCCTCCTCTTTTTTTTTGTTAGTTACCGAATAGGGGAAGTTTAATTTTAAACAACAATTAGATATTTGGGAGGTCCTTATACAGTGACTGAAAAATATCGAAATACACTGGAACGCATGAAAGAAAGTTAATGCCTGAGTGTACAGTGTTCACAAGAAGATTTAGTTGTTTATTTATTTGGTTGGTTGGTTGTGTTTTTGGGCAGTGTGGGGATGGGGGAAACAGTTTCAGTTTCTTGATGGGAAAATTTTTGTAAGGATTTTTAGTTATGACCATGGTTATGACAAAGTTTCTTAGTAGGCTCCACTCAGAAACCGAGCCATCCCAAAATACCTGTCAAGGAACTTGGGTCAAATGCAAAAATAGGTCTGACACTTAACTACATTAGTTGTGGCAGGATTTATACCAATTCCTTCTGCAGTTCTGTGAGTGCCCTAATGACCAGAAGAATTAGCTATTTTTAAGCATGAGAAATGAAGCAGAAGAGTGGAAGCTGACATACTGTTGGAACAAAACCACTGACCTGACCTACATTGTAATAGCTCACATTTTTTAGCCAGATGCCACTGTTGCAGTTATGATATTTTAGCCAAGACAGCAACTACAAAGGGATTTTATGTTATGATTTTCACACATTAGTGATGGTTGTAACATTATAGACAGCACTGAATAAAGCCACTTGTCCCAAATCTTATTTTCTTAGTCAGTCAAAAAGGACTTATCTCACACGACATCAGTTCAATCAGGATTGAAAAAGATTGGAGGACTATGGCTTAAAAGCCTCTGAGAGAAAAGCTTCAGTAGACAAAAACATTACAACAAGGGAAATTAAAAGACATCATTATTAAAATTTCATTGACAATATCACTAATTATTTTAGTCAAGTTTACATAATCAAGAATTGACCCAAACCCTCAAAACTAATAATAGAAAAACACTTTCTGCTAGGATTTTCAGCTCTGCAAATCGGAGATTTGCCCCAATATTCATTCCTTAACTTCAGTTCATTTCATTGTTGCAAAATGTCAATACCATCCCAAGCTGTGGAGGTATTTCACACACACTCCTCCATCCCAAATCCAAGCCCAAATGGAAATTTAATTAGGTGCTTTATGTGTGCACTCCTGAGAAAAACAAAACAAAACAAATCAAATCAAATCAAATCAAAACAAAACAAAAACATTTGAGAAGAGAGATACTGAACCTCAGCACAAATTCTGGACCTCAGCACATCTGAGTTCCTATCACAGGATGCTCAAAAGGAAGTACCACAACACTGCACATGGTGAGTGGCTGCTGCTTCTTTTCTCCTCTTTGATCAAATTTTGCCCAGGTGTTCAGATAAAACAGACCTAAACCACTAGACCATTTACAGATCATAATCTTTCTTCAGAAATCAAATTGCAAGAGCAAAACAAGTTGATTCAGTTTTCTGAAACAGTTCCTCCAAGACTAGTCTTAACCAAACATCTGAATCTCTTTTCCCCTCCAAGCCATGAGGACTGGGGATGGTTTGGTATATGGGTCCTGTCAAAGCTTTTCTTAGCACCAGAACTGAAGTCACTTCACCTCTCCATGGTTTAGCTTACTTCTCTGTGTCTGTTATGGCTTAAATTGGAGCTTCTTGCAGGCCAGCTTCCAAATGAAAACTACCCTAAGAAAAGCTGGGTTGCTATCTTAAGGCAAATAGTGAGTGTTAAGTAGCACTGGAAGCAAATATTTGGGGTTATGACGTCTGTCCTGATCCAGGGTCATCACCTGACCAGTTTACACGTCACAGACCTAATGGAAACAGGATATGGACATCACTGTAAAGTAGCAGCTTCAGACTTGGAGTCAAAGGGGACTCTTTATTTACTCTTTATTGTGAAAAGGAAAAGGCCAGGCACATCTCACAGTGTATGTGTATGTAGCAGACAAGCAGAATGCTAGCCCCTGGGTGGGAGGAAGCATCTACGTCCTGTTGGAAATGGATGTCTGTTTATTTTGTATTAGAACTAATTAACTGCAAGTCACTTGTCAGAAGAGGAACAATTTTTCTTGTGTCAGACATTCCTGTCAGAGGGGCCAGGCAGGCACAGCTGTTGAGCAGGGCCATATGATGCTCATGGGTGTAGGGTCGTCTCTGAGTTGAGCCCAAGGAGGAGGTGGGATGGTACAACTGGGCATAGTTGTGCCTCACCAGCAGAAAAATACTGCCTGAAGTTCACTGGGTAAATGACCATTTCATTATTATACCAAGGGGTATATACCTAGGAAAATGACAACATGAAAAATAAAATCTGTGCTTGACTTCCTGATGGGTCCTGTGATAACAGCATGCTCTTATTTCTCTGATGGTCACAAAAGCTCTGAGATAACCAAAGCCTTACAATTCCCAAATCAAGCACCTCCCTGAGGTCTGAAAACATAAGTTAACCTAAAAATGAAAAAGTTTAGTTGTGGCAACCAGAATGCCAACATTCCTTTTCTTGTAGAATGACAACAAGAGGTTTCCCCAAATATAACTCACCACATCTGAATGTCAGATGTTATTAGAGGCTGAATTCATCCCAGATGTGATCAGGTACACACAATTTCCTGCAGAAGGCTCAAGAGGAGCAATTCTGTTGTGTCCACCCATACTATCACATTTAGAGCTGGCTTGGGTGTTCTGACCTGCTGCACAGGTCATATTCATGCTGCTGCTAATGTCTATTTTTATTGATTTATTTATTTATTTTTCTGTCTGCATATTTATTTTGTGTCCCAGTACCATACCTGACAGTCTCATGTTTTTCAGATATAATAGCTTTGGCTCTGAAATGCCAATAGGTATTCAGAGCAATTAAATAACGTTTACAGGTGTAGATCATTATGATAAGCATGAGCTATTGCTTTGCTTGTTACCAGAAAATGCAGCTGGGTTGGCATGTGCAAAAGTTATCTTAAAAGATGGTTTGAACCTAACAAATTCAAAATCTCAAGCCATTTATGCTTAAATGATTTAAGAATGAATTAAGAAAATGGCGCTACATGTCTTTAAAAAAAATAAAAATAATTAAGCACATAAGACAGGAAAATGGCACAGAGATAAATATTTTTTAAGCAAAGCTCAAGAAAAGAGCCTGTAAGAACATGAACACAACATCTCCTGTCAATCTCTAGGCAGAATTATCTCCTAGTCATTTCCCAAAATGTTATATAACACTTATCAGGATTATCAGGCCTGTCCAACTAGTAATCAGATAGTTCAGAACCACAACAACAGCGAATTGTGTTAGATACACCACAACCTCGTGCTACCCACAGATACTTTGAAGGGAAAAAAGATCCTAAAAAACTAGATGCGCAGCACCCTCTAGTGACATTCGCATGTCCCCACGCTCGGCTTTATCAAGTGGTGCTACTGAGGAAAAACAAACAAACAAACAAACAAAAAAAAAAAACAACACACACATTAATGACAGAAAAAGCTTTCCAGAAATATAAATGTGCAGAAGAAAGAACCAATGAAACACCAGTCATTGTGAAAAAATCCAGATCATCTGTCTCACCCCACTGCCAAGTCATTCTATTAAGTTTACTGAAAAATTTTCAGTTCACTGAAAATTCAGTGATTCCTCCCATTTCCCTAGAAAGTTAGGTCTAAAAAAACCCCTGGAAAATAAAGTTATTACTAAGCAGAACATCCTGCTTCTCTAAATTCAGAGCTTTTCAGTCTATGTTCCACTTTTCAAGGTTTTATTGTATTTGATCAATTTACTTAGGAAAATATTAATATTATACTTAGCATTTCAATTACCACTGATTTTTTTTTTTTTTTCCTCTAGAAAAAGTTTACAGAGAAATCACTATGTCTTCATCTCCACATTTTTTTTTTTTTTTTTTTTTTGATGAGAAAATCTCCATTGGAAAACTAAGAAATACAGGAAGCAAGTGTTTCTATTACTAACTCATGTATTCCAAGACCTATGCCCTGGAAATAAATGTAAATTTATTTCACTCAACAATGCAAAGTTACATACAAAATATAAATACTGTATTGAAAAAAGTTGAGAACTGAACACAATTTTTTAGGATGTAAACGGATACCTATGTGTTCTTCTGGCACTGTCAGTTCACTGTTTTATGATCTGACCTCTCAACTCTTCTTCCCCCCTCACATTCAAAGATCAAGCTATGGGAATCATCGTTAATGCAAGATCTCAGCATTTTTGGGGGTGCTGTTAAATAACATTTTTTTACTTTTCATCTGAAGAAATACTTACAAATGAAAGGAAAATACAGAAGTTCATGATCCAGGGTGTGTACTTTTAGCCATTTTAAGTTCCTTATTACAAGTGAGCCCAAGTATTTTTTATTTTTTTTATTATTATTATTTTTGAATTTTGAGTATGATAAGGCATATTTAAAACAATAGTGGGGTCCTGCAACATTAATAAGGGAAGAAGAATACAGATTTAATTCAGTACTTAAAAAACACCTTATTTCATCAGGATATTTAACCTCTGAAGCTTAACTTAGTAAAAAACATGATTTAAACATGTGATTAATTTTTCAGTGGAAAACAACAAGATACTTAAGGAAAGGATAATTCATGGACGTATGCAAGTTGCCTAGCAGAGGGATATGCAGGTTGTGTTGGACATATGGAGAACTTTTGGCTTCACTTCTGAGCTAATTTTCCTTTCCACTCAAAATATAAATACATTTTGGTGACATGCAATCCAGATACCTTGAGAAGCATTTTAAAAACTTGGTCAAAATAGAATTACGATTTTTTGATTGAAGCCAAGGTCAGGGACTGTATAACTTGGACCCACCCAAAACAAAGCCCAACAAACTCCTCCTTCCCTTCCCAAATACACACAGACAGACAGACAGACAGTTTCTCAGGTAGTCTTACCTATGTCTCCTAGTACCTTGACAGGACAATGCAGGGCTGCATATACATCTACGCACACCGTCAATTAATTAATAAAACAAGTTTGCTTTCTGGAGTCATTTCTCTAAATCTCAAATGCTTGAATGCATTTCAGTCTGAATAGGGAAGAGAAAAGCTTCCCACAGTGCTGGTGCTTTCTCGCCTGTGTGTTTCAGATTGCCCCTCCCTTGTGTTCAGCAGATTATGGCTGTCACACTTGCCTCTGTTCATTTATGCTAGCTAATAATTGCGCCCTTCAGCCAGGGTCTAAGAGGTCCCTATATCATTTACCAGCAACGAATAAGATAATACCATTAAATTCCACAAAGTTACATTACTCCTATAAGGAAAAGTATACAAGAAAATTGCAGGAAAACAAGAAAAATGTTTTTCAACTGAGTCACCACAGAGCTGCATACAGAGGTCGGGTCTGATGACTTCTTACTGGGTTGCACTGCTTTGAAGAAAGCTTCAGTGAGATTTTATAGTAGGCAATGTTAAATGACATGCATTCACAAGAGCACAAAGAACATTTAAAACCTTAGAGACACTTTTCAGAAGCAGTTAAATAAAGTATAACAAAGTAAATAAAGCACAAGGGACTGCTTTCATAAGAAGCTTTCTCGTGAGAATTGGTATTTTTATTTTCCCTGTTAGTCACAGTGAGAAAACTTCGTGTTCTATCTTACCACTTTGAGTTTCTTGCAGGGATACCTTTACCACTGCAGTTTCAACCAATATTTTAATCAATGTTTTTTAAATGGTATCTTTGAGGATATTCTTCATCTCTAAATTTGATGTTTCTCTTGCACATAAACATGCATACTTCTGTCCCTAAGGGTCAATTCATTAAGTTGATTTTTTTCCAGCTGTAAATTTTTGAAGCAAAGCTGAAGTACAAAGATGCACATGAATATAATAGCTTAAATCACATGATCATCATACAACAGAACAAATGCCTCAAAGACTAGTAGGATATATATACAATACATATACACCATTACTCAAATCTCATAAACCTTTTTCATGGCATTTCAAAGCTGCCATTAAATTATAATCTCCCATAGAACTGGAGATTATTATTTCCATTGCTCAGAGCTGAATTATAATACTACATTATTTTATATAATTTGTGCAGTCATTAAATAGATATATTCATACATTACTATAAATCAATGAGCTGATCTCAAGAGTTTAGGAATACTTTAGCATTCAATTTGTAGCTTGGATTGCTGTTCTTTTGTGTTCCCCAGTAGCACATTATTTGTGTCTATGTCCCAGTGGGATCTAAACTTTTTCAATTTTAGTGTGCTGCTTTGACTTTCTGACCTTCAGTTTTAAATACAAAGTCACTGGCAAGATCTCAACAACACTCACTGCAAAGCTTGAAAGGATTACCTTCAGTCAGTGCTGGAGAGCTCTGCAGGAATGATCAAAGTTTAATCTGTTTCTAATTAAAAGCTGATCTGCTTGACCCTGTGTTTTAAAAATATCAAGCTGTTTATATAAACTCTGTTGCTGATTTTTTTTTTTTTTTTTAACCCTCATGATTTTATAACAGAAATAAAAAGAATAAAAGGCACTAGAAAGATGTTTCTTAAGTGGTTTGGGTAGTTATGTTTTAGAATAATTAACACAAGAAACACCAAAATTGACTTATGGAATGCTAGAAGTGAAAAGACTGAAGAGGTGAATTGGTAAATTAGATACATGAAGCCATCTTTCACTAAAAAGAGCAAAGTTAATTACAAAACAGCAACAGACTGTATAAACACCCACTGGCTGCGTGATGTACCCAATCTGAGATGCTATAGTTCAGTTAAGCAATGACAGGCCACCAAGGGGACACAAGAGTCACAGAGGAGATCATGCGGATAAATAGCATTGCTGTTAAGTCTTACTTCACAGTATTTACTAGATAACTAACATTAGGTACCAGCCACCTCCAATTCAGACCCATAAAGTACTTGAGAACAAGGATTCAGCAGTTTGTATAAGCTGGTTTATCGGAGCCACCTACTCCCTTTTTATTTTCTTCTTGTTTCTCCATTGTTCCTTCTTTCTATTCAGACAGACCAAAGAGGTCTACTGGTTTAATTTTATTTTTGTTACCCAACCAAGAGAAAGCAAAAAACTAACCAACCAATGAAAAAACAAACAAACAAAAACAAACAAACAAACAAACTAAAAAACAGCAAAGCAAGCAAGCAAACAATAACAAAACAACCTAGGCTATTCTTTGAAATAATATTTTGTTTTACATGAAAGATTGAGTGTACTGGTTTTAGCCAGGATTGAATTAATTTGCTTCATAATAGTTTGTATGGTACTTTGTTTTGGATTTGTGACCAAGACAGTGCTGATATTTCACCAATGTTTTAGTTGCTGCTGAGCAGTTTTTGCTCAGACTCAAGGCCAATTTTGTGCAAGGGCTCTGGGTGCAGAAGGAATTGGGAGGAGACACAGCCAGGACAGGTGACCCCAACTGACCAAAGGGATGTGGCCATATACCATACAACACCATACACATCAATAAACCTGGGTAAAGAAGGAGGAGAGGGGACATTCAGGGTGCTGGCATATGTCTTCCCAAGTAACCAAAGTTAAGTGTGACAGAACTCTGCTTTCCTGCAAGTGGCTGAATATGTGCCTGATGATTAGAGGTTGTGAAGGGATTCCTTGTTTTACAAGGAATGTGGAACTTCTGCTTTCCCTATTAAATTGTCTTTATCTCAACACATGATTTCTCTCAATTTTACCCTTCCAATTCTCTTCCCCATCCCATCTGGAGGGAGTGGGCTAGTGATGCTTAGCTGCCTAACAGGATTAACAAGCAACATTGAGAAAGACTGAAGTTTTACTTCAGAACAACAGCCTTTTCAGTCTGACTGTGATGTAGGCTGGATTTTTTAAAACAAAATTTCTCCTGAATATCCTATTTCTGAGAACTCTCTCACACATTCTCAAGCATGCTGCAACTCATGAGTTTACAGATTACTGGGGGTTGGGTGTGTGTTTCACCCTGTGTGCTGTGATGCATGACCTACAGAAAGCTACATACTAAGGTTAAAAGTCAAGTCACAGTCAAGTGCTGAGCAGCACATATAACTTATTTCCATTTGTTTTCAGCCTACCTAGAGTTACACAGTCCTTTCCTGAGGTCTGTGAATTCACTGTCAGAGGCCCTGGGAAAACAAGGCTCCTCTTCATCCACCTTCTTAAACAGCACAGAATGCAACAGAAACTCATTTGAGAAGCTTGTAAGGCGTAGGGCTTTTATCTGAAAGCTGTTCATAGCTAGAGGCTACAGGACCCCATTTTGTAGCCTGCTTTGACAGAAATAGGATGAAATGAAGCCATTATTTTTGTTAATAGGTGTGCACAATACACAGAAGATAACATTTAGCAGCACTACTTCTTGGGACACCCAGATGGTACAATGCTATGACTTCCATGTAAAAGTTCTTGTTTGGGTTTCAAGATGGGTCAACAGAGTTGTGACTATGGCTAAGACAATAGTAGCACTCACCTGAAGGAACTGGAAAAGATTTCATAGTTTATATTTACTTTCCTTTACCCTAATCTTTTTTTCTCCCTCCCCCTGCCCCATTTTGTAGATTTTTTCAACTAGAGTTTGAAAAGATAACTGCGGGCATTGTTTATCCCTGTGAAATGGGATAAACAAATATCCCTGTGAATGTCCTGTGAAAACTTTTCTCCTTAGATGTAGTATTTACTCACACTTCACCATGTCTGTGTGATTTCCAGGTTATGCTGCTGTAGTGCACTGTACTTGAGGTTATGGTTTATTATGACAATGAAAATGTAATCCAAATGCATTGACTCATTTGTTAAACAACCCACCAATAAACTTGCATCAGTGCTTTGTAACTCTTAGTGATTTGTGGTATCCTCTCAGAAAGATTATGATGTTGGTCACCTCAGCTAAAGCCAATTGTCCCCATTAATAACATACACTCGAGGTTGTTTTTAAGCAAATATCTGTCATTGCTTTCTCTAACCAGCTGAGAAATCACACAGATTTGAAGTAATTCCACTTTAAGTGCTAAATATTTCCTTTCCTTATGTGGTAGATGTCAACAATTCAAGAAGTAGTCTTGAACTGGTTTCTCTAGCCAGTTGAGTCTTTTCAGTGACAGCTTTGCATATTATAACTTCAGGAGAGAAAGTATTTCATGAAAATGGTTAAACGCAGCCTGGGTTTAAGTGGTAGAAACAGTGAAGATTAGAGATGGTGTTGTGACTTACTTATTCCAGGACTTGATGTCTATTTGCTGTCTTTGTCACAGCAGAATGAGTCATTTCCAGTAGACAGCTGTGCAGATCAGGCTCAGATGTGTGCTGGGTTGGGTTTTGTTAAAATAAACAGATGCAGCTGCATTTTTACCCTACATTTGTGACTGGGTATTATAGAAAGATGTGAACCAACAATATTGACTTCTGAATTATTAGTGTCCACTAAGCTGACATTTCCATGGTTTGATCCCTGGAGAAAATACATTCTTTCCATTCCAAAACAAAGTTGTTTGTTGTGGAAATACGAAAAGCAAGTCACAGGAAACTCCTGAAATGGCAGGAATGGTCTGGTGGAAATAAGTTTGAGAACTAAAAATGAGACAGAAGATGTCTTTTCTAAAACAGCAGGAAACAAATGAAATGTTTTGAATTCCCTCAAGAGTGACACAATAAGGAATTTTGGTTTTGGGAGATTTTCACATAACTCAAATTAAGGATCTGGCTCTTGGGATATAGACTCATGGTGTGACCAGGCTTGAATAGATGTTTTAGGGTTGGAGGGACAGGCTCCATGTATTCAGCAGTTGCCAGATACTCTGGAAGGGCACCAAGCTCTTGCTGTTAGATAATTTAACTCACCATAGATTGCTAGATATAACTGAGGTGGGAGAAGAAAAGCTGCAAAAGAGAGGTGGAATCTATCAAATATTTGCATGAAGGCTTTCTCTGAGCTGGTTGTAGACTGAGAAGAGGGAAGAGCAGAACTGATGATTTTCTTGCAAGGGTGCAATAACTTCTGTCTTATTACTATGATGGGAGAGCATTTCTGCAAATGGGAAAGAGCTTTCTGCCAAGCCAATCTGCTTTTCTCTAAAAACTATACTGGCACTACAGTCCCCACGTCCTTTGAAGAACAAATACATTTGACACTGCAGCTATGGTTATGGAAATACTTACATTTCTGCTTAATGCACTGTTTGCTTTTCACAGTTCTGCTTTCTGGAACATCATGTGGCTTATTCCTCCAGAAATCTCGTCACTGCAGGGAATGGTAACAACAGTGATGTCTGGCATAAAAACAAGTGTCCATAAAAAAGAGGAAAAACTTCAGTGGGAATAATTGCCTACTTGGAACAACTTAACACTGGATAAAAGACACTATAATAAGTCTCCTAACAACAGGTTTGGCATTGTTTTTGGAACATAAGGAACAGCTGGCACCTCAGTATAAAACAAGCCATATCAGCATCTGTTGTCCAAACCAAATACTCCACTGCATTTTTTCTGAAGAAGGAAAATAAAAAGAAGTCAGCTATCCTGGGAAAAACCTCAACAGTGCATGTTTTTATTTTCAGGTTGCTGTTTTGGGAGTTGTTAGGAATTTCTAATTAGATGCAACTACTTGCTAATATTGTGGTGAGACTATAGACTATGGGTCATACTTGCTTTACACAAAATTTCCTCTGAAACAGGCATGAGTTGATGTTTTCAGGAATGATGTGGTGCATGCCTGTCTTGGACATTTTGCACCGGACAGATAATGAACATCTGAGAAAATGCTGAGATGTGTGACTGTAAGGGATATGGACTTCTTATCTTTTCCTGAGATCAGTTAATAAAATTTGTATTTGATCTTATAGCCTATGTGCTGAAATAGATATACTGTAGTTCCCACACTCTTAATTTCCATAGAACCTCCTGGTTACCATGAGCTGTTAGAGAAGCATCTTTGGAAAACAAAGAAAGAGGAGTCTGGTGGGGGATTCCTTTTCTATAGCTTGTATGAGTAACAAGAAAGAACTTTTCTGCAGGTTGGCGTAAAGCACTGTACAAACATGAATTCAGACTCAGAACAGGCACATATTAAACCATCAGTTGACCAAAATAAAGTGATATAGACTGTTCCAGAAGTGTAGGAGGGTCAGATTATAAATCTTGAAAGTCAATAGCTGTGTTTGTGCTGATCCTGCTCCCATCACTCCAGCAGGACCTGAGTGCATTTGCAGAGCTTGGAGCACATGTAACTAACTAGTCCTGCCTGGAGAACAGCAATCCTCCAGGCAAGAAGAGGAGGCCACATCTCTGTTCCTCATCGATCAAATGGAAAAAAAAAAATAGTCCTATCCCTGTTGTCAGTCATTAAAGTTACTCTTTAATTTAAAGTGCTGTAGTAAAAAGCATAAGGAAGATGGATGCAATCAAGTTGCTTTGAGTCTTTTGCCATTCAGCTGTGAAAAGAAGAGCAAAGGGGAAAGAAGAGGGCAACCAGCAAGTGCTCTCCCTAGTTGGAGACATCCCTGAGCTCGGAGCTCTTATCCAGCAAGCACCTGTGCAAGCCAAGACCTATTTAACTGCAATTTTTCTCTTCAGTAGTGTGGTTTTCATCTGTCTCTGTTAATAGCTACAGGAGGTTTTGGTATATTTTATTAATTCCCTTGGTGATGAGTTTGCAAGGATGCATACTGATTGAGCTGTGTTAGGTATTTCTCAGTTTTTATTTTGTTACAGCCCTTTATATATTTTCATTTCAGTCACTGCAGATGCCGGTAAATGTTTTGCAAAAGTAAGTGTCTAATATTTTAAGGGGTTTATCCTGACCTTTCCAATGTGATTCATTTCTCTTGAATAAGGAAGCTAAAATTTGTATTTTTATAGTGATTTGGACTCTGTATAAATATCAGTGACCTGTGGAAGGATGTTTCTGAATACCAATTAACTCAGCTTTCTAGTGGCAGTTTAATATTCGGGCAATGGTGTTTTCTTTCTATGACTGCTCTGAAATTCAGCTTTTGAAATTTTGCATTGAGTTTAGTTGTATTCAATTCTGTGTTCCTTCACAGTGCAGTGACAGTCTCTTTCACTACATTTTCTTGAAGTTAGACCGTCGTTTGTGTTGAGGAAGTATTAAGGACACAGTTAGACAAGAGGTATACCTGGATGCTAAGTGAGAAAGAAATCATCATTCGCATGGCAGCACAAGTACAAGGACTGTATGCAGCCAGAGTAAGGAGGTGGAAGCCAAAGCAAATAAACTGCTTTTCATCTTGGGAAGAACTGAAGCTGCATTATTCAATCTTTTTTTTTTTTTTTTTTCTTCCCTCAGATCCACAACTTCTTTCTTGCAGATATAGTCTAGCATGCATTGGAATGTTGTTATTATATTGTAGCTTTTCCAACAACTCCATAATGTCTCGTGATGTTAACAGTATCTGTGAAGAACTGACCCCAATTTTATTCAGTTGCTGGATAATTTAAATCTGCAATACCCTGAGAACAGCTGTTGGACTAGATTTTAAAGGCTAGGTGATCTGATAATTTGTTCTTATGGTCATCAATACAATGCGACTGAAATGTTTTCCTTTTTTGATAAGGCAAAGCTATTGATTTGAAAAAGAAAATGTCATGTTTGTTTGTCTCCAAGACATGGCAATTGCAAAATAAGACTTCTTATGTTTACTCCTCGTGTTAGGCAGACAATTCATTTTCAAGGTATGCTTCTGTGGAAATTATACTTCAGTCAGGTTTGATAGGAAATCTTGCTTTGGCACAACTTTTGTTTAAGTTCCAGATGACTTTGAGAATGTCAAGCTGTCATCCTAACTTCCAATACTAATACTACCTCTTATTTATTTTTACTGATATCATAAATATTAATGGAGTTTTGCATCTACATAGTGGTTTTCATCCGTGAATTTCAAAGGCTTTAAAAACAGTGAAAAAGTCTCTCTCTCTGGTAAAGGATTTTAAGCACAGATTTTGTACCTATACCTTAAAAGCTTATCTACAGAGTGTATTTCCATGGATATCTTGCATAAGTCCCTTAATACATGGAGCTGAATAGCATCCATATTTATGGTGTTTAAATCATTTCACCCAGAGTCACCTAGCCAGACAGAGAACTCCTGATCACCATACATAGCTACTGGGTTGTAGCTACCTGTTCAACTGGAAATTATTTACCCATATTGAATAACACTGTGTTTTGAAACCAAGAGCTGAAACCAAGATTTTTCTGTGATAGAAAATGAAGAAAGAATTCTGAAGCCACTGGGTGTCACTGCTTGACTGCAATTTGGTATAAGAAATATGTGAAGGTCTACTAGGACTAAAAATAATCTGCAGCAGTTCTCAGTGGTGCTTTACCTGCAAAATGCTTAATTGCTTGTTCAACAAACAGCATTTGTTATCAGTATCATAAGTACCAAAAAACTTTGCTTGCAAAATGATATTTCTGAAATATCATATTCATTTTGACTGGTTTGTTTTTCTGGCAGCTTTTAAAATATAGATTTTTTTTTATTTTATTTTATTTTTTGTAATAAATGATTGAGAGAGATTTTGAATACAGTGACTTTCTTATGCAGGAAAGGAAGAAAAGGATTTTTATATTAACTGAAATAATTTGCACTTGCTTGTTACTTTTAAACACCTTCATATCATCAGTTTACTATGGCATAAAGTGTTTTTTTTAAAACAAACAAACAAACAAACAAACAAGGTAGAAATCCCAAATAAAATCAAATTAAAATTTAAATGAGATAAACATATGTGGTATTCACTCTTTCCATTTCTAGTGTCTCATTTTTAAGGTAGCATAGACGTAATTTGAAGACTATTGCCAGAGAATATTGGCCGATCCTGCAACCTGAAAGCAAAATCTACCATTACAGTAGTAGTTCAAGCTGAGATAGACTGTATTTGTAGCTTTACTCAAATAGTTAATAGATGTATTGTTTATAGTATACGTGATAGAAAGGACATAACAGGAAAAGTGTTAAATTTCAACTTAAAATGGTGTTCATTAGCCTTATGCAGCATTGCTTCATGATCTTGGAGTATCTGAAATTTCTGGAATGATACCATAGGTGTAATTTAAGAAAGAATCAGTCTTCCTTCTCTCCTTTTCAGTTTTCCTTTTCTCTTGGTTCCATTTTTTTTTTTTTTCCCCCATGATTTTCTATTTTCTTCCAGCTCTGGCCACTCTTAGGGATTTTTTTCCCCTTTCCCCCACCCCCCGCAACCCCCCCAAAACCAGGTCATTAACAACTTCCCAGATATTCAGAAAGAACACTTCTCAATAAACAATTCATTTCAGAAGTTCACAAAGTAAGATCCATACAAAGAAGAGTAAGCACACACACAATAAAATAAAATAAAATAAAATAAAATAAAATAAAATAAAATAAAATAAAATAAAACAAAATGAAGCAGCTAATAACTAAAAACTTTTTAAAGTTGCAATGATTTTACCTGTTTTGTTTATGGAGTTAAGGAACATCTAATTCTGAGTTTAATGAAAGTATTGTTGAAACCTGGGTTGTTTAAACCCAAGCCATCTGAATTTACTTTATTTTAACTGTTAAATTGTTAAGTGCTGTTAAAAAAAAAAAAAAAAAAGGTATACTTTATGTTCATTGAAGAAAGGGTGGGTCTTTGAAGCATTAGAGCCTTCAGTTTTTAAAAAGCTATTTTTTTCAGAGAAATTCAGGATGCAAACCAGTTAAAGACTGTCCCATTCAAAATTAGGAGCAAAGAACACATAAGTAAAGAGAAAGTATAGCAATTGCAGTGAAATACTGGAGGAACTGAGGACAGGAATACTGGAGGAACTGAGGCCATACAGTAGCCAAACACAAACTGGTGCACTCCAGGAAAGCACTGGGGAAATTCCAGCCATTCTGAGAAGCACACAACCCTCCAGTCACTCCTTCCTGCCTCTCCAGTGAGAGTTACCTTGCCCTGCATAAGAATGGTTCTTCATCAGAGGGAAGGTAGTGATGTTCATAGTGCTGGCAATGGCTGTTTTGCCAACTATGTTTTGATAAAGAATGTGTTTTTCAAAGCTTATTAGTGTTAGTACCCTTCTTCCTTTTCAAAACTCATTTATTTACTGCACATTTCAAAATATAGTAGGGGTATCTCTCTCTCTCTCTTTTTTTTTTTTTTTTTTTTTTTTTTTAACCTGCTAAGACCCTTAGTCTTCTATCTAATTTTCTCCAGTTGAAACAGGATAAACAAACCAGAGGTCATCCTATTAGTAGTGGCTGGCAGTATCACAGTTGTCATGACAGCTGAAGCCAGGAGGAGCTACCACTGAAGCATAAGATTCAGTGTTTGGATTCAGCACCCATTCATTTTCATTACTGAGTTGGAGAGTCTTCTTTCAAGCAAGCATATTCCTGCTATATTGCTAGATTTAATTCAGAAGAGTCAGCCTGAGAAATTACATTTTGTACAACAATTTATATAGAATGTTTTGACTGCAACATATGTCCTTTTCCATAACCTTTTCCTTCAGCTGGGTTCTGCTCTTAAAAGCACCTAAAACAGTATCAAAATAGATCAGATGATGTTTGGACTTGATGATCTTGTAGGTCTTTTCCAATCTAGAAGATTTTATGATTCTACGAAATAATATGTTCCTCACCTCACACATTTTTTCTCCATAAAAATGTTTTCATTCTACATATAAAATTACAAGGGTTGCTTCTTCCTCCTTCCGTATTCACTGCCAGCCCTGCAAATTCAATCTGGCTCCTAAAAATAAAACAGAGTGGTTATTTTCATTCATATAGACTGCTGTAATTTCAAAGGTTGCTTTATATCAAATAAAGCTCACTTAGACCTTCCCACGTGCATTGTCTTTGGAATTTATGCTAAGTGATGTTTACAGAGTTGTTGCAGTTCTTTCGTAGTTTTGCACAGAAATAACAGACTAGATTCGGTATTTTTTGGACCCTGTTTTGGTATAATTCCAGCAATTAAAAAAGTACTAGGTATGATGTGGTACAACATCTGGTGTGAATTTAGATATAGTTGGATAAAAATGATGATTCTCAACTCCTATGCCAAACTTCTTATAGGTTTTTAGGAATAGCATACACATGTGCAGAGGCCTTCCTGTTTCAGACAACATGTCTGCACACACACGCAGCCTACATCACCCATCTCATCCTTCTTCCATAATAACATCTTTTTTGATTGTGGAGGAGTCAGCTAGCTATAGATATGCAATGCTTACATAGAAGTAAGAATTACCTGTCTCTGCACATCTTTTAAATGCGTCACTATTGTTCTGCGCTCTTGCTTACATGAAGGCTTTGTCACACAGGTTCACATCCTGTCCCACCACATTCAGGGAAGCTGAGGTGCTAGTAAAATACTTTTCATTTGGGAAATTAACTTGACGCCACATTTGAATGTTGGGAAGAAACACACTTTGAGAGTGCACACTCAGCTAATCACAGCAGAGATAAGTGAAAGCAATTGAATTGTTTGGGGGAGAAAGATTTATGAGGGGAATTTTAGCTACAGGCTTAATTGGATGAGGGAAAAATTATGGGATGGCTGTGCCAACAGAACATGTATGATTGTCCACAAAGCAGCAAACACGAACAATATGTGCCTTCCACTTTTGAACAAGAAAAGCGACATCCTTGTCTGAATTTAAAATTGGTCAGTCTGTCAGCTCAGACTCTTAAATCTTTATTAGCCCATTTTCCCTTCTAGGTTTCATTTCTGCAAGGCATTTAAACACATGCCTACTTTTAAACACAGAAGGGCTGCTGTTGAAGGCAATCTGAATTCCAAATTAGCTATATATATTTTAGTACTCTGCCAAAGAGGAACTTTGAATAACAGTATCAAAGAGTTGGATATTTTATTCCCTTTACATTGATTAACCTGAGATGTGTGTATGTCTCAAAGCTACTGCAGTGGCCAGTCCATTTGTCGTAGCAAGTATTGACCATATCGTGTTCTTTTTGGATGGCAGTTTGGAATAATATGCCATCAGGAAGAGTGATTTATAGAATCATTTTTCTGATTTGTGAAAGACCCAATCTCTTACATTCAGGCCCAGGATTTGATAAAAGCTCTACTGTAGTGGTTGCTAGTATTTATGGTGCAATATATCTAGAAGGCTTACAGTTGCCATCATGTTGCCTAATGCAGTTTTCCTCTTGACTTTGAAATATATTATCATGCTTATCGATGGGAAGGCTTGAGTTGGTGAAGGCTGCTGCATAATAACGTAGCTAATGGGATGTTGATAACTATTTATAAAAATTACTGAGGGAAATGCAGCGCTCAGTAAAGGTGAAGGCTTGAAATCCCTGGACATGGAAGTACTTTGACCTTTTCCTTTGGAAAGGTATTTCTGTAGCTCTGGGAAAAAGCCAAGCGAACTTCCTCATCCCTACTGTTCTTCCTCCCACATGTAGCCAGGGCACCTATGCAAGCAGAAAGTCAGTTTTTTTGTTGTTGTTGTTTTTTTCTTTCCCCCCTCCCCCCCCCCCCCCACCTTTAATCCTTGACCTTTTGTTGAGACTGCAACCAATTAATGTCAATTGAAGTGTGTTTTTTTTTTTCTTTTCTTTTCTTTTTTTTTTCTTCCTTTGTGAAAGCTGTCTGCAAAGCCAGAGGACTAAACCAGCAACACTTCATACATAATAGAGGATTCTGCAAATGGCTTGTAGGCAGGAAAATTTTCAAAGACTGATGGGCTACACATTTTTTAACTCCCTGGATACCAAGCAGCCTGGAGATAACATTCCCTCTTCCTCACATTGTGTTTTCAGCCCAGGCTAGTAGACAATATTTTGAAGTCCTGAAGTAGCATTACAAATGCCAGTTTTCCCTATGGCTGGAGACAGCTCACAAACCCTATGGAGAAGTCTTTTATAAAGGGCTTTGCATAAATCCTATTAAAATGGCATATAGACCTCTGTAAAATACCCGTCTCTGCCAGCTTACTCTTACTGCCTCATTAACATTTCCATGATTAGTTTCACATTAAATCACATTTTCAGTGGTTGTTGCTTTTAAATTTGCTAATATAGAAGTTCATTGAGACCAAGGGATATTAAATCCAGTAAAACCTTCTTGATATTCTTGTATAGGAAAGAAACTCATTTGAACAACTCAGTATCCGGAGGTCACTGACAGCTGGAGGTCACCGACAGACTTGGATGGCACCACTGAATGTGTGGCTGTGTGAAGGCTCCTTTGCCTGTCAAAAATCCTACAGTTCCTGGGAGTAGCTTTAGTGTATTGTGGTCATGCCCTCTGGCATGTGGTAGTCAGGCTTGACCTTCATTTTACTTCGGGGCTCTATTTACTGGTCACAAGCTTTGGGCAGGACTCTAACTTTTGACCTTCGTGAAGCGGGTGGAAAAGGAAAGTGGCTGTAATTAACGTAGCAAAAAGAGTGCACAGCCAGCAAAATCGATAACATACCTTTTTAATGTTCTGTTGCAAATATGAGCTATGTACCTTTTCCTCCAAGAGACATCAAACATGTTAAAAACAGTATAGGATTAATACATACTGCACCTCTGCATACTGATGAGGGGAGCAATCCATTTCCCTCAAAATACCTTTATGGACTTTTATCTATTGTACACACAACTTTACAAAGGTCAACTTTCCATCTTTTAGAGCCTGCAATACAGTTAACTAACAGTTAGTTAATTTCATTATTGTAGATTTTTTTTTCCCCTTAGGCTTTGTTTAAGGTTTTTTTCTTCCTTTTAAGCATAATAGTCCTGAGTCCCAAATTAATTTTGTCTACTCGTGCCAATAAAGATATAAGGATCAGCCCTTATGTTTTATTTTAATGAGCATTCAGATGATACTCCTCCTGTCTACTGCAGAAACTGTAACCCTTCCAGACTCTGCTTCTGAGAAGTGGTAGTTTGAATTTGAATCATATATACTACCTGCTGTTCTCACTGCATCTCCAAAGCTAATGACTGCTATTTTTGCCCAATTGCTTTCTGCCTGTGTACTGTGTGGAAATAGTTGCAAAGTGATTTTAAATATTTAAAGAAGCAGGAAGACAGCATATTATTTAATAAAATTATTATACCTACTACAGTATCATTTCCGTTGCAACTGAAGGATGACAAACATTGTGGCACATCATTTGTAAATAAAATAAGCTATTAACAAATAAACTTCTACTTGCAAGTAAAAATGTGTATGTTTTGGGCAACCTCTTCCCAAGCCAAGGCTAAATTTCATGCACTAGATATAAGGAGCTCTGAGCAGCAGGGAAGAAAGTAGGGAAAAGGTAAGTGGCAACGAGGAGAAAACATTAAAATACAATGTATGTACTGAAGGAAATGAGACAGAATAGGAAACTAGATGTATAAATTGGGGAGTGGTTATGTAATGAAAGGATTAGCTTGCACAGGAGAGAAGACTGAGATCAGAAAGCAAAAGAAAGCAGTAAGATCAAAGAGAAAGATGTTGAGGGAACAGGAGAGTGTGAAAATACTAGGCAATGAAGTAGGGAAGACAGATAGAAAAAGAAAACTTCAGCAGACAGCTAATAATGGAGAGTGGAAACTGAAAAGAGAAGTTACAAGTAAAATAACAAACCCAGAAAAAGAAATTGCTAAGTGGGAGAGACTAGATCTGTGGGGAGAACAGTCTGTTCATCCTGAGGAAAAGGACAACTTTTGCTATAACTATCTCTAATGGTGGCAGCAATGATAGAAGCTGTTGATATGGAAGATGAGCACAGGGATCACTTACAATTACTGTTTTAAATTGGTGTATGCCTGCTATGACCTCATGAAAACCATTTTCTACCAGGTGATGAACTTTGTATTACTCTCTTTTCCATATTTCTAACCTCCCAAATTTTAGGTTAATGTTTTTGTCTTCTCAGGAAGCTTTAAGAATTCATGTTTTAATCATTCTCCTTAAGAAATCATGATGCTCTTCTACAATAACCTGGTCTTGATCTAGCCCAGAACAGCAGCTATTCTAATTGAAATTTTCATTAATGGGCTTTATTTCATAGAAAAGGAAGAATCAGACAGTCCATAAAGCGGCTACCACTTTGCCTCATGCTGAATGAGAGTGTCCTTAAGTTATTTTAATTTACGGGGACAGACCTCTGCACCCAGGAAGTATTTTTCAAGTTCATGCTTTTCTTCAGCAAGAATACCACTCTGGACTCATGGTTTTGTAATAAATCCTAAGGATTTGGGCATGCTCCTCGGCTCTTTTTTTTTTTTTTTTTTCAGTAGATCTTCTATTCAGCAGTACCATTTACTTACCTGAACCATTAAAGAGATTATATGTCATTTACATACCTGTTCTCTTCACATCCAGGAACAAAATTTACCTTCCAGACAGCAGTGGGATAATATACCCTGCAACAACATTTCGATCACTTTAAATTCAGCCAACATAAGGAACATTTTGGTGATGCTAACAACATCTAAGTTTCCAACTCATTGTTCACTGCACAGACCTCAGAATTACCACCTGAAAGATACAAATAAGACTCTGGCAGCCACCCTGCACAGAGCACTTATTCCTCATGTGTCCAAGATGCTTTGTGCTGATCTGTGGTGAATTGAATCCCAGAACAGGCATCTGGCCTTGGCTGTTTCCATTTTTCTGCACTGGGCTTTAGAGTAGAGCAGGTGGAAGAAACAGCTGGAAACCTTCCGGAGTGTCTTTAATAAACAATTCCACCGGGCTCAGCTGCATAGACCCTCTCTGGCTGCTAAATTCCTTTCACTTGAAATTTATATAAAGGATTAACAGCAGCCAAATAAACATAAGACAACTGCAACAGGTGATGAGCCTTTCATTTCTTGAAAGGAAATCCTAGGAGCCTGTTCCTGAGATAAAGACTCACCACAAGTCACTTCTAGCCCTAGAACAAGACATGTGGATTATGTCTGAGATCTGCAATTACCTTCTGAGTGCTATTTAGCATTTGGAGAACATAAGTATGCTGAAACCTCTCCTTTCTGATGTTGGTTCGCATATTTTAGTCCTGGCTTTTTTAACACTCTGTTGGAATATGCTAATGTCCTGATTAAGGAGCTTCAGGATTCTGCTGCTGATGGTCTGTGGGTTGCTAGAAATTCTCACTGGTAGGAAAGGCCAAGCTAAAGCTGAACTGTGCCTCTTCACGGGGCTTTAAATTGAGTGCCAGTAAAATTCTTCACTGGTTTCAGAATTATACAAAGGATTTAGTTAAATGTGCTTTGTACCAACTTAAACTTTTTCCCACGGAGATTTTACTATTACTTTCACTAGATATTTATATTCCAGTTGCATTCAATGCCTCAGTGCAGATAAGGTCCTATGAAGAGCTTTCTCTTGCTTTTAAAGTCAGGCAAAGATATACAGCGAGACAGGCAAAGGGGGATACAGCTTTGCTCTCAAGGTGTTACATCCCCTGGAGCGATCAATGTGATTTTAAGTCATCATACAGCAGGGACTGCAATGCTGCCCAGCTCCCCATGTGCATCACTGCCACCACTCCGTGTTCAAATCTGCTGCAGGGCTCTGACGGGCTGTGGAACCTGCTGGGGAAGAAAGAAGAGGATCCTTGCTGTCTGTCAGGTGCATCACTGTCAGCCTGGAGCAGCTATTGTGGAAATATCTGATAACATTGGCATAACAGGAAGGTCAGGCCTGTGATTTGCAATAAGGAGTTTGCAATCATAATAAACTCTGCTAGGTGAAGTGGACATTTTGTGGTTTAGCCATGCTGGAATTGAATCATAAATAAATCATATGCTGCTGTAACAACATTGACAGTACTTACAGGAATAAGTTACTTCATCTTACTTTATATATATCTGTCTGTATATATATGCAGATATACGCAAATATATAATCTAAAAAATAGACAGCCATGAGTGTGGTTACTAATAGGTATATAATTGCTGCTGATACAGTATTTTGGCCTCTAATTGGAGATGTAGTAAAAATGAATACTCCATTTACTGGAATGCTGACTGCATGTAACACTGATTGATCTACAGGGCAGCTTATAAAGGACAGCAGATCTGCTTCTCTTAACCACTTGGCAAAGCAATTAGACTATTTTTTTTTTCCTTTTTCTTCTTTTTTTTTTTTTTTTTTCTTTTTCCGAGGAGAAAGGAAGAACACAGAGTTAGCCTGGGTAGACATACATAGCAATAACACGGACAGGGGAACAAGTGAAATGCTCTGGGTTACAGGAACTTGAAAACTGGTGCAGTAATTCATTGTGCTGTCTGTCAGTATGAGCATCCAAAGTCAAATTCAGAACACTGCATTCTCTTCCCCTACCTCATGTCCTGATGTTGCAGAGTTACAGCTTTTAAAGGTGCATTGGAGCATACTTCTCTCCAGTTACTCAGAAAGGGCTTGTGCTTATCACAGGGTTTACTGGCTTACCCTAATCACTCACTTCTGTAATATATTTTATGGTACTGTAGGAGAAATATGACAAATGTCATTGAGGAAATTTGAGCTGAGCCTTCCCACTGCTTTCCTTCATTTCCTTCTGCATCCGTTGCTGTTTCTCACTCTGCTGAGCACACACACCAAGGCTCTCTGGATTTCTCACACATTTCCTCCTTAGTCAGTATTCTGTGATAGAATATCTTTTCTGAGATGAAGACATTCAACTAATTAAACTAATTTCTGATCTGAAAATATTCAGTGAGTGTAAATCCACAAATACTTTTTGGAATATTTAAGCTGTATTTTCCAGAGAATTTACTACTGGCACAAAGATGTCTGCTAGCCTCTACTTGTAAAGATATAATGCTCAAATAATAATTTACATAATAATCACATTCATAGCTGAGGAACAAATATTTCTCCTACTACATGGGTCATAGAGAAGAATTTGAAACACAAGCTGATTTTTTTAGAGAAGATTTGACTATCTAGTGTCTATTCATTTCAGCGACATGAAAATCTCTCTGATATGTAAGCATTTTCAACTTAGCTCAACAGCGACTTCTATTAAAAAACACTGTTACACTTAAAATGTTTCTGTTATCACTGGTGTGGTATTCCTGGTAACCTGCACTTCCAATACTGTCATGAAATATCACTACTTAATTTTGTCCACTAATTCTGTTAAGATTTAATAATCTCAATTGTCTACAAAAATATAATGTGTAGAAACTAAAAAGTGGCAGTTTTCTTAAAACAGACTCCTAGCTTCTTTAATAAACACTTACGGGATATTGAAGACAGTGGAATGCAAACAATAGTGTAAAACATGTTGCAGTGCAGAAAGTCACATTATGGATGCTTTGCTTCCCCTTTGCCATGGGCACATCTTCACCAGCTTGCATCATGTATCATCCTGATAGCAACTACAGACATTATTTAATGGATAAATTTATATTGGGCAAACACGCATATGAACTCCATAGATATTCTTACTTGCCTCCTGGTCTTCTGTGTCACCTGCTGTGCTTTGGAGTTGTGTTGCTGTTCAGCTGAATTTATAGTTATCAGTGCAATCTTAGTGTATTTGGCAGTAGACCAAAGGCAAGGAAAATGAACAATGGCTTTTTGAAATAATGGACTAGATCCTCAGCTCAGCTGCTTCAATTTATGCTAGCTGAAGTCCCGTTCCAATATCATCAGTGTCTTCAATCAATCAATCTTTATTGCCACAACTTTTGTCACAGCAGTTACATAAAAGCACTATCCGTATGCTCACTGAAAATCCACTGCACTTACATGAGCCTCTGAATACAGGCAATGTTTTGTTAATGGTCCGTAGATAACCATCCAAAATTCAAAGTCAGTGCTTTTTCTTAACAAAAAAATAAAAGAAATAAATACAATTTCAGTGGTATAGATTCTGAAAACAGTCTCTGGATATCATTACCATTTTGGCAGCAGGATGAATATTTTAGAGGAGAACTTTTGAGCTCAGTCAAGTTCCAGAAACATTTGGATCCATCATTTATTTCAGGGACGTTTTTCCTATCAATGGCTAATTAGTGAAGATGGATGCTTGTAAATGGCTGCTCTTTCCTTATGCATCTTAAATCTAGGTTTTATTGATGTGAAGACCATAATCCTTTGTGAAAACTCTCCCCTTGAGGGGGTAGTTATGATGCCACAAACAAAAGGTGACATTTATAGGAGGTTCAGATTAGAGGAAAAAGAAAATTCCTTTTGACACGCAAGTGTTTGAAAGAGCAGAATAATATAAAACAACAGAAGGCAGGCTAATGCAATGAGGCTATTGCACTGAGTGTGGAGCTTGCTACCATTACCTTTGAGTGTAAATGAAAATGGCAAGTAATTCCTGCTTAAACAGTAAAAGAAGTGGTTAGCAGCTTTCACAGGGAGAATAAACAGCTGAGATGATTCTAGCTCATTTGTAGAACAACAAAACTCTGATGTAGAAAATAAATAAGCTACCACCTTTTCCCCTTTGATCATTTATGGTAGGAGGCTCAATCCTCTAATTTCAGACTGTATAGTTCGAGTACTACTAACTGCAGGAACACAATAGAGCAGATAAATGTATATGCATACATCTACAATACACTGTGTATGGTATTTTAAGGTAAGCTATAGAACTTAAAACTGTAATTACATAAATAATTTTAATGCACTCACAAACACACATATTTACATGTGTATGCATATGTAAGTAGAAATGGGAAGAGAAAGGCTCATGGAGTAAGTATACAGCTTGTCTGATATATTTTGTTTTGTTTGTTTTTAGCTGTGACAATTCTTAGGTTATGAATTTTGAAGTTACTGTGTGTGAAGCAATGAAGAGGATTTGGAGTTCAAAAGAAAGATGTTAAAATGCATACTTTCAATTCCATACCTAACAGTATGGAGAGGGCACAAGGATTTCCTATGTCACATGGCTTTCTGCTGTGAAGAGAGCAAATGCAAGAGCATGCAATGTCATATACCAGCCCTTAACTGATGCTCCAACCCCTCCTGTGCAGAACAGTCCTTAACATACCCAGCTCTGCCTTAATCCAGTTGCTTTTAGGCAATAGCTGAAGATTTATCTGTATGGTTTAGAACTTCATAAGTGATAGGTAATAGTTGGTGTACTGCTTTTAAGATACTTGTATTATGTTGATCTAAAGAGAACAGAATTCACATTCTTCCCTGGTGAAATGATCTCCACAACATAGCTGGAATTCTTTTACCACTTTTACCACTGTCCTACAGCTTCCAGAAGCTCACCACTGCCTGAGTCCAGTTGCTACAGGTCATTTCTACCATACCAGCCTCTGTGTTTACTTGTTCCCTGATCCACCAGGTCCATGGAGGAGATACCTATTGCGTTTGTTGGAGTAATGCACTGCCTGCACAGCACTGCTATGCTGCCCAGTCTCCTGATGGAAAGATCACTGCCCTGCACAAATGGAAAACTTTGTGTTGCTAGGGCCTTGAAATCACATACAGTACAAGCTGGATGAAAGTAAGTGGGCAGGAAAAGTCTGTCCATTGAATCCAAGTATAGACATTATCATTACAAAATACCTGACACATGCAGGAGAGCCATGTTGCATCTAGTTGTGTTAAGATCTAACCCACCAGGTCTCTCCCTCCTTTCCTAAAAAGGACTTGTTCTAGGAGTTGGATACTCCTACTTTTTGGCTATTGGCCATTCTGTCTTTCTGGAATTCCTAATGTACCTTTTGAATGTCTCCACGCTTGATCAAATTTTTAATGTCGTTAAGCTGTAGAGGGATAAATGTACTTTCTCTGCTGGTGAAACAACCCGTGTCATCGTTTGAAGCCCTTACAGACATCAAATTTAATTTCCCTGTGTACCGGTACCCAGGCTTTACATACACTGTAGTGTTTTTTTTTTGTTTGTCTGTTTGTTTGTTTTGCTAAGCAGTCAAACTCCACCACAACCACTTTCTCACTCCTCCTCCTCAAAAGAAGAATGGGGAGAAGAAAGTATGATGGAAAGAAAAAGGCTCACGTGTTGAAATAAGAATAATTTAATTAAAGGGAATAAAAAGAGGGAAAAAAAGTTAGCAACTGCTCTGCAGAAGCAAAGAGAGAGAGAAAAACAAAACACAATTATTCTCTACTTCACATCCAGAAGTGTTGTTTGACCTCCTGGGGAACAGTTATTTGGGAGGACAGACATCGTTGTAATGAGAGCTCCCTTTCTCCTTCCCATTCCCAACCCCAACTTTTATTGCTGATTGTGACACAATGTGGTATGATATATCCCTTCAGTTGGTTTAGGTTAGCTGCCCTGGCAATCAGCATCCCCTCCCCATCTCTTGCCCACCCCCAGCCTGCTGGCTTTTGGGGGGGTTGGAGTGAGTCCTGATGTGGTGCTACCACTGCTCAACAATAGACACAACACTGGTATGATGCCAATGCTGTTCTATCTACAAGTGCAGAGCACTGTATGGGCTGCTGCAGGGAAAGTTAACTCCATCCCAGTTAGACTCAGCACACGTAGACACCAACATGATAAATATATGCAGCTCATTGCTGAATCTTGTCTCAGGCCAGCTTGACAGCAATCAGTCACTTTGATGTGATAATGGATTTGTGGAGACTGACCTTCAGCCATGCCTTAAAGAACGCCTTGACAAGCCACACATGGACACTGTGGCTAAAAAGAGATTTGAAAGCACTGACAAAGAGATGAGTACAGATCTGTCAGGTCTTGTGGATTTGACATGGTAACATGATTGACATTTGTGTTCTACTGTCACCTGGGAAAAATTGCTTTCCTACCTTTCTGCCCATGAGATGAGATATCTGTGCACTGTGTTGTACTGGCCTACCAGAGTTATATATCCCTGCAACTCAGCATGTGGCCAGAGCATTTAATGGGATATAACAAAGTGTGACTGTTGTGGATATCCTGTATCTTGTGTCATGCTTCTCCCTTGCAGTATTCAGCACCAAGGAACTTCTTTCGTTATGCCTTTCAGCACATTTTTTCAAGGCCAATTTTGTCATTTTTGATCAAATCTCTATGAAAAAAAAATAAAACCAACAACTTTTAGATTCAATAGTTAAACTGAAAAGTATTTTAAAACCTTGGCTGACATTTTTACAGAAAGAAAAAAAATGTAGAAAATAAAAACTTGGGAGAGCAGAGTTAGGTAAAGAAAAGATCTCTCTCCTTAGCCCAGAGGGCTAAGACACTTCACTGACTATCAGCTTCAGCAAATATTTAATTTTTTGATATTTGAAATATAGAAAAGTGTCAGCAAAACAACACAGAATGTATCTCTGACCTCTTATCCCACTTGTCAGCTCAGTATACTTGAAAAGTGACTCTCATGAGCAATGAAGATTCAAAGAGCAAAGGATTTACTAGGAGGTAAAGGAGCCTGTCATCTTCCTATTTGTGCTATGCATTTCCCACAATGTCTTATTACCTGCTCAGTTTTGTAGCTGAATTCAGCCCTGAGTTTCAAGTCCTCTTTGGTGGAGGAAGGGAAGAAAAAAATAAAATTAAAAAAAATGAGGCTTATTTCTTCAATTTGACAAATAAAATTTCAAAAAATGTTTTAGCAAGCATGAGAATGTGAGATCTTGGAATCAAGCTGATGAATAAAATATTTACAAGGGTAAATATCAGGTCTATTATGAACAGTTATCTTGAGAAAATTAGATGTCATATGTTAGCACCAGCAGAAGGGAAGGGAGAAAGAAAAATGTACCTGCCAAACTCCACAGTTTCTAAAATAGTCTGTTCAAAATTGAATAAATTAGACAGAATGCTTCCTCCATGGTATAAATGTATATAACTTGTCAGAGGTGTTACTTGGTCTCCAGATGACCAATCTGAAAGAAAAGCCTGAACCACATTTCTCCCATCTGCTGATCACACTGATCATTTTGGCAGGTCTACAGAACTTTTAATGCTGTTCAACAAAGAAAAAATGTGGCTTCAATGGAAAAGTAAATTGGCAACTATTACAGGGCAGATCCCAGCAGTGAAAATTAGTTGAGTTTAATAAGTTGGCATCAAAAATCTGTAATTCAAAGTGGAACTAAATTCAAACCTGCCTATTTCTCTGGACCTTTTTGAAACAGCTTAGCTACAAAATGTTTCTGGTAGCTGGTTAGTTCAAACGATAGTTTTGCTGATCTGGAGCTCAGAAAACTCCAGTCCCCTTCCTCCCTCTCTCTAATGTTGGACATTATTTCCCTTAGATATAATTGTCTAAAATGGTAAGAAAGTGGAGATGCTACAGAATTATAATAATTTCTAATATGTCAACACAGCACTGAATCTTCCTGATTAGCAGTAAGCATATGAATTATCAGATCAATACGAAATTAGCAAATCTCTCTAATCTGCTCATCCTCTCTCTCTCATTCACATCCTGTGAAACCAAAGGAGACATGGATGTCTCAGCTCCACACCTCCTTCCCATCCCTATATCTCATTACAACAGTATGCCCTAAATCTCTTTCATCTCCTTCCTCCTGATGAAGGCACAGCCCATTTCATTTTTAAACAGGATCCGCTCCCTGTCAGCAGAGTGACACTGCATTTATTTTTAATAAGTCTCTACCTGCACTGTGTCTATGGCATCAAAGATATTTAGGTGCTCAATTTCTCTGAATTTTAGTGATTGCTAGGTGGCTGAAGGGCTCTGTGGATGGGTGCCCAAGTGCCCAATTAAGAAACTCACAAGCTCCTCATAATGCCAACAACCACTGGTTTTCTTGAAATTTCCCTGCCCTTAGGTGGGATACCTTGTCACATTCAATTAAGCTTCAAGGTCTATAGGGGAGGACTTTGAAATCCATCCCAATGGCAGACCAGAGAATGAATGTTTACCCTTTTCCACACCTCTTGGTTTACTGAGAGAACCGAGCAATTTATTCAACCTCTTTTCACAAAGCAGTTTATTCCTTGCTGTATGCGAGGCTGGTAGGGAGTAAAGGCTCTTGCGGATGGATTTTTCTTCCATATAGCTGTCTCTCAAGTGACCTTACTTCCCTTTATATCAACAGGCACCAAGGCAGATCTGTGCCCTTCTTTCACTAAGCTATGTGGAGCTGCCTACCAGTAGCTGTGGACAGATTTTGTTCTTCTGTGCTTAGCTGTTTCTCTTCTCCAAATTAAAACCTTGGAGAAAAAGAGAATTCTTTTCTACAAGTACTTATTAATCTGAAAGACTCTGAAAAGTTGTTTTTTGGGATAACTTCTCCTGACATACTACTGAAAATAATGACAGCAAACCAAAACAAATGCATTTAGCCATTTTCAGAAAATACAGGCAAGAGTTGTTGAAGTACACAAATGCTTATTCTGTTTATTTTTACTGGCATTTGCTGACATTTTACCTTTAAGGCAGTTTTAAGTATATTTGCCATAGATTGCCTCTATATTAATCTTTCCTACATGGCCATTTGGGGTTTGTGATCATAGTGAATTATGGACACATACCTCTGGAGCATTCAAAAAGGACCTCTTCTGGTATGGTTTTCTGTAACTACAAGTAAAACTAAAAGGTTTTTGCAATGACTAGCTATTCACAAGCTGGAAATTTTCTTTATTGCAGTTTAGCTGAACTATGAAATGAAATATAAAACACAAGAAGAGTGGGCTAGACACCTCATTTAAAAGTGTATATATATATGCTGAAATCTCTTTTATGTATTGTATATAAATTGACAGAAAATGGTTGCAAACATGTACACAGGTACTGATTTTCACTACAGCTATTTAGATATATATATATATTTTTCTGCTGATACAAGTTAAGAATGAACTCTTTTCACTTAATATCCTAGGAAAAAAGATAAAGCCATAATTGCACTATGTTGTTTATGTTCTCTGCTGTTCTACAGAGATGATGCTGTCCCTGTGTAAAAGTGACAATTTACTAGAGAACTTTTGGGGAGGTTTTTTGATAGACATATATTCAGAACACGCATGCTAAAAACTAACACAGTGCAATGAAAACTGTTCATAACTAAACTTTATAAATTCAAGAAACACACAAACTACTTCTGCTCTTGTAAGGTCTTAAACTTTGAGAACCATTGATTTGCAGAATTAATTATGTGAGTAACATTATAATCTCTCTAGGAGGACAAATAAAATAATGATTTAATGTAATTATTGAATGATCATAACCTTCATAGTTATATCCAAACAGAATTGAGTACAGATTGAAGAGGTATAGTGAAAAGAGATGAATCAGAATCACAGAATATCCCAAGTTGGAAGGAACCCACCATGATCATTAAATTCAGCTCCTGCCTCCACACAGGATCATCCAAATACCAGACCATGTGTCTGAGCATTGTCCAAATGCTTTTTAAACTTCAGCAGGCTAGGAGCTGTAACCACTGCCCTGGGGGTCCTGTCCCAGCACCCGACCACCCTCTGGGTGCAGAACCTTTCCCTAACACCCAGCCTGACCCTCCCCTGTCCCAGCTCCATGCCGTTCCCTCGGGTCCTGTCGCTGTCCCCAGAGAGCAGAGCTCAGCGCCTGCCCCTCCGCCCCCCTTGTGAGGGAGCTGCAGGCTTCCCTGAGGCCTCCCCTCAGCCTACTCTCCTCTAGGCTGAGCAGACCAGGTGACTTCAGCTGCTTCTCACGTCTTCCCCATCTTTGTAGCCCACCTTTGGACACTCTCAAATAGCTTTGTGTCCTTCTCATACTGTGGTGCCCAGAACGGCACACAGTACTCTAGGTGAAGCTGCAGCAGTGCAGAGCAAAGCAGGACAATCCCTTCCCTGTTCCAGTGCCTGACCATCCTCTTGGTGAAGCCAGCCCCAGAAAAAGGTCCCTCAGCCCCCCAACCCTCCTCCTTCCTCTACATGAAGGCATCTTCCAAGGCCACTCTCAACACAGCCACCTGTATTTGGCCACGCAGGGGCCACTCCATCAGAGAGACTTGCTAAGGTCATGGTGGCCACCACTGCCCTGCCTTTGCTGCGGGCCCTATAAAAAGCTTCCCCTGCCACGGGCCTGCCACTCACTGAGCTTCGAGGCCCTCTGAGAGCCAGCTTGTGTGGCAGGAAGAAGAACAGAAGCAGGAAGGTGAGAGGCAGCCCTTGTTGGTGTGAGAGGACCGCGATGCAGTCCCAGCAAGCACCAAGAAAGAAGGCAGCTGATGAGAAGTGTCATGGGCAAAGGCAGAGCACTGGAGGCACAACTGACACCAGTGGCCAAGGGAGCTCAAGCGTGCAGCCCATAGACACCTATAAGTGGTACCGTTGGCTCCGCAGCGACACGGGGAACAGGCCAGACCCTCAGCCATCCAGCGACAGGGGGTCTGGGCCTTCCCAGTGGCACAACACCAGTGTGGGGAGAAAGCAGGAGTGTCATGCAGACAGCTGTGTGGAGTATAGGTGTGCCTATAGTCCACAACAGACTGCAAGACCCACCCACGGCCGCAACACAGACAGCAGCGTTGGACCCACAAACAGCAGTGAAGTGCACAGTAACAGGGGACTGTGGCATGGAAGCAGACGACCGTGTGGTTCAGCACCCCGGCCTGGAAACTTCCCAGATAGAAGGCATCCCATGCAGACTGTCCCAAGAAGGGATGGGTTTGATCATCAGCCACTCCGGGCCATACGCAGTCCTTCCTGGTGACAATACAGTGACAGGAGGTCTGCACCTTACTACCATGGGCGCAACAGCGGCATGGGGCAAAGGCAGCAGGATCAGGCAGACAGCCATGGGGAACACAGGCATGCATATCATCCGTACCACAGCGCAGGACCCAACCAGAGCCATAAACCAGATGGCAATGTCAGACCTACGCAAGAAAATCAATCTGACAGTGGACGTAAGCATGGAACTGGACGACCCCGTGGATTGAAACTCCAGTCTGGAAACCTTACGGATGGAAGGCATCCTGTTTGGGCAGTCCCAGGCAAAGATTGGCTTAGCCTTCTGCCCAACACCGAGGAGCCCATGGAGGTGGATCCTCCACAAGACATGGAGGAACCGATGGAAATGGATCCACCTCGGCCAGAACAGACCTGGGACTACCACGGTGCATCTTTGCTCTCCACTGTCCAAGCACAAAAACAGTGTTGCAGGAGTGCCTGGCCAGCCCCCTACTCATCGTCACACAGGCTCCATCCCAAGCATTAGCTTGGAGCCCCCACACACCACATACATCCCGCAGGCTTACCTGCAAGTCATCCCGGCAATAAACCACTCTGTTGCCAATTTTCAGGGGTTGTGTGAGTGCGTCTTTCCCATTCCCCAGCCCTTGTGCCAGAGGTGGTATCCCTTCTGCACAGAGCCTTGAGGAAGACCACAAGAGAGGACCCAGCTCCCTTCGGGCTGCTGTGCTGGGATGACAGGAGGAGTCCGCGAGGGCCACCATGCACCTCTAACATTTGTACAAATAGTAGACTGAGGTGTGAAAATAGGAGTGTGTAAGTGATTATAGATAGCTAATTTCTTATCCTAGGAGTGAGTTTCTCTAGCTGAGTACTTGGTAATGACAGACATATGATTCTGCTGTCCCCCTGCCAGCCACCCCACAGTACTTCTCCAGCATGACACCATATGGTACGGAATATGCCTTTGGCCAGTTGGGGTCAGCTGTCCTGCTTCTGTCCCGTCCCAGCTCCTCCTGCACGCCCAGCCTCCTCACTGGCAGAGCAGTATGAGAAGATGACAAGTCCTTGACTCAGTGTAAGCACTGCTCTTCAACAATTCAGACAAAACCTTTCTTCTCAGAAAGAGCAGTCAGGCATTGGAATGGGTTGCCCAGGGAAATGGTGGCATCACTGTCTCTGGGGGTGTTCAGGGAAAGGTTGGACCTGGTACATAGGGACACAGTTTAGTGAGTGACACTGGTAGCAGGGTGGTGGTTGGACCAGATGATCTTGGAGGTCTTTTCCAACCTTAATGTTTCTATGACTCTGTGTTTCCACATAGCACTGGGATTATTGGGAAGGATACCCAGCCCATATCCCAAGCAGCAGCTCTGTCAAAAATGGACAAGAGCAGTGACAGAAAGGTAGTAGCACCATTCATTCATTGTGGCCGGCTAAGGATTAAAATGTTGACTTATTTAGGCTTCTAATGAGAAATATTTTCTTTTTGCAGCTTTCTCAGAAGGACAAAAAACTGAATGGAAAAAGACTCCTAACATTTCTGCAGAGGTTGTTCTACCAGACTCTGAAATTTGACACAACCTAAATAGCTGAACCTATATGAACCTATATGGAACTTGTGGAAGATGAAGATCATATATTTTCTATATTTTTAGGCAAAACATCAGGAACAAAGCCAAATGATCTGTTTAAATTGGATATTTATTTATTTATTTTTAAAAGGTCAGGATAGAGCTGAATGTGCAATTACCATAACAATTAAAATCTGCAAACTAATGCCTTGTTCTCTCAGTAGAAAAACAAATGAAACGTGTCTTCTATTAATTTGCTTCCTACTTGGGCTTCGAACTGGACCTGACATGTAAAGACACTATTTTACTCTCTAGTGGTTAATTTGGTGACATATCTTACGTTTTGGCAATTTGAAAGTACCAACTTGGTGAAATATAATTTCCATAGCTAACTATTTCCTTATGATAGAGCACAAATATAGTCACACTGTCAGTAAATTGTCTGGAAAAGGAAGATGGAACTTTAAAACACAGAAATTGTGTCACCTTGCATGGCACTTGATTACCATTTCTAGCCCATAGGCATGACATATTATACAAGCTAAAGATAAATCTTGTTTTGTGAAATTTTCAGAGGGCTTTGATATTGGTTATCCAAAAATTACTATTAAAAAAAGTAATCAGAATTTGTCTTGCACACTAAGCCTGAGGATTACAATCACTCTTTCTGATTTGCAATTAGTTTTGCAAAAACTTCCAATTGAAAGTGTTTTGCTACAGTAGAGTTGCATATAAAAATGTGATTAGCAAAGTGTTAACACTATGCTTTTTTTTTTTTTTTTTTTTTTTTTTTTTTTTCCCCTGGGAGGGGGAGGTTATTCGTGCTAATCTTACTTATTTATTTATTTTTTCCCGAGGTTTCAAGAAAAAAATTTCAAGCATTCTAATGAAATCTAAAGATGAGGTAGGACAAGGTAAATTTAATTAGGTGTTTTCTTTCCTGTTGATATTTTTGTGCTTTGTGGTGTGATCATAAAGATGCCCAGAAAGGAACCTGAGGTGCTTGACTTGCCATCCAGCTACAGAAATGGAGAAAAGGAAATCTGCACAGAAAAGCAATATGATATATTATTAAAATAGTTTATACCAGGCTCTTGCTATGAAAATGCCTTTGGGAATGTTAATTAGCAAAGATACTCAGGAGATCTATGCTAGATGCTTTATATTAGATTGTTTTGTCCAGCTTAGTAAAGATTTGCAGGTTTAAAATATTTGTGTATTCTAACACTTTGCAAAATATATTCATCTTTAGAAAAAAAAATAGTCTCAAAATACAGAATCTGAAGAGAGTCTGAAGGAGGCAATTCTTTCACATAATTTACAGAAGCCTGAGAAAAATATTGTAAAATTATGTCATAATTAACACAGATATAGTTAAGTGAATCATGTAATAACTTTGCTCTATGAGGAAGACAACACAGAAGATAAATGTTCTCACTTGGATACAGTATTTCTGGGTAACAATGTTACAGAGTTTTTAATTTACAAATTATATTTTGGGTGATTAATATTGTCAAAAAGATAAATAATCTGCCTCTGTATAAATATAGATTTAGAAAATTGTACTTAAGGGGTTTACCCAGGGGTTGTATATCATTGTCAGGTAGAGCAAAAACTGAGGGACTGAAGGTACATAGCTCTGCTCTGGAGCAGCACATTGCTGACTAATGTACAGCACAATTATGGGTATGTTATTATTTTTTATTTGCAAATTAAGTTTCTGCCTCTTCTATATTGCTTTTAAAGACAGAAAAGTACTTTCTCTTCTTTCCCCTCTGCTGCTTCAACCCCAGGCTGCTCTGCCTTCAAACAACAGCAATAAGTGTTATTTCCAGATGGGAGGAACAATCTGAGGCTCTGCTATGTGGCTATGCACAGGTATTGATTACTTATCCCTTTACATGAGTCACTTCACCTCAGTGTCCTGTCTCATATTTTTCTCAGAGTTCTGAAGAACACTGTGAAAGCTGCTCCCCCTAATTTGTCCCAGAGGCCACAGTTTGGAAAAGTGCTTGAACATGGTCTTAAATGTTTTGGTGAAGAGGGCTCAGTCAGGCAGGGAATATCTGGGGCCAGGGAAGTTCCCTCTGCTGCAGCTGAGCAGCTCTGCACTACTCAGTCTCATGTTGGGAAGGGGAGGTCACAATGAAAACCTGTTTCTCATTCCATTGCACTGATGAAGATGTGACATAGAAAGAAACAACCCCCCGGGCCACAAAGCTGTAGATACCTACGAACACTTTAGAATATCCAGGCTTAACTACTTGCTGAGATTATTTGGAACAAAACAGGGATCAAAAATTTATTACTGCAGGGTTGCTCCCAATCTTAATTTTTATTTGGGGGTGGAGGGGAGAATTCTTCCCCCAACTCTTTCTTTTTTGTCTGCTAGAAGCTAGACAACAACACAACTGCTTAGTATGGGGCACTTTACTCTATTCACCTACTCTCAGACTGAAATAGCCCTTATTTCTTCTGCTTAGAGCATTTTGAGTTTTGAGCCGCCTTTTTTTTTTTCATCCCACTGAAAGCACTGGGACAATGGTAATCCTAATAAGAAAGATTGATTTTTAAACGGGCATAAAGTGGAACTGCTGACTCACTTATATTCCTTAAAATCCACCTGGCTACCATCTTCTCTGCTTACTAAAAGACCAAACAGAAAAGATGAATTACTTGATCGTATTAAAGCAGCCTCCTCTCCAACCCTGTCTGCTTAGGCTGTCAGCATTTCAGGGGGGGCTGAAAGTGACTTCCATGTGAATTACATGCAGTCTTAGCCCTCTCTGACAGCACGCTTAAATGCTGTGATATCTTGGGTCTGGTAACACTAGCCCTGTAGCGAGTGATGGGAGGCACTGGGGTTGCAGCAGGCTATTTCAATCTCTAGGCAAATGAAGTAGTAATTCTGTGCTGACTTGCCCCCTGTCTGTTACCTTCAAATTTAGTAATTCCCATCAACCCCAAGCTACCCATGCTTGTTTTCCAGAATATCTGCCTCCAAAATAGCCTTCCAGTCAGCCCCTGGAGAGCCTTGACACTCATGACTCATGTGTAAATGGCTTAACTGAAGGTAAGGCTTTGAACCAAACAGTATTTCTGTATTTCCGTAAAACAAATGCATGAATGACAAACTTGGCCCTTTCCCTTTTGTCTCAGTCCAACAGAAGTAACATTCTAAAAAAATAAATAAATAAATAAAAAATACAAACACTAAAAGTGACTGTACAGGCAATGTGAGTGAGTTAGCAGCACTGAGATTTAAAAATAAAAACAATAAAAAGTAGACCCCTTTCTTCAGGACTGCTCTCTAGCTTCTTGCCCCCCAGTCTGTACATACAGCCAGGGTTGCCCCTTCCCAGGTGCAGAATCCAGCACTTGTTAAATTTCATGCAGTTGATGATTGCCAACAGCTCCTTTTAATTTAGTGTCATACACTCCAATAAAATCCAGCTCTGTAAGGTGATTCTCACACATCCCAAAAGATGTATACATGTGACCATGTAGCACTCAGAGATGGCAGAACTGTGGCTCCATCATCTGGTCCTGTCTGTGCAAGGACAACAGAGCACATGTAATTGGTGTCAATGACTCCTGATAGCCCTGCAGCCAGACAGGACCATACCACACTGACATAGTTTTAGCTTCTCTCATGTTTTAAAGTTATTCTGCTGGACCTCTCCCTTCCCTGTGTGTGATATTGAGGACCCTGGGGCCATGTGCTGTCAGCTAGGCTCTCACAGGCTCACTGCTGCTGAGTTTAAAGCAGCTATTAGTTCCAGGCAGGGTGGTATTTTCAGGGAAAGCAATATTGATGGATTTTCTATGTGACATATTCTCTAGCAATTTCTTAACATTTTAAGATGAGAAGATAAGTGTGCATTCCTTGACAGGGTCAATGCAGTGGAAATAATATATTTCTGTAAACAGCCACATACTGTAGGGGTCTATGGTCCTAATGAGTTAGATGCTTTTCTCCAGTGCAAGTAGCCTCACAGCTTTATGTTCAACAACACATCCAAGGTTGCATGCTCTATAAGCCATTAAAGTTCACACTCTGTCATATATTATTCCTGCTATATGCAAGCGAAGCCTGAGATTCCCATGCAAAAACAACAACAAACAACAACATCAACAGCAAAACAAACCTTTATGAATAAAAAATATTTCTCAAGCTCCATTATAGGCTGTGAATTATTGATAATGTTGGAAGACATTGCTGAGCAATTTTGACCTGTATCAACTGCAAAAAGGGAAGAGTTCTCAGAAAAAGTCTAACACCTGGTTCAGATACAGAGGTTGTTATGCAAGCACTGGCCTACAAAAAAAAAAAAAAAACCAACAACAAAATCAACAAAAAAGCACCATGTTTTTCCCTTTGGAGTGGCTGCACTGTTCTAAAGTACATATGAATTACCAAGAGGAACAATTCAACGTTTAATTTCAATGTTGTGCAAGGTGCTAAAAAAGATAGACAGATAGATGAGGAAAAACTCAGAAACCCTAACAAAAGCTTGAAGTACCAATGCCAGTCAGTGCAGTGAAGAGACAAGAAATCTGACATGCAGCTGAGGGGGATCTCTGACCTCAAAGAAAATGTTATCACAAGTCATTCCCCAGATGAATAGACTTAAAGGCCAGTGAAGAACAAGAGAGAGAAGCAAAAGCTTTAAATACAGTGCAAAAAGAGACAGAAAAAAAACATTTATTGAGTCATTGTTGTGGGTATAGCACCTTCAACAGAGTCTCAGGCAACAACTGTTTAATGGTTCAGCTTCTAAGTTCTGTTTTTTAAAGCTTGATTGACAAAGTAAGAATAGTGTCCAGGAATGTTTACAGTTCAGTGCAACAGAACAAATTCTTCCATGGCTCCTGTCAGAACACTTGAACTTTTGCAAAATTGTTTTACTGAAGTGCCATAGTTTCTCTCCTCACTTATCCCAGGGCAATTCTAAGTTGGTCTTCAGAGGAAAAGTTTGGGCTACAGCTGCTGAAACTCTTGCAAGGAGGGACATACTAACACCCCCTCCCAACCTCACCTTCCTAAGAACAAAATCCCAAGGCATATCTGAACCATGAGCTATCTTAACGGCAAGCCTGGGAAAGTACCCTTTTGTTTATCTATGGTATGTTTCATGATCAGATGATGATCAGTGGGCTGAAGCGCCTCTTCTATGAAGTCAGTCCGAGAGAGGTGGGGTTGTTTAGCCTAGGGGAAAGAAGACTCTGAGGAGACCTTATAGCGGTCTTCCAGTACCTAAAGGGGGCCTACAGAAAAGCTGGGGAGTAACACTTTATCAGGGAGCATAGTGATAGGACAAGGGGTAATGGCTTTAAACTAAAAGATACTTAGATTAGATATTAGGAAGAAATTCTGTACAATAAGACTGGTGAGACACTGGAACAGGTTGCCCAGAGAAGCTGTGAATTACCCCTCCCTGGAGGTGTTCAAGGCCAGATTGGATGGGGCTTTGAGCAACCTTATCCAGTGGGTAGCATCCTTGCCCATGGCAGAGGGGATGAATATTTAAGGTCCCTTCCAACCCAAACTATTCTATGATTCTATTATCTAACACAGCTATCTTTTTAGAATTAGACTGTAAAACTAAAAGCATATTTGCAAACATCTCTCGTTTATAAATTTGATTGCACATGTTTGTAAATTCAAATAACCTTTGGACCCTGAGTACCTGCAAACACCTGATATTTTCATGAACATGAAATACAATGAGCTTGCAAACTATAAGGAATGTAAGAGTTTAATTGCACTCATCCAGGTGTTAGGCTGCATCTCAGGCTGTTTATCACTGACAGCTGTGCTTGTGGCACAGCTCAGGGCTCTGTACAGGGGTGAAATAAGGAATAGTCCCTGTCACAAGGAGCTTTTAAGACAAAGGGAGTGTGAGAGGGGAAAAGAGCAAAGAACTGGAGCATAACAACTCACTTCCTTCACATAGAAAGGTAAAAAACAAACAAACAATGTTTCTTGACTACTATCTGGGGAATTTTGCCTTTGCAACACTCATATTTCCAATGTGAACAAAAAGAGACTATTTTGTTTCATTTCCTGCTTGTCTTAGGAGACTTTTTCACTTTACCAAGATAGCCAAACCCTGGTTTGGCTGTTTACCAGTTAACCTGCACTGGTTATTTACCTCAGGTTTCAGATTTTTCCCAAAAGTGGAACCGCATTTTAGATTTGCTCTTATGTATACATGTCTGCATTACACAATCCTGGTTTAGATGAGATACTTGCTCTGTAATGTACAAATTCAAACTACCTGAATGGTTAAAATCTTTAAAGGCCTTTAGCTGCAAGAAGACATGGTTGTCTCTACAGTTTTAAAGAACTTCAGTAGTTATACATACCTCAGAGTGGGTTGCAAAATATTTTGCTGTTGACAACTTGCCAAAAAGTGTTCCTAGTTTCTTTTCTCTTCCTTCATTTTAGGGACTGAGAGACTTTATTTACTTTTTGAGAAGTCCCTTGTCAACATTCTTAAAGAGCTTGGAATGAAACTATAAACTACGAAATGCCTGGATAGGAAGAAAAATATTTAGCAGGATCTAAGAGTTGGATTTCTTGCAATATCCTATGATTTGTTCCCAATTTATCTTTTGTGCTTAAGCACGATATAAAACAGAGTTACTTTTAATTGGTTTTGGATCAGGCACTATTATTTATTCATTGCATCACAGTGGTGTTCAGGATCTCTGATTCTGGAACTTTATCCTGCTGTGCTAGAAGCCATACACACAAACCAGAAAGTCCCTTTGTGATTGAAATCATCTCTCTCAGCATGACTTATTCTTCCAAAAGTTATCTGAAAATAATCTTGGTTATTATTTCCAAAGTCCTTTGCAGTGTAATTTCAAGTTAAAATGCATAACTAGTAGGAACAAAAGTAATTCTGCCAATGTCCTAAAAGATACAAACAAAATATTTTCATCTGCCTACCTACACAAACACACATATATGCTATGTAATTATATATTTTTCCAAGATCCACCTAAGTACTTTTTCAAAAATGGAGACATATTTGCTTGAAAAATGTATGGATATCTGCTGATTGAAATGTTCTGCAAGAACTTTAGAAAGTTACTATTTTATTATTTATAATTTATGTTACAAAGAAAGGGAACTGAAACACAAGTTAAAGAAAAATGGGATCCCTGTCCACTGAGGCTCTTGTGCTACTGCCCAAATTGCAAGATCTTTCAGATGTCTATACCCTTTATGCAGTTTTAATATGACAGGTCCTAATATGAAGGGCTTCTTAAAATTAACATGGAGACACAATCCTCAATTTTGATTTTAATGCTGTATTTTGATAGTATCCATATCTTGCAAAGAATAATCAATTCACTTGTTTTTCCTTTGGCTTTATATAGACTACAGACATGCAATTTCAATCAGAAATTTTGGGTGAAATTTATCAGCACAAGTTGCTGTTCTTTTTTGCATGTGTAATTTTCTTACTTTGCCCAGGAGTTTTGATAAACTTATTTTGTCTAGATCCCAAAATGCCCTGTAATATCATTGTAACTGTCCAGGGAAACCTTTATTGAACTAGAAGTGTCAAGTAGCACCCTCTTTCATATTGCAGTTTAATATTCAGGATGAATATTACAGCCACATGGATTAGCTTTCCTTGATGTTTATGGCATTGCTGTAAAAGCAGATGGATAATCACTATAGCAACTTAGCACATCAGGAGAGAGCCATTGAAAAGAATTCCATAATCAGGACCATGACCTTGACAGCCCTCACTTTCAATTGCCTAAGCAATATTTTTCATCTGTTGCAATCAGGCAAATTTGTTGCATGCCAATAACCCTAGCTGGATTGTCCCAAAACACTGTCTGTGCCGGAATGGGCAAACCTAAGAAAGGCCATGCATCTCAATGTAAGATATTTTACTACATTTTCCCCTATGGCATCTCATATGTTACTTCTTGCATTTCAAACTTAGCATGCTGAAATAATAAAGTAGCAAGTGGGTGTTATTTATTTCATCTTCAGTAAGATACTGTCTCTCAAAACTTCTTTAGAGACAAACTGAGGAAGTACAGCCTAAATAAGTGGACCATGAGGTGGACTGAAAACTGTCCAAACTGCCAGGGTCAGAGGACTGTGATCATAGGCACAAACTCCACCTCCACCTGGAGGTCTGTCCATAGTGGAATACCCCAGGTGCTGATGCTGGAATCAGTACTGTTTGATAGTGTCATTAATGAACTTAACAATGGGACAGAGTGCATCTTTGGCAAGTGTGTAGATGGTACAAATCTAGGAACAGTGCATGGTTGTGTGGCCATTCAGAGGAAAATTGACAAGCTGCAGAAATGCACAAGTTCAACAACAGAAAAGGCTGAGTGTTGCATCTGGGGAGGAAAAGCCTGATGCACCAGTGTAGGCTTGGGGTGACAGGCTGGAAAGCAGCTTGGCAGAAAAGGAGCTGGGTGTCCTGGTGCAAAAAAAAATTGAACATGAGCCAACAATCTTTCCTTGCAGTAAAGAAGTCCAGGTGTGGGGTCTTGTACAAAAAGGAATTGGATGTACAGGAGTGAGTCGGGAAAGGGCCAAAAAGATGATTAAAGGGTTGGAGCATGTGTCATATATGAGGAACGTATGAAAGAACTGGGATTGCTCAGCCCAGAGGAGGTGGCTTGAGGCAGGTTCCTGTCAATATGTATAAATTCCTGACTGGGGTGGAGAGCTAAATAGAGTCTGTATACAGACTCTTCTCAGTGGTGCCCAGTGATAGAACAAGAGGCACTATGCACAAAATGAAAATAAGAATATTTCACTTAAACATAAGGAAAAAAAACAAAAACAAACACTGTCAATACTTTACTCTGTGGGTGGCTGAACACCAGAAAAAAGTGTTCTCTTTCCTCCAAGACATTCAAAATCCAGCTGGGCATCCATCAGCAATCTGTTTCAGGTCAACCTACTCTTGGCAGGTAGATTGGACTAGACAATCTTCAGAGGTGCTATCCAGCCTCAGTGACTGATTCAGGCATTGCGATAGGACCATAACAAAAGGACTTGATATCTGATTTTCTCCAGTTAATTTGCTCATCTGAAGTTGTCCAGAGACCTTCACATTTCGTATGAGACTAGACTACTGTTCCTGTTCTGCTGTTCCTCTTACGATAGGGGATCATTATACAACTTTATAACATGTAAACAGAAATGAAAAAAATCCAAATTACAACATTATCAGAAAGAATTGTTGGAAGACAAAAGGAAATATAAGGAATGAGGTACAGCCCAACCTTGCAACAGTTGGTATAGACTTCTCTCCTCTCTGGAAATTGCTGTTTCCAGCTTCCAAAGGTGTGGAAAAGTCTGGTCTTCTTTGAACCAACAGGTAGAGATCATGAATCAATCTAACCTTTATCGCAATAAGATTGGTAGTGAGAAACTTGAGATGTCTCAGCAGTTTAGTTGAGCTACTCTGCAGATTTTCTGGGCATGTAATGACCAGTTTCCATGGAAATATAAAAGGATTATATTTTCTCAGAATTTCTGGCATTTATTGATACTCAGCTGAGATGAAAGTATCACCTGAACAGGCCTCATAATATTCTAGATATTAGCTGGTGAGTCCTGAGTATTTCTTTACTGCTCAGAGAGATTTACTTACAAAGAGAAGCAGACTTTGTCTGTCTTACAGACAGAGAAACAAAGGTACTGAAGACTCAAGTGGCTCATTCAAGGGAGAAAACTGGCTGACAGAAGAGAATGCCATTGCCTTACTCCAGTGAGATAATCAGCAAACAAGAGAAGTCTCTTTCCAGTCTTTTTGTGCTTGTGGTCCAAGCTGAAAACAAAAAGCTCCGGTGTACATACAAACAACATTAAAAATTAACCAGCTTGTCCTGATTTAAAAATCTCCATATTCATGAGATCTTGGATAAGGTTTTTGTTCTACATTCAGGCCAACATTGACAGCCAAAAAAACCCTTACTAAAACCAGCAACAACATTTTCTTCACACTCCAGCTGCTCTTTGAATAAAAATAAAATTTCTAACTTGCACTATTCAGTTGACTAATGGAGACTTTCCTGACTGAAAATAAAGATGCAGTTATATTGCCTGTTTGAAGATATGGGTTGAATTACAGAGACCCTTCTTTCATAGTAGAAATAAGAAGCATAGCTTTTTCATTTATTTTTAAAAATTCCCCATAGATAGGAAGAGGGGAGAATTCAGTTATGACAGAATGTGTCATGGTGAGGGACAGAGTATAACTCATCCTGGAACAGTGGCAATGTTTAATGCTGCAAGATGAACCTCCCTGGGAGTCCCTGGAGTTAATTTTGATTTGAAAAAGCCATGAGGCTCAAAGATGCTCTTAACACTTTTGATTACAGCTGATGAAAAAACAGGTAGGAGAAATACAACCATGTAGAGAGAATTTTTCATTTGAGAAAATGAAGTAATTAAAGCACCAACAGAGGAACAGACCCTGTATTTTGGCATGTAAGTGAAGTAAAGCTTAGCTCCCTGAAGTAGCTGCACATTGTACATTGCTAATGGGCTGTCTGTGCCGATTGATACTGAGTCTGCACTGCATTGCCCAATCTTTCTCATTTGCCTCAAAGAGTACACAAAACACAGACATAAGCAGTCACAGGATGATTGATATCTGCAGCTTGTTTTATGTACATACATCTGAGCATCTGCAAATGGTGACTACTTGAGAAATGTTTGGTTTTGAAATAAGGATTAAAAATGGGTAGATGAAACTAGTATACTTCATGCTTATTTTGGTCTTTGTTAGATGATGACTACTTGCTTTGGAGTAAGTATGTGCAGCCTTCAAAATATAACTAGAAATAAAAAACTGAGTTTTCATGCTGGGTATATGGCTATAAGCCACCAGCAAATTTGAGAATTGCTAGTGCTCCTCTGAGAGCTGCCAGCTTGGGAACCAGCTCACTTTGTCCTCACCGAGGACCATCAAATTGCCCGTCACAGGGATGCTCCTTTGGATCACGGAAAGTCACCTGCCGGCAGTTCCACTTGTGCAACTCTCTCTTCCATGCTTGGCAGTGAGATCAGGGCAGTTAGTATTCCCATGCCACTAGCTGGAACGGATTTTCTTCAATAAATATGATACCTACAGGTAGCAAAAACCATCAGAGGTGGTAGCTATTTTGCTAGTATATATTACGTATGTTGTATTGCCTCTAGTAGACAATAGGGTTTAATGAATCAGCACTTATTAGTAAATGTGTCAACTTGACCTCTGATCTCAGTTTGAAACTCAGTGCTTACTCCTACTTTTAAAAAGCTGGTCCCCTGAAGAACACTGCAATTTTTTAGTGACCCCCATTGGTAACTGTGTAGAGCATGGAGCCCCCTATAATGTTTGAATGTAAGCCTTTACAAAAACATTGCATTACTGCATCCTATGCCTGTTGATTCAGACTGTTCTCTTTTTAGCCTACTATAAGTACGATTGGAGCAGACTTACTGCTTCATAGCTGAATACTAATGCTTATCAACAAAGCTTAAACATTTTATTGCAATGGGAACTTTATTAAAATAGCCTTCTGGAAGAATTTGTATCTAAAGATAATAATAAAAGGTACATGCCTAAACAACTACGTCGATACATTCTGCACCTTTAGAAACTGTTGTGAAAAGCACTGCAAGTTTTATTTACATTTTACTGCTTGGAAAGTTACATTAAAATGCTTAATTGGCTTTCTGAAGGTGACACATTAAAGTCACCGACAGAGCAGCAATTGCAGGGTAGAAAAGCCAAGGAACTGAGTGCTAGCAGCCATAGCACTGGCATTAGTGCCCAACATCTAAGTAGTGCCTGGCTCCTCTAGGATAAACGCAGCAGGTTGTTTCTTCCCTTTTCCCTGAAGAACGAGATGATTTGCTATTTCTGCGGGCTGCTGTGGGTTTGTTTTGTGGTTGGAAATGAACCATCAGCAGGTGGCAGCAGCTCGTCAGTCTTCCGACCTCTTCTGTGTTCGCAGGCAGGAATCTCTGGCACATAAATGGCTTCTTGCTTCCTGGGTTTGCTCTGTATTCCTGCAGAAGAGAGCTGTGACTCCCGCTAGCCTCCAGGAAAAGCCGGGTACTCTCAGTGAAGCGAGGCATGTGCAGCACCAAATACGTACCAAAGGCGTCAGTGGAAGGCTGCCTGCTTGGATGCAGAGAGCAATGGGGCTGTTCTGGGAGGCTTGGGTATGATGAAGAAAAAAGGGGCAGATAATTTTATAATTTTCTATCAGCCTCAGGAGTACTACAAGTGTACCCTGATTTAAGCGTGGTGGCTAGAATGACTTACGCAGACATCTGAAACAAGGCTATCGAAAACACTTAAATATTCTCTGTGAAATAAAGCAATTAATAGGTTCATTTAAGTACTGAATTTTGCTACATGAGAATACATGCCAGTAATTGTATTTATTTATTTATTGGTATATTTCCAATTAACATGCATGGTTTCTTCCTTTTTGAGTTTTACAACACAAGCAGTTTCTCAAGGATATGTAAGCTAATTGTTTTGCACTGAAATGGCTGTGTTTTTCATCTGTTAGATACAGTTATTGTTGTGTGCAGGAATGCTGTTAAAACCTTAGTAAACATTATTAAGCACAAAGAGAATGATGATAGTTCAATGAACACTAAGCCGTGGACTAATGGAATGATGCATGGTACAATGTAAGAACATGGGGAAATGACAAAAGGAACTCCACATTTGCAAGCAAGCTGAACTTTGTGAAATCTCTAAAGATAAATTCAGCAGGGTAAGGAGTGATTATGTACTTGCTGCAAGCTGTGTTTCTCGGTAGAACAAGCTGGCTCTAAGAACCCTTAGTAAAGGCTCCTATTTTCATGGTCTTACTAGAGGAAAGAAAGAAAGGAAAAAAAAAAACCAAAGCATTTATCTATATACACATTACAGCTTTTCTACATAACACTGTGATGTGTAGAACTACACATTTTGTAGCTTCTATACATTTATAATTTTCATAATTCAATCCACGATATGCTTATGGCTGTACTCAGGAAAAGACTCTAAAAATACAGATATAAACTCAGTTTCCTCTCACATTTTGATCATTAATAACACCATCCTTTTGCACTTAGTATGGACCACGCTTTATGAGTTAGGAGTACTAGGAGTGTACCCTAAATTAAGTGTGGTGGTTAGAATGACTTATGCAGACTTCTGAAGCAAGGTGATTGAAAACACTTAAATATTCTCTATGAAATGAAAACTGAGGCTGTGAAAAGTGACCTCCAACCCTCTGCGTATGGCCTTTCACTTCCCTGAGTTACTGTTGCAGAAGGTTATGTGCCATTTTTTTCAGAAAATATTTTTCCTTTTGGTAACCAACAGTGAACTCCCACACATGTGCTTGCTGTCCTTTTTGTTTGTTTCGTGGTGGGGTATTTCCTAGTTCTAGCCATGAGCTAATGAGGTCCCTATATTGTCTGGCACAATCCCACATCTACAGGGATTAGGTAGGATTTGAGCTACCAGAACAGAGCTTTGATACATCATACACATGCCTTTTCCTCTTTCTACTTTAACTGTTTTCTTGGTACTTACTGAGGTTTGACCCCTTTAGCTGTGCTTCTCTTGTTAGACAGATTTGGATTTGACAGGTAAAGAAGAAAGTACCAGCTGAACTGAAAATGCTGCTTGTGACCCACAAGAAAGAGAGCACTAGCAACAGGAATGCCAGGAGTAGATTTTAATAGGCAGCTTGCAAACTGGTTATGTTTTTAGCAGTTTCTATGTTTGACTGAACCAGTCCAGACATTCTTTGCACAGCTCTCAATCAATGGGAGCAAAAGTAAGTTCATAGGTATTAAAGCCATCCCCTTCGACAGACCGACCTTGAGAGAGAGCTGCAGACTTCACAAGCAAACTCCCTGGCAAGGTGTATAGTCCTGAGTATAAAAGAACTACATTTTGCAGAAAGGAGGACAATTGGCTATTATTTAGGGTTGCTTTGGGACACTTGTCTTGAACGTAATGTGTCCAGCTTAGTTTGAATTGTCTTAAGCACTGTTCTCCTGGTTATTATAAAAACTGAAATTTGCTTTAGTTATCCTTTATTGGAAAAACAATGCAAACATTAACTTTCCTGGGTTTTTTGCATCAGCGTCTTTTTAATTATAATATGTAATACTTTGCTGAATTTGAGAAGAGGAAGTCTGTTTTATTAGACTTGGACTTGAAGCATATTAAACTGATTGTAAATGTTTAGATCAAGTCCCCTAAGGATTTAGGTCTGTTGTTCAATACCCATGTGGTTAGGGTAAAACTAGATTCTCAGCTGGTTAGTGAGCTGCAAGAGTCATTTGCTTCAAGTATGTCCTGAAAATACTGCAAACTGAATAAATAAAATAGTAACAAACCCAATCAACTTGCTCATTTTCACAGACAATTCAGTGAGATGCAATGTTCTCAAAAGCACAGCTCCACCTGATCTCAGACAGAAGCTGCACAGGTTAGAGGAAGAAAAAAGCCATTGGCAAAAGCAGACTTGGCACTTATAACCAAGTAATGAAATGCCTTTGAAGTACTGACATTAAAAGCAACCATACAGTCAGCTGAGAATTAGTTTATTCTGTGCTCCTCTGACTTCTTTAGCCTTACTACTCTATAACCCAGCTGTCATGCAGCTGACAACAGGCCCATTAACTCTGCCAAATGATGGCTTTCCTATTTTCAAACACTGTAGGCTCCTAAGTATTCATTCTCTAGTACCAACAGCTGAGTGTCAACTTTCATCACCAGCTTTAAGCCACTCAGTACCCAGTAATTTATCAGGTTAAATAAATCACTGTTTTTCACTGCACACCCTCCTTCTCCCCATCTCAACCCTTGCCGAGAGTTTTTCATTGATCTTTTATGTTCATATTGGCAGAACAAAGCCTAGTTCAGGGAAGAATTTGAACACATATATTCTTAAATTATATTAGAACTCCCCAAACCAATGTAGCACAAGTAATTGTCAGAATCAGGGCCAATCCATGGGAAATGCTGCTCTTCAAAATTTTCTTCCTCATACTTGTTTTAAATTCACTCATGCTTTTAACTGTATTCCAAATCATTTGTGCTGTTACTTTCCAGTGTTTTATGATATATTTAATAGACCCCTACCTCTCTAGTTTAAAGGTGCATACACATTATTGCTCTGAAGATGGAGCTAAAGATTTTTGCAAAGTTAGAAGGCACTGAACACAAATAAGAACAGATAAAAAGTTTTTTTTTTTTTTTTTTTTTTTAATTTCCTTGTAAAGGACTGATAAATAAGACATGTTTTCCTGACTGCAGCTTATGGAATTGGACATCTGTAGCTCATTAGTTGTTGACGACTGTCATTCAAATTAATTAATTGAAAGAATTAGGTGCTTTCAAAAAGAGGAACAGACCAAAAATAAATTTACTTTTCTCCATTTCTTTTAAAAGTCTTTCTTGCATTATTATCTGCTAAGCACAGAGTAGCATATTGTTCCAGATCTTTTATCTTTCCTTTTCTTTCTTCTCCTTTGCATTATCCAGTGCTTTGTTTGCATTCAGAAATATCCAGCAGTTTCATTCATACTCAAAGCTTTCAGTTTTGGAGAGGGATGCTTTAGATCCCCACAGTTATGAAAAGGCCCTTTTGATACCCTGTTTATTGTAGTACAGTGGCCTAATATTTGAGTATTACATCTTCTACATGGTAATTCTGGATCTGATTAAAATTATTTCAGGTATTCGTTCCATGCTTAGGGCTATGGTTTTCCATGATGTTTTCCACTATTCTAAGTCTCCTAGTTTTCCTTTTGAAAGGTTATTGCAAATAATCTTGCCTATATTTGCTTCAAGAAATTTTTTCCAGTATGAATTACTTTACGGATTGCTGGGAATCTATGTTATCCTCTTTTGCTGGATATCAGGAGAGGAAAACTTAGGCAGTCTTCTGGAGTAGCAATAGAAGATAATGAATTTGAGTTTACATGAATTCAACTAAAAACTCCATAGCCTGCTGGTACTACTATCATGGCAAGGACGACTGGACAAAACAAATTCAGTTTGTACAAGTGACTAGAAACTGAGGCAATCCTTTGATTGCCTAACTTTGTAATTGCATCTGATTTTCTTTTGTATAGTTTTTTGTAAGTAAGTATCAGTGCATTGAAAAACAGCTCAGATATCCTGCTGTGACGATGCTGTGCCTTTGCAGAGAAAGATATAGTCCCTTTCTACAATAAGGAATTAATTCCAAACACTATCCCTTTTGTATACTGCAACTCAGTCTACTCCTGCCAAAATCATGCAGCTCTTTTTATGGTTGCCAGTAGCAAAGGCTTTCTGTTCCAGTCTAGGTCATGATAAAATTGTTGTCAAACCCTCTCATGATCAGCACTTCTTGGGATCAGAACTAAAATACTGAAACCATCAGACCACCTGACATAGGACCTTTCAGTTTACATGTCCTACCTCCATTTTGTCCATCTGGTTCTGTGAATACCAGTTTAAGATCATAGCAAGATCTGACTTATAATCAGGTTCTAAACGATCTTATAATCAGGTATTCTAAAATTAAGTAAACCTAAAGATTGCAAATTCCTCAAAGAAACAGAGAACTGTACTTTTGTGGTATCTCTCACACAGTATAAAAGTTCTGTTACTCAACAGAAGACCAACTACTGAACAATGCACTCAAAATATCAGAAACCAAACCAAAACAAAAACAAACACCAACCCATTGACTGAAAATTAACATAGCCCATAATGAAGTAGCATACAGAAATAGAAAGAAACACACACACACAAAAATAAAAAAGTTTCTTTCCAGGATTCATGTGTGTTTGCACATGTTTAATGTTCAACCATATGCTATTCAAAATCTAAAAGCAATATTTATACTTGTTCCCATTCCAGAAACCTTTCTCACTCCCAGTGGATATTACTCACGTGCTACATGTTTCTTAGCTTAATGAACTGCCACAATTTGATGGTTCTGGTTGTGTGGAATCCACTCCAAAAGCCTTTCATTTCATGTAGTGCCAGATACTACATGGAAAAAAAAGTACAGAAAAATGAAAGATTTCTGATGACACATAGAGTGAGTACATGAAATTCTTACTTTTTTTTTTTTTTTTTTTTTTTTTTTTTTTTTCCAAGTTTCTGTCTTCTGTCTTCTCCTTCTGTAGGCTATCTCAAAATGAAAAGTTAGGCTACAGCCTAGTGAGCCTTCAGATACTGAGACCTTCCAATTAAGATAGGAGAAAAAAAGCGGAGAAAATGAAATAATGTTTTAGAGAAGGACCAAATCTGAATGATAAAGACTAGCCTATACTTTTATATTACATAATCTGACAGCTCTTATGGAATGCAGCTCACCATACAGCAATAACTACCTCAATTATTCTTAATTACTCTTTATGAGAATTCATCTTAGCCCAGAAACTTGTGAACCACGTGCTAGAAACCTCACTGTTAGGAGCTGGGCCTAGAATCAAGGATTCTTTGTTATTTGCAAGTTACATGGCACAGAGATTTGCTTTAGTGGCTTCTGTAACACTCAGATTGGTGTATCTAGATGCTACTATTACACAGAATATTAAACATTAATAAAAGTTATTGTTCCATCATCTCTCCCCTAAATATTTTGATTTTGATAATGAAGACTGCTGAAGCAGTCCTGTGTAAAGTCAATGCAGACAAAATCTAATTGAAAATAAAAAAAGGAATTTAATTTGATTATGAGTTCTAAATTGTCAATGTGTTTGTCTTTCAGTCTCAAGATAAAATTTAATATTAACTAGAAAAATGGGCTTAGACAGCAACCTAGTTAGGAAATAAATGTGCCTCTGGATTGAAATGCTCTTGCACAGTTGAGGATTGGTTGGCAAAAAAGTTTAGATCACATGGGAAAATAGGAACATGAAACATTACCTACTAAGCACTACCAAAGTTGAAACAGACTGGTTGAATCAATGTAGTTGATTAGGTCCTACAAGCAAACTGTTTCTACTCAGGAGAACCATTTGAAATAAAGAACTTTTCCCATTTTTCTTTTGAGAAAATTCTAAGTATTTTGCTAATTTTCCCTAGAAAAATATGTGATTTTTTTTTTTTTCTCCCAGTATTTTTCAGAAACCACATGTTCTATAAAATATACCTTATGGATACCTCAAAACTCATTGTGTAGGTAAAGATAAACTATTTCCACACAGTCCTAGAAATCACACAAAGCTGTGTCTTCCAATACCTGTCCTTGCCTTTTGGCTCACTATCTGCAGCTAAATGAAGATTACTTGCAACCCTGGCTGAAAACATTTACAGGTGATGTTTGCACAGCAGACTACAAATTATAACATACTTTCTCTACTTACAAACTCTAATTATCTTTGTTACCTAATGCAAATGTTAAAGTCTTAAAGTTCTGCTTAGCCTTTTGTGAGATGCTCTGAGATCTTCAGAAGAAATGTGCGTTTTAGAATCAAGGCACTTTCACTCTTAGTACTGCTATTTATACTTGACAGGATAATAGGAAAGACAGCGATTAGGGTCTTTCAGATTATGAACCTTTCTTTGAAGTACTGAGACCCTACATCAGTTTTGGTATTTTTTTCCCTTTTCTTTAAAGCAAAGTAGCATTTCTCAAAGAGTTTTGCCTAATGCATCCTTGCAAAGAGGACAAAAGCATAATTAATATAATCAGAAAAAAACACAGCAGAATTCTCTGTCTATTCTCCCTAAAAGCATATCCTACAGTTTAGGTGAACAGTTACTGACACTGTCATGTGCGTCAAGCTAGGAATGAGCCAAAGTGATTTTCTAGATTAAGGTCAAAGCTTTCAGCATCCTGCAGGTTTGACTCTGCTTCTGCCAGATTTTTAGTTTGTTATAGATGAAAAGTGTTTTAAGTGTTTTTATTTAATGTCATGTACCCAAAACAGTAACCACTTCTGGCCATTTGGCCCGGCACAACTTTAAACCACAGTGGAAGGAAATGTATAACTGAACCAGATGGAGATCTTGACAGGATCTTTAGCTGAATGAAAAGAACATCCCTACTGAACACATACTGAGGGTGTTGCCTAGGACTTCATGTCCCCAGAATCATAAATGTTGGAGCTTAGTAGCAGGGATTCTGAAAAGCCTTGATAACTAGCTCAAAACTGTGCTAACCTCCAGTATTCGGGATTGCTTTCCATTTTCTAGCATATTATTTCAATGAAAATAATTGAAAATGCTAAAATCAGCTAAATCTTATATGCTCAGCCCTGACAACCACACATGCCTCTGGCTGCAGGCTTCCTGCTTTCCAGGAAGTGCTAAGGGAGCTCTGCAGACTCAAGGTCTGTAGAGAGTCCCTTTCCTGCTCACTGCTATTTCTGTGATGGCTCCTAGAAATTCTAGTGGCGTCAGGAATTTAACACTATTTTCTGCTTCCTAAATCTTTCTCTGCTTGTTCTGAGGAATTATATTTGATCTGCTTAGTGGTTATACGTCCTATAAAACAGGATCGTTCCTGAAGTTGTCAGTTTGTTTATTGAAAAATAATTTCTCAGCACGTCCTTGGCCAGAGGCAGATAGGAAGGACACAGGATCATCCTTGCCCAAATCAGCCTGCTCTCTGGCAGACACTCTTGCATAAAGGTCCACCGTTTTTGCAGAATATATGGCTAAAGCCTTGTTTTACACTGTGTGTGCTAAACAAAACAAAACAAAACAAAAAAACGCAACCAAAAACAGCCAACAAACCTCCATTGAAATATGGTGTTTAGCATTATGTTTTGAAAACAATTGAGGTTTTTATTAATAGAACTGAACCCCATAAAGACCTTTTAAAGAGCTTCACATTATAAACACACTTTATAAAAGAGCCTTCTTCACTTGCTGGGGCCAGTGGGAGGCAGCAGGGATAAGGAATATCAGGCTAAAAAGGCCACGGGACAAAATTAATTTGCAGTCCAATTTAAGATGGCTGCAGGTAAATACCACCTTTCTGAACTACAGGTGGCCCAAGTGGCTGCACTGTGATAGCTTCAGCTTCACAAGCCGCTTGAGAAAAGCAGGGATTTTCTACCAGCTGCAAAGGTCTGTGATTGCTTAAGGTAATCTGATGTTGTGAATACTGAGATATGATTTAAACATCCTTGGTAAGCTGTATGACTAAGTAGGAAATAGAAGGATATTCCTATGCTTAAATATGCAAATATAAATACCACAGGGCTACCTTGGGATATAGATTTTCATAGAGAATGCTGCTGGGAGTATCTGGGTTTGAAAGATGTCCTGTCTTATCCATAGTCTCCCAAAGATGACAGATTTACATCCTGTGAATGGCTGTTGGTAGTTCATTGCCCTCATTATTTGTAAAAAATTAGATATAAACCAAGCCATAAGGTGAAAATTGAGGTCACTGTTCTCTCTCCTCTCTGTGGAGCTTCCAGCCTACTCACCCCAGTGCAGCAGCGTCCAGCATCTCTCCTCCTAGTTCACAACCCCTGAAAGGTTTGACCTCGCTATTGTCTGATCACAGTTTGCTCCTGACTTTTCCACTACAAAATTGTCGAGTGGTTTACCCAAATGTCACAGAAAACATGGCTCTTGGCAGAAGTTCTCCCTTGAAACTGATTGCTGATTCTTATTATCAGGTTTGAACCTATTCTCCTCAAATATTCTCCTCTTAACATTTGTAAGCAGGAAGAACTAATGTACAGCACTACTTCAGCCTTGCAAACAGTCCCTGCACTGGAATGCAAACAAATTTTATGGCAAAATGCAGCCATCATTCCTTTACATCTTTTTTAGCTTAGAGACTGAAAGGCATTTTTACTGAACGTGGATCTTACAATGGTCAAAGGCTAATATTTCATAAAACACTTTTTTTTTTTTTTTTTCACTGAATATTTCAGATTATTTTTGTAGGCTTGACTCACTCGTATTTCTGCCTCTTGCTGTAACTGCTCTATTTCCGTTCTGAAAGGGTATCCTGATGTATGACTTGCAAGGTGCTCCTCAGCTTTCAAGAGGGATCCACTGCTGCTCTTACTTCTGTGCCTGCCTGTTTGGAGTGTGTCTGTAGAGCATTTTCTTTTCCCACTGGAGAGAACTACCTAACTTGTCCCATTCTAAGGTGAGTTGATCATTTTAGACAATGCCAGTGCTGAAATTTTTGGACCATTTCAATTACTATCATTTTGATATTTATCTTTGAATGGAGAGATGACAGCAATGCCAGAGAAGAGCAACAGTTAACTACTGCTGTGTTATTTACAACCATGGCAAACTTTCCAGAGATTTCACTAGGTCTTCGACATCTGGGAAATATTTTCTGTGGTAACCATGGGGTTTCCCCATACGCCTTCTCTTGTTTATCTTTTCCCCGATTAACTTTTCATGCTTTTCTATTCTGCTCCACTAGGAGACACTGTTTAGTAAGAAGCTCCGGTTGGTAAGGAAGTTGTGCATGTCTTACGGTGAACATTTTTTTCAGCAGCCCCTTCCCTAGACTTAGCAGCTGTCAATGATATAGAGATTTGGAAGTTGCCTGCACATATGGGCATGATATAAAAGATATCTTGTAAAAGTAACAAAATAAGACAGAAAGCTGAATTTCCAGATGCTACTTTTAGATTCGATTCTGGTTGCAAGCCCATATCTAGTCCATACAGAAATGTACTGTTCCAACACAGGAACCAGAAAAATAGTGCAAATGATGTTTCTTTTAAAATCAGCTAAAGGTTAAGACGGCAATCATTAAGCATTGAGAATTAGAAATACTCTGCAGATAGCCTGTATTCAAGATAGAATCATTTTTAGGTTCTTCTAAAAAGAATAAAAGCATAGAGAAGCAAATCAGAACTGCTGAGAGTTACATTGGCTTGCTCTTAGAAAAATAAAAAGTAAATGCATGAAATTGCAATAGCATACTATACTCTATAAAACAAATAAATTGATTTCAGCTAATCATCTGCTGAAGGACTTGGTAAAGTAACTGCAGAGAAATAATAAATACTGTGAGATGCAAGCGAAAACGAGTGCATCAGTGATCTTCACGCGTGGGAGAAACCAGTAATATTTGACACAGAGCGAGAAATTATAGTGCTCCTTTCTGGAAATGTTTCTCCTACAGTGACAGAGTTGACATTCTACAGAGAATAACTAAAGTTTTTATTTATGCAGTAGAAAGAATGGATCCCGTATTTCAAATCTCACTATATATATATATATATTTATTTATTTATAATAATAATTATTATTTATTTATTTATTTTCTATCTTAGCTATCATTTGTGGATGTACTAGCTTTAATGAATTATATTTTCGTTTCCTGTTTGATTTTGTTTTCTCAGATTAAATGTCTCAATTTCTTACGAGGATATAAAGGAAAATATGGAGGGTCAATTTCATTTGTTTTAACAGCAATGTGTAAGTGAATAAGAATAGGATGAATAAGAAAAGAACAAGAATTGAATTCCATTTGGGAGATGCTTTTGCTTAAGGAAATCAAACACATTCAAATTAAAATTTTATTTTAAATTAAAAGTATTTTATTTTTCCCATCTTCAAGTTCAAGAAAGAACTCTGTGTTACTACCCACATCTTTACTGATGAAACCTGCCAGAGCTATTCTGTGTGGACATCACTTTGGAGCGTTCTATGAAGTTATCACGTTTGAATTTCTCCTGGTTATTATGTATTGTCATTCTCTTTTGGTTATTGTTTTCTCACTCTGTAGTAATGGAAGGAGCTGTCATAGGAGAACTGCAGGTAACTAATTGGGAGTCACTCAGAGTGTGATTAATTAACTGCAATTTACTTTCTGACATTTTTGAAAAGAACAAATGCTTTCCTACAAAAGTAAAGTTGCTGAATTTAATTTTATCAGAGTTGAGTTGTTTTCTTCTGAACATAAATGTTTCAATTCCCTTATTTTTATCTAATATACAGTCACAATAAACTGTGCATAATCTCTGTACCACATCAACTGCTATGTTATATCAATTTAAAACTGGTATAACTCAGTGAAATAAACAGGAAAAAAATCTAATGACTTAAACATACAGAATGGTTATACATTGGTAAATTAATTGTATAGTATAATCCCCATGTATTTTGATTCTAAGGTTTGCAAAAGTTGTGTAACATGAATTAAGAAAATAATAGAATTTGACATTATTTTATAGGTTTAAAATATAAAAATGGCCTAAATTCTGTTCTAATTTTTAATAGGTTCATATATTTGGATGAAAATAAAGTATTGAAGCTATTGGAGTTAAAGGATAGAATTAGATATCTTTCTTCCAGTAAAGTGTTGTTTTTTTGTTTGTTTTGTTTTGAAATTAGAGATGAATTATTCCTGTAATTCTAAATTACTGTCACATAACAACTACAGTAATATTAGTAATTTTTTTTTTCCTCTCCAGCTAGCTTAGTACTGTTTACTTTCTGGTTGGCCTATTTTCATCATGTCATGATGTAAATATCTGTGAATTGTGGGGTTTTGTATGTTCAGCATTTCTTGCTTTACCAGTCAACTATACATCCATACATTACATTTTCTGAGTGCCCTAGGATGTCAAGTTTGTAATTAATACTAGACTTGTCAAGTTCTCAGAGAATAGAAAACATTGAACTTCAACTCATTTTTGACTTACAAATATGTGCACTGACAGTGAATGTTCAATATGTGTATGAGGAAGTGATTGTGAACTGATGCATTTCTTAAGAGAAGTGGAAATAGGTATTACTAAGATTTTTTCCAACTTATTCATCACAAGACTGTATTGTCTTGCATTTAAGTTAATGCAATTAAAATAAATGGAAGTGTCAGATATTTGTATGACTGATATTTTAAGAACTAGTTTCTTTGATTTGTAATGCATGCATTTGGAGAAAATGCATATGAAAAAGTCTGAACCTGGCTTAAAAAAGACATTTTTTTTGAGTTTAGGAAATTCATTTTTTTTTTAAATGAAATGTAGAAGGTAAAGACCAAGGAATAGCAAATGCAGTAAACACAAAAAGTCAGGCTAATGGATGAAACAGCTGACTAAGAAACTGGCCAGCCCACCTGGTGCTGCATATGCTTCTTTTTTTCAGGTGCTGCAAATAAACTGCTCACAGAAGTCTGCTTCTCAGATGGCAAAGTGTTCCTAACAAAGGCAAAAGAGAGAAGAAAAATTTAAAGTCACAAAAGCTTGCTACAAAAATGCTTGTGCCTGGGTTATCAATTTATCACTATAAACCTCAAAGCAGATACTCAAAATTTGAAACCCTGAAAACCAGCATCCCCTCTGCTTGCTGGTGCAATTTACTGGGGAAATAAACAAGAACAAAACAAGAACAAAAGCCTATGCATATCAGGTGCTCTACAGTGCCAGCTTGTAGGCATGCATGTTCTTATAATGCACAGGGACAAAAGAAATACTCCAGGGAAAACAGCAAAAGAGAGATCAGTGGTCTCCTACTCATGGTGTTTGGTGTTATTTGAAGTTGGGGAGGGTAAGAAAACCTATTTCTACCTTGAAGAAAAAAAAAAAAAAAAAAGCTAACACATTACAGGTTCTTTGAGTGGAAACAGTTTTATATTTGGCATGTTAGTTTAATGAAGAGGGCTTTTTGTTTGTTTGCTTTTTTTTTTTTTTTTTTTTTTTCCTATTGAAATACAGTGGCACAGTCTTGATTTAGGAAGGAAGCTTTGATATTTTAATATTTGATATATCACAAGCAAGCCTCTCTCACAGGTAACACGTTTTTCACAATACTGCTGTATTTAGCATATTTTCCTATGGGTAAATCTCAGAAAGATGGCAGTGCTGAGAGAAAATAGATACAAGAACACTAGAAAATGAAAGACCTGATTTTTACCGGTCTGTACTATACTAAACCAAGTATCCAAATATGGGCTCACCATACTTGTGACAAAATCTCTAATGTGCAAATGAAATTATACATGAACAACTCATCCTTGTTAGAATCATAGAACACCATATATCTGAAGCATTTAATTTATATTGCTGTAGCTTCTCAGGAATGGTTTTGAGAAAGCTCTTAAGAACTTAGGATAAAAATAAATAAATGTCATATGAACACTGAGTTATAAAAAACAACCCTATTTCTTCAGAACTGTACAACAAAAAAGACACATAGATAATTATTTTTGTTGGAAAATAGAATAGGGAAATGTAATATATAAACCTTCATCCTTGTTAAACTTGACAGTTACTGTCGCTAGGTCACATATGGTTCTTTTGCTTTTGTCAACCCTACATTTTGCAGCTTTTTGATGCACTGCTCAAAAAACAAATTTTAATAAAGCTTTGGTATGTGTGTGTTGAATTTTAAGGAAAATTATTGTTCATGAGAAATGGATAGATAGGTGAATCTTCCCTGAGAGAGGACTGCTGGAGAAGATCAAATCTCCAATATTTTAGCTGCATCAGTGGCCTGTGCTCAAAGATCTGATGATAATGATGGTGCTGTAAAAAAGCAATTACTAAACATGTAGGTGCTCAGTTAGAAGAGGAGGAAAAGAGGAACACTGCCCTCTCTTTCAAAGTCAGTACTTCTTGGTGTTGTAATTTTGCTACGTAAATTGTTCTCTCAGTCTCCCAGCAGCTAACAATTTCTGGATAGCCTCTGCCTGCCATTATTTTATCCCACTTGTTACTAGTCAGCCAACTAACTCCACTAGGTGGGTAGTGGCTTTGTCATTTAAAGCTTTTGTGACTCTCCTCGGATGATTTCTTTTATATTCTCTCTCAAAAGGCAATAGGAGCATACTCTCTAAAAAGTCTCATGTGCAAGAATAAAGTCAGTGTTCCCTCCATAACACCAGTTCTCTATAAAGATAAGATCTGCTTGTTAGCCATAATGCCATCATACCTTCTATCATACCTATCCACCGCACCCGTCCACTTCTGTTGGATTTAGACACTCTAGCAGGACACTGCCAGTCACCAGCAGTTACCTAGATGGTGTTATCTGAAATCCTACTGACACACAAGCACTCTCTTCAGGTAGGCTTCATAATTTATTTTCAAGTGTATATCACAGACCTATATGTCTTTTTAATAATGCTGCTATAATCATCTCTGAAACAAAGGCTTGGAGAATGATTTGACATGAGAAATCAGGAATATCTGAAAACTTGCTAAATACACAGACTTTTTTGTTTGTTGTCCTCCTCTCCCCCACACCGCAGATTACCAGATGCTTAAAGGACCACCACACCTTCCAGTAGACAGAGGTTCCCATAATGTCTGTCAGGGATGCTGCTGTTATGCAGCTGTTATTTCATTTCCTGCTAATGTTGTCATGCCATGGACTGTGTCTTGTTCTAAAATCACTGCAGAAGCAGCATGTTGTTCATAGCTGCTGCTTTCTAACCATCACTTGCTCCTCTAAGGCAATTCCTCGTGGTTAAAACATCTCCTGGATGCCCTGAACTACCAGCTGAGTTTCTCAGCAAAAAGAACATCTCTCCTATTCAGTATAAGAGGCAGAAAATGGGATAGTCACACCCCATTCTTGCAATCCTCCTTTTTATTCCTTCTTAGAGTTATGATCTGGCAGCTCTCTGCTAGTGAATACCACCCAGGGCACCTCTCAGTTTCGCAGCTACCATCCCTCTTCCAAGAGATATCCTTTTCTCTCAGATGTTGCCCATCTGTCAGCTAGCTGCAAGCATTAGCACTGCTGCTCAAAGCTTAGTGTCTGTTGTAGGCTGAAATATATAATGCCACCATGAGAATGATCACGGTTTTGTCAAAAAAATATTTTTCCTACTTAAGAATGGGAGATGTGCCCCTTCAGACAGGTGCAAGCACTGTTTGTCTTTGTGGCTGGAGATTTTGAATGTACCATTGGCCACTCAGAGCTGCTGACCATGAAAAATAATGCTACTGGCTGCTGGAGGCACTGTATGGGCTGCCTTTGAAGCAATTCGATGCAGTACTTTACTGCAAATACTGACTCTCTGCTAAAATATAACTTTTCCTTAAAGACAAAATGAATGCTTCAAGAAATTCATCATCTTTGCTTTAGCTTTTTGAATGGGCAGCTTTTGACTACAATTTGTAACATTATCTCAAAATAGTTTGTGAGGGGCTGCCTCACTTTAGGAAGTGCTGAATTGCTCTCATTCTCCAAACAACTTCTGAGTTTTAATCTGGATCTAAGCTCTCAGATCACTATCCTTCACAGATATCCTTCAGAGATTGATTTTAATTTATTTTAAATTTTGACTTTCCACTGTACAGTGCCTTGCTTCCCTTCCCAGAGAAATTCACTATTTTTCCTTGTAATTTTGAAGTCTGTCCTGAATATTAACAACAGTTATTTGTTTTGAATCTACATATTCATTTGCTTTATTTTCTTTTGCTGATGAAAAAAATCAGTTCCGTACTCTGGCAAATTATTATAACTTCTTTCTATGCCACAGCAGTGTTACCATGTTCAAGCATCTTGTTTGTCTTCCTTTCCTGAATCAGCCTCTGAATGTGGTCATTAGGAAGGGGAAATGTGACTGTTTCCATATTCTCCCTAAGGACAGCAGAATTGCAAATGCTTGTTGAAATGTAATTGTGCTCTGGGCTTGGGTAGATTTTTGTTGCTCCTTGATCCTCAACAGTCTGCAGCCATTCCATCGGAGTAAGGATGTACACAGTCAGAAGAGTTTGCTTTGCTAGGAATCCAAAAGAGATTGCATTCTTTAACAGCCAGCTTTCAACCTCCTTCATTTCTTTCTCCTGTTCAGTAGTACTTCTTACAAATCCCATTAATGATCCTGGAAAAATTGGCAGATTTTGCTGCTCATTCAAGGATGAGTCTTTGCTCTACTGAAACCCTTTTATTAAATCAAAATTTTATTTGCTACAGAAGCTAAATCAGCCTGAATGCTGTGCTTTGTAACTATTTGTTGTGTACACAGTTTGCTTTGAAGAAGCTCAACTGGCTCTTAGAGGAAAAGCTCTAATTTCCATGCTTGCATAATGAATAAATCTTATTAATGTAAACATACATTTAAAGTGACTACTAAAGCCATCATCTGACAGTGTTAAGTGTGTCAGTATCAGTGTCTTTGCACAAAGGTGATTAAACCCCTGTGCTCACTCATTTCTTGCCTGTTCTTACAACTGATGAGTAATTTGATGTGAGTTTTGTGTCATTTTGGGAACTGATCTGAGCTAGTAGATTGATTTCAGTAGGTTAACAGTTATGTAGCTGTTAGCAGGTACTTCTGTCACCCTGTGGTTGACTCTGGTTGATACGCTGGTAAGATTAATATCTACTTTGACAAATTGTGAAAGAAATCCAGTGAGTTTAATATCTGATGGTTTTGGGGTATCCAGATGATATGTTACTGGGCACACAACATTGTTGTGTCAAAGAGGTATTTGTTTAAATTCAACCAAATTGATACCTGACCATGCCTCTGTGGCTTCTCCTAGGAAGACATCAGGACAAAAAGGTAGGATACTTCTGACCCATCATCCATGTCAGGAATGAACTGGAAGCGTTCTCAGCCTTTTATATAAGACACCAAACAGTATTTGATCTTGAAAAATATGAGATGCAGGAAACCTTATCTTCCTAAATTCGGCTACACAAAATCACACCATGTAGCCCCTTGCAGTCATCTCCTCAGTCATATGCTGGATTCTGGTCCTCACTTTCCCTGTAGCAGACCATTTGGAGTGCTGAGGAGTATTTGAGCTGAACCAGACACTTATTTTATGCAATAGATATTATATCTATGCATGGCTGGTATTTGGGATTGTTTCAACATGACTCCCATTTGGGCAGAAGTGTGAGGGTCTTGGAGAGGTGTATGCTCACACTACGAAATGGCACATACAGGTTTTAACTGTGCCTACACTGCAAAAGGCAAACAGACTAGCAAGTAGTTAGTCATGGAAAGTTAAGAAGATAGGACTTCATACTAAATATTAACTAAGGTGAATTAATGTTTCTGCAAAAAGCTCTGGGGACGATGTGCTCTCTCTAAAGTGGTGAATCAGACAATTAGATTCACAATAAGTCTTTATTTAAAAAAAAAAAAAAAAAAAAAATTTCTCTGTTAGATGTATGTTCAAAGAACCTAAGTTTGTAACTTGCTGGCTGCATCTAAGCAGTGCAGACACCTACCCTCTAGCAGTGGTAAAAGCTTTCGTATAATGCTTTAGTATCATTCTCTTTTTATCTCCCTTGAATAATCACTTTATTAAAAAGTGACTTCATCTTCACTTTCAAAATCCTCACCTATGAAAGGAAGAGAGTGTTTTAAAACTAAACTGAATGTCTTTGGGAGCTGGAATAAAAAAGGTTTGGGGGGAGGGACACGTAGCTGCTGGGTAATTCTCCCTCCCTGTTATCCACAGCTGACATTTATTAAAACCTTCAAGCATCTGCAGAGGTTCATATGTGCTTGTGGCTAACTTTCAATCAGTCCTATATGCTTTTATTCCCGAAGTGAATCAATACAGAAAGAGTTATTTTCAAAAGGCCCAAGTCATCTGTAGTCTATTTGTGTTTAGAACATTATTTCAGCTTCTTTCCCACAGAGCAAATACCACTGGCAGTAAGACCACATCTTTTCATATCTACACAGGGAAAAGGACAGCTTAGCACTTTTCGCAAAGATATAAAGATATCATTGCTTTAACTATTTGATTTTTTTTTTTTAATCTGCCCCAAAAAAATACAAAAGAAAGAAGATGGACTAGTGCTCTTTGAATTTTGTAATGTTATCCATTTCAGAAGAGACTGCATAGCAACCCTGCAGAAAGATGGATTCTGTGAAATAACATAAGAAATATGCTAGCTTTCAAAAATGAACAAAAATCTCTTACTCTAAAATCAAATTAGCTTGATACATAAACTGTTAATACAGCATGATGCCTAGCATTTTTGCCACTTGCCACTTCTAAGTATGTAGATGTCTAGGGATTAAGGAATGACATAACACATTTTTATTGAAACATTTGTTCAAATTTCAGAGATAACTTAAACTTGACAACTATTTTTTAATGACTGCTTATGCAGCTAGGCATTATTAGCATGCATATACAGCTAAAGTGGATTTTGAAACTGATAATAAACAGAACATCACTTACACGAACATGCTTTTTACTGCATTGCTGAAAACCCAATCCCACTTAAACACAAAAGAAAACAAAACTGCAGGCAGATTTTACTGATTTTCATTGATAATCTAACCTCTGTGGATTATTTATTCCATCAGACATAGCTCAGAAAAAGTAACATGTAACATGTAAATAGCTGACAAAGCACAGACTTTATAAAAGCAATTTTTTTGATGATACTGTTTTTGTTACTAAATTGGATGATTTTTCTAAGCTTTCATTTCAGCATTTATTCCAATTACCACATTTTCAGTGGTGTAAGTGAGAACTCAATTGGTACAGTATTTTCTCTTATTTTGCCAGGATAGCTCCTAATGTGCTTTCTCAGTCCAAATAGCATTGATTTGGATTAGGAATGACTGAAGATGAATGAAAATGAGGTAAGTAGAAGAAGAATTGTAGGATTCAGCACTTTATATGAATGCATGAAGTTCACTTGAAAATTCCATTATGTGTGGTTTAATAATTGTTCAAAATGAGGTCCTTTGAAACGAGGATGAAAACTGTAGAGACTTTTCATAGCCACCATTTCCTGAGTTTTCAGAGTATCACATATATATGTCACAGAATTTATTTGAACTATCTTCTATCTTCTTTGAGATAAAGAAGTGAGTATATCTGGAGAACAGAGGTGTAGCAGTCCTGTGCAGAAGCTGCGGAAGTATAGGAGCTCCATCTTGCAGCTAATGCGTACAACAAGCGACAGTGACATTTTGGGAAGTGCTGGAATGGTATATAATCATTTTCTACTCAGTTTGACCAACATACATGTTTATTTATTGTAAATCTGCTAAAGAAAGGAGAGCACTGTAAGCTTTAAGACCAACAGAGCTGGATTCCAGACAACACAGTGTTATGTTTTGAAATGCCCAGTCTGGCATTTTAATCTGACAACAGCTCATCCTATGCTACTGTTTAATTCTACACTAATATTTATTGTAATTGTAATTCTCCTAAGTTTACCTGTTGGCTTTCTTTATAAGATGAAATTTTCTGTATTGACATTAAATTCTACAATACAGCTTAAAGATAGAAAATAAGTGGAAGAAGTGGTGGAATTGTACATGCATTCTGGCTGTGGCACTCAGAAGTGTTTAACACTTCTATTGTAGATACAGCAATAGGAAGATCTTCTACAGAGAGATATACAGTAGTCCTTGCTTGTGATTGCTTATATTGCAAGGGCAAGCTAGCATCCCCATTTTATAGTAAGTGTCAAGAACGAAAGGAATAATTTCATCATTCTTACTGGATTAAGAATACAATATATAGCACACTTCAGAACTCAGCTTAGCTGCAAGCTAATTCTTCCAACAATTATTTTATTTGTGTATAATGCAAACAAATCCTAGATAAAAGTTAGGAAAAATAAACCTCTTGTTAAAATTTTTTGTGGTCTACTGGCTTCTCAAAATAATAAGACTCACAATGTCAAATTAACCCTCTGAATTGCTTAATTCTGAGAATATAATTATTTTTTCTTTCATGTGTGGAATGTATGACTTGCTTGAGCTTGCAGTGAATATATATTTCTTAATTGGTTTAGCATTGCCAATACCCAAGAAAATATACAGCAGCCTGAAGAGTCATGCAACAGAAACCTTCTTGCTGCATTTGCTTTATCAGACATATATCAATTATTGATCACGTAGAAGGTACAATATCACTTACGGTTGTTGAATATATGGAAAATTGTAGCTGGCATTTCTGGAACAGAACAGTATTGCAAGAACTTCCTGGTATTCATTTGTCAAAGGTGAGCCGCTGAGTAACCTCTAAACTAGCACAATCCTCACTTTGGACTAATGAGGTACACTACAAACCTGCCTGCAGAAAATGTGCCCTGAGACATAAATACTAGGGTAATGTTCAGAAGTCCATAAAAAGTATCACATTAATTCTAAAAACAAAAGAATACTGCTGCTATAGTTATGGCTGTATGACATTTTCTGTTTTCTTAACAATGAGCCTTTCACCTCCAAAATTTAAATTGAATCAGTTGGAGGCTAAGACAAATTCTGTTTATCTGAGGTGCTGTAGTCATCCTGTCTCACTGCTGTGTGTATTATTTCATAGGGCAGAAGTCTCTTCTGATGTTCATAGTGGTCTGAGAATTTTCTTGTACTTTCACTGAGAGGCAGAAATTGCAAGGCAGGCCCAGACTTGGTTCAGTGGGCTTAGCTGGCTGGAGGTTGTGAAAGCTAGTCCAAAAACTCTCAGAATGAAGCTTGGCTATGCTAAGAGCACTCTCCCCTTCTGTACTTTGCATTCTCTAGGCAGAGCGTAGGATGACAGGTATCAGTAGTGCAAGTAGAAAGGTTACATTCTGCTTTCACTAGCTCTGATATCTGGGGGAACCACTTGCACTAGAAATGGTAATTTCCTTTTGGATTCAATGCCTGAAAACAGAATTTGAGCACAATCACTTTATTCACTTGCAATTACAGTCACAGCTTTATATTAAGCAGGAAGATATGCTTCAGATATGAAAAACCAAGAACTAACAGTTCTGTTTGCCTGTGAATTCAGCTGGGCACAGGGAAATGGACAGAAACCAGAGGCTGTGCCAGCTTTCCATCAACTGCACTGATTTACAGAGGCAAACAAGTATGGTCCAGCTAAAATGTTCCTTTGTGACTGAATTTGCTTCTAACAGCATTAAGTCTAAGTATTCAAGGGGACTCAGTTTGGTGTTGTAGGGCTGAAGATGGAGGCTAAAACCAAGTTTGGATACACCTCATCTTAAGTAAACAAAGTGGGGTCCTACTTCTTCATCACTGATTGCTCAGGTTACCACATCTGCCCCCAAAGATTCCTGCTGAAGATATGTCTATGTTGTTCATAAAACTGGGTAAATAAATAGGTACATGAGAAGCATGCTGTTCAGTGCAGAAGCGTGAGGAACATTTTGGTCTCTATTACCTGGTTCCCTATCCAGCTGGTATAGTATTACATGCCAAAGAAGAAACAGACACACAAGAAATAACAGTGGGCCTAACGTGTTGGTCATTACACTGGAAAGTCTATCAAGTGGATGAGGTTTAAATTTGAGAGATTTTATATTACGTTAGGCTCCATCTGGTCTAGAGAAAAGTCACCCCCCTGTCTTGATGAGTTTAATAAAATGGCACAGGACTAACTTCTGATGATACTGAAGCTATCCAAGCACACACTGCAGAGCTATGCAGACAGTGCAGAAAAGCTCTGGCTGACAGTCCTGGGAGAAGATTTAGATAAACCATCAAGGACTGAGTATAATATGTGAAACCTGTTGCCATAAGTTATAAACAATTCAAGTCCATATATATGGACGGAAGTGGAAACTTTGTTCAAGTTTCAATGCAGCACATAGGGTGTATTAAAATGATGGAATTAATATGTAGTCATGTTAGATATTATAGCTTATCTTTCCTGACAGCTGAGTACTATGGAGACAAAAGCACTTTGTTGCCAGGGTAGATTCAGAATGCTGCTACCAACTTTTGATCCTTTTATAAAAATTGAGATGTGTCAGAGCAACTAGTAAAAGGATGAGTTGTTAGCGAGATACTGAGTTACTGCACATACTGCATTACTGTTGTGATACGTGTTTCCACAACCATTGTCTGTTAGAGTACTTACTGAGAACTGCCATGAGACAGTTTCATAATTTGTCCTGTTTGGGGTCTGATACCATGATGTAATTTTTTTTTTTTAATTATTATTATATTTTTTTTGTTGGGGGGAGGGTGGGGAGAGGGATAGGGGAACATGCATAGTTCTAGACACAGATAGCCATAACTAGAAATCAAGACAGTCTAGGCTATCCCTGTAATAACTATCTCTATAAACACATTGTTCCTTTAAATACAAAATTATTTTCTATAACTATTAATGCACTTCTATTCAGCTCAGTAGAGCAGTATAAATGCATGAGCTGATCTCAACCATTAGAGCTTGAAACTGCAAGTTATTTAAGAAGGTCACAGAAATCGTGGATTTTTTTTTTTTAATGCATCTATATATACACAAACACTTTCAATAAAATTTGTCTCACTGCTGTTTTGCATAAAGAAATACAGGAGTATGTGTATGTGAATAAATATACACTCCTCAAACTCAGTCCAACCAAATAGCAACACAATCACTCTCCCATTACAACAGCACAGTTGGCTCCCAGCTAAGCTCCAGTATTATATGGAATAAGTCCCTCATGTTATACGTGGAAGCAATAAACTAAAAATACTACTGCCAAAGAGCAGCAAGGTACAGACCTCATGACTAGGAACTGTCCCACCACCCCTGAGCCAGGTGAGCAAAATACATGGAGGCAGTAGCCAGGTCTAATCACAAGTTCAGATCAAAAGACGATATCACTGTGGTGAAGTACATCAGAAGCCTAGACATAGGTTAAGGTCATATCCAACAACCACTGTGCAAGGCTATGACAAAAAACTAAGATCAGCACCCAGATCATGATGCTTAATAACTAGAGATAGAGGCTGTGCCTGAGCCAAAGGCTAACTCTTCTCCAACAAGATTCATGTAGGGAGTGTTATGCCCTGGTGGAGCTTAAGTAGAGCTCCTGAGCCCATGGGTGTGGAGGAGGTCCCAGGTGAGGCTTTTCAGGGCTTATCTGTGACATAGTTATCAGGCTAATTACCTGCAATAAAAGGAAGAGAAGAACTTCTACATTGCAGTAATTCAAGTTATTCTGTATTAGTTAGAGAGATTTTCATTAGTGTTGTTGTCCCCATTCTTTCCACTCCTTTGTCATGAGGCTGTAAGTAGCCTTCACCTTATAGCTAGAACAAGCAGTGCTGTGGCACTGGCTAGAAAAAGCATTTGTCAGACCTGTAGGTCCCTGCAGTACCCGTGTGTGCATGTGATCACTAGCTAATTACAACTGTGTTTCTCTCTCTCTCTCTCTCCCCCTTTTTTTTTTTTTTTTTTTTTTTTTTTTTTTTTTTTAATATTCTTATATCTTCAGGATAAAGAAGCTTAGGGCATATGCAGTCCTGGCTGCCTGGCCTGCCTTAGGTCTGTGTGGACCTGTGAAAGGAAAGGGGTCTCTGCTACAGCCTCCTGGCATGATTTAAAACATAATGCTCTCTCTTCCTCTTTGTTTCCTGATTTCTGTACGGTAAGTCCTTATTTGCTATGAAAATTTATAATCACACAGAATCATAGAATTTCTAGGTTGGAAGAGACCTCAAGATCATTCAACCTCTGAGTCCAACCTCTGACCTAACGCTAACATTCCCCACTAAACCATATCCCTAAGCTTTACATCTAAATGTCTTTTAAAGACTTCCAGGGATGGTGACTCCACCACTTCCCTGGGCAGCCTGTTCCAATGTCTAACAACCCTTTCGGTAAAGAAGTTCTTCCTAAAGTTTCTTCTATAAGTTTACCTTTGAGCTGTTTGTTTTGACTGATATGTTGAACTGGAATATCCTGAGTTGGAAGTGACCCATGAGGACCGCAGCCCTATAGTTTTCTTCAAATAATATGAACCTGCTAAAGCCAGATGGTTTTCATAGTCTACTCTTGTATGAGGTTGTTAATGAAATTTCAGTAAATTAGTTCTAGAAAGAAATGATGGATATATAAGAAATCTCAACTTGTTATGTACTGTTAATGAAAACATGATTTATTTACTTTTAATACATCCACACTTTTGTTATAAGAAGACTAAAACTGTATGTTATGAAGTGCTGGTTTTAAATCAGTGTTGTTTTTTTTTTTTTTGTGTTGTTTTTTTTTTTTTTTCCTTTAAAAAAAAAGAGCCAAAACTTTAGATTCCTCCTCTAAAACAATTGACCTTTTTTTTTTTTTTTTTTTTTTTTTTTTTTTTTTTTTCCTTTTCAGTGCTTTCCTGTGCTGTAGAACTGGCTGCTAATATGTTAGAATGTGGGAATGGAAGGGAAATATTGTTGCTTTTCTTAATGCTGGCTGAACAATCCTTGGTGGGCCTAGTGCCTTTAGCAGCCACTTCAGTGGGCCAGTGTTTGTTGACACAGCCACACTAAATCTTGAGCGATGAGCTTACCATTTGTGAGAACAGGGCTTGTCTATTGCTAATGGTTTTTGTGTATGCTGGTGATCAAGAAGATTGTAAAATAAAAACGCGCATCTGTTGAATTCCAGAAGCAATTTTCACAGCTGGCTGATAGCTTGCTAATTTGCAAGGCAAAAGGGGGGGGGGGAAGCTAAAAACAAACCCCACCACAAAACCACCCAGCTGTTATGCAAACAAACTGTAGTTTAGGGAATTTGTAATCTGAGATGTATAAAGGACCATGCTTCTCCTTGGTACCCATAATAAGATAACATTAAATATACTCTGGGAAACAGACATAGATATGAAGAATAAAGCGAATGCTGTATTGCTACCATTTTCTCTTGTTTAATCAAATGCTTAACCCTCCTCCTTTCTCTACTGACCATGGAACTATCAAGTAGATTTCTCATTAAAAGAACTCAGTTAATCTTGATAAACTTAGTTCTCTGTCAGCTTCAATATGCTGAGATATAACCTGAGAAATGATTTGTGTTTGGGAATCCAAAAAGTGTTAATAGTTTTCTTGTGAATAATAAACATCAATAGAAATACAAAGCCTGAGAAGTGTCTGTGTAATTTTAATTTCCTCTTACCTCACAGGCTTGCCAGTGCTATCTTAAAGTATCAGATCTATCTAATGTACAATATCTCACCACTTGCAACACCAACTCAGTGCCATTTTTAAGGGAGAAGACTATGGATCCATTAGGCTAGTGTTACTCATCGGTGGTTGAACTTCTCTTGTTAACCTTACTGCTATGTAAGAACAGATATAAGATTCAGAGCATACAAGAGGTGATATATGAATGAATATCCCAGCACAAAGAATACCAGATTGAAAGAGGCTTTTTCAACAGTAAGGTATTTACAAAAAAATAGATCTGAATATTGCTCTCCTAAACCCAATCACACACAAGGTATCTGGTGAGTGCAAGAGTTAATGTGTCCTGCAATAGTGTTCTCATGTTCCTTTGTTTCTGTTTTGCAAGCAGCAGTGCCGACACAGTAACACTGAGCAAGGCCATTGGCTTTGTTTTCTGCAATTTAATTTCCTGTAGTTGATCATCAGATCTTGCATTCCAAGTAGTACCCTGTGAACCATAAATTGAGAACTGAAATAATGAGATTGAGGCTTCATGATGTTCTTTACTAATCTACGGATGTTATGGATAGAAACACTGATATCAGCTTTCTTAGGTGGAAGTAGAGGGAAAGCAAACTTTTGTAATGAAGTGGTACAGTCTGTTTCGTGCAGCAGAGAGACAGACCTACTTGTCTTTAAAGAAGGTAACTCAGAAGTTGTCTTGTATTTATGTTGTAATTTTCACAGAATCATCTAGGTTGGAAGAGACCTTCCAGATCACCTAGTCCAACATCTGACCTAACACAAGTCCTCCACTAAACCCTATTACTGAGCTCTACATCTAAATGTCTTTTAAAGACCTCCAGGGATGGTGACTTCTCTGGGCAGCTTATTCCAATGCAGTGCAACCCTTTCAGTAAAGAAGTTCTTCTTAATATCCAACCTAAACCTCCCCTGGTGCAACTTTAGCCCATTCCCCCTCATCCTGTCACCAGACACATGAGAGAATAGACCAGCCCCCACCTCGCTACAGCCTCCTTTAAGGTTAATTTTAAGGAACTCTTGAAGTGTTCTAACAGACAAAAGTGTGCAAAGCCTAAATGCCTTTGATTACTTGTGTATTTACAACTTCTCTTGTGTACTACTTTATTCGAATGCTATCATTAGACACCTCTGAGAAGTGGCCTTGTTTTCTTGTGATGGTCACTGCCAACAATAAGGTAAACATATTTGGGTGTTTTGTAACATGTACAGTGGTTGTTCAGAAAGTCTTTGGGGAATTTGACCAAACCTCTACATTTGATAACAAACAAAGGTTGATCATTCATTCAATTAAAAAAAAATATATATATATATAAACATTTTTTCTTTCTGTGGTACTCTAATAGTCTAATGTGAAACTTAGCCTACTTGAAATTAAGTGTGAAGTTCTACAAGAAAACCAGATTTCAATTATGCTTTAGAATTATTAAAATATACTCAGCAGATTTTGAATTGAAGGTTGGTCTTAATTTGAGTGTAACAACTTTTGTCCAAAATTGCTTAATTTTTTTTTTTTGTAACAAAAAGTGTGGAAAATAGATTTTTGAAGCGTGAATGCTCAAAGCTAAAAGCAAATTTTTAATTACCTGAACACTGCAAAAGCACAAGCAGTTCTCTGGTGGCTAGTTTTGTAAATCACCTTCCTCTTAAATTGGTCAGAATCTTGAAACTCACTGCTTAATCTAAGTGTTAAGCAAAAGTCAGGTGTGTACTTTGATCTGTGTTAGACTACTTGATATGCAAGTCAGATGACGGTTTCATTACTCTCATATGAATAAGCTGGGTGACTGAGTAATGCAGCATGAATTTCAAACTGTGTATTACAAATGCATTTGAATAATTTGCAAATGATTGTGTGCTAGTCAATTTAATTTGTAATTTTTTGGAAAAGTTGATATTGCTTTATTATATCCTTTAGAACCTCCCATAAATAAGGGCAAGCTAAGACTTGAAAATGCAATATCAAAAAGGTACTGTACTGAGTGAGTCATCTTTTGTTCCTCTGAATTTGTTTTAGTAACATTAAAATTCAGGGTTGATAGCAAGCTGAGAGGTTATGTTATGAGAAAATACTTATATGTGGTTAATCATCTGACTTACTCTAGGAAATGTACCAAATGAGAATGTGATGGCAGGTTGTGAAGTTGAGTTGGAGTTCACCCCACATGCAAGATGAGTTTGGATATGCAGGATTTTAATTTGAGATGCTATTTTCTCCCACTTCAAGTTGTCATGCTGTTAGGATCAAAACAGCAAGAGCACTCTTGAGACTCGTAAAATAGCATTGCACAATGCATACAGGTATCTGACATGTTTTTAAAAATCTGTCACTTATGACTCATCAAGAAAGGATGGGGAGCCTGCACAACACTATCCTTAGGATTATTTTATATATCCTGATGCCACGTGATCGGCCTGTGTCGCTGGTTAAAGGAAAAGTGCCTATAATCATATAGGTACTGGGCACTGACCTGGGTCTGCAAACATGGCTTTGTGTCTTCTCAGACTAAAAGAAGAACATAGCGGAGGTAAAACAGAGACCAGCAACTAAACTGGTTAAGAGCTTGGAGCAGCTACACTATAAGGAGAGGAAAGGGGTGCTCAGTTTAGAGCAGAGGGTGCAGGGGATCCTGAGGGCTGAGGCTCAAGGATCCTGACGGCATTGAAAAAGAATGCAGGACTACTGTTGGCTAAATCCCACAGTACTGGAACCAGGGGACACTTAAGGAAATTAGCAGGTGGGTTTGGGGTGGATAAAAGTACTCTCCTTATTCAGGGAGCCTCTGTGATGGGAGGACTGGCAGGTGTGTGGTATCAGCAGATAGATGCATTTGGGTAGGCATTCACAGAATCACAGAATTTCTAGGTTGGAAGAGACCTCAAGATCATCGAGTCCAACCTCACAGCTAACAGTCCCCACTAAACCATATCCCTAAGCTCTACATCTAAACGTCTTTTAAAGACTTCCTGGGATGGTGACTCCAACACTTCCCTGGGCAGCCTGTTCCAATGTCTAACAACCCTTTCAGTGAAGAAGTTCTTCCTAACATCCAACCTAAAACTCCCCTGGCGCAACTTTAGCCCATTCCCCCTCGTCCTGTCACCAGGCACGTGGGAGAACAGGCCAACCCCCACCTTGCTACAGCCTCCCTTGAGGTACCTATAGAGAGCAATAAGGTCGCCCCTGAGCCTCCTCTTCTCCAGGCTGAACAAGCCCAGCTCCCTCAGCTGCTCCTTGTAGGACTTGTTCTCCAGGCCCCTCACCAGCTTCATTGCCCTTCTCTGCACCCGCTAAAGCACCTCCATGTCCTTATTGTAGCGAGGGGCCCAAAACTGAACACAGTACTCGAGGTGCAGCCTCACCAGAGCTGAGTACAGGGGGACGATCACCTCCCTAGCCCTGCTGGTCACACTGTTCCTGATACAAGCCAGGATGCCATTGGCCTTCTTGGCCACCTGAGCACACTGCTGGCTCATATTCAGCTGACTATCCACCATCACTCCCAGGTCCTTCTCTGCCTGGCAGCTCTCCAACCATTCCTCTCCCAGCCTGTAGCTCTGCTTGGGGTTATTGCGCCCCAGGTGCAGGACCCGGCACTTGGCCTTGTTGAACTTCATGCAGTTGACCTCAGCCCATCAGTGCAGCCTATCCAGATCCTCCTGCAGAGCATTCCTAGGTTTACAAACTAATGGGAGTAAGCAGGGATGGTGCCCCTTAACTAGCCACACTTAAAATATATATATGTATATCAAAAAAGGAGAAATAATAAAAAAAAAGATGCTAGGAAGGTGTGTGGAGGATACACAGCAGAGAGAGGTGGGCTTGCATGCCTTCACTAAATAGTACCTGACTCTACTGGAGACCAAATACTGGGTAAGATAGACCATTGGCCTGATTCAGTAGGACTTTTCTAATATTCTGCATCTTAAGTCTCCAGATCAACACACATCTGTTTACTGGAATAATGAACGTTCGTCCTTTAAAGATTTTTTTCTCCTTCTCTGTCCAAAACTATTTCAGAGTCTTTTTATAATGCTGAAGAGAGACTGATCAGCTTAAGATGAATCCAGCCTAAACTTGAAGAGGTTAAAAGGTTTGGAAATGACTTCAAAGTTTACTTTCTCGTCTTTGAATCTGTTCATAATCCTTCCCTGAATCTTTTTATTTTTATTTAAAAAAAAAAAAAAAAGGAATTTTCCCTTCCTGGGATATGTCTCAAGTTATATCATTGAATCTTTCCCAATATCTGAAGTCACCAAAATAACAGTGGCATATCTGGGTCATAAACTTCTGTAATGTTTGGGATTTTCTATTCTGGAGTGAAAGTTTTATGAAATTATGGATTTGACAGATATTTAGACCAGGGAAAGAGTAGGCATTATTTCTACTTTGCATTCAAGCAGAGCAATTTCAATACATATATGGTTAGACAGCCATAGTTATCACATAGAAATCATGCTTTCTTTTGCCTCTTGTGTCTAATTTCAGATATCTCAAGAATATTTCTGTGCACAGAATATTAGAAAGTGATTAACAGCTCAATGTGCTTTCATCACAAGGCTATTATCTTCAGTGCTTTGCTTGCACAAAGCATGGGCAGCTGTGTCTTATTCTTCAATGATGTAGCAATGCAGTGTCTGGTCATTATAATATCCTAATATGTCAAATTATACCAATATCATAAAGCAACAGTAATTTAAAAAATAGAACTGCTCAATTACAAAAAAAAAAAAAAAAAAAAAAAAATTCCTCCTCAACTACTCCCCAAGCTTTTCAAAGGAAGCAACAGATGTTAATGGAGACTGGGAGCCTAATTTGGTCAAACGCTCTTTTTCCAAATCCTATTTTAAAATAGGATTTTCTTCAAAAGAAGAAGGAAGAGTAACAGACGACTTAATGTCCTAGATCTAGCTTTTTTTTTTTTTTTTTTTTCTTTCCTAAATATTTCTAAGCCTCCAATTTTAGGATGCTGTACTGCATTGGTGTATGAAGTGACAGCCAATTCACATAGTTGTTTTCCATTTTGGGTTAGCTTATCCATGCTGTCTAAATTAAGAAAAGGAGATGGCTTCTGCTTTGACATGTCAGCTCGCTGCCCTAGGAGGTAAATTCAAGCCTGAATGGGAGCAGATGTCTTGCAGTCAAGTCGTAGATCTTCTTCAGCATGCACAACAGTTCTGACCCCTGTGTCCTGCCATCTCTGCCAGGCCCCTAAGCTTCTGTGCCGTGTTATCTAGAGCTCTTCAACTGATATTCCTTGTGAGAAATGATCTGACGTGATAGATATAGCTGGATACCTAAATAAAATTAGACATGACATTAAACTTGCACCTTTGTGAGCCAACTGAATGTACTGTGTTCCTCCATGATGGAATGACATTAATTCTTTTATTTTTATTTTTTTTTCTGGTGTGGAACAGGAAAGTATGGAAAACTTCAGGAGGAGTTACTTCTTGTGCCTGTGAAGGTATCACAGCTTATGCAGTTGAGTTTTTCATGCCAAATCCTACTGAAATGAAGGTCCCAGGGATTTGGCTGGTTGAAGCTATTGCACCCACACGAATGGAAATTCAATATCATTCACAAGGAGCTGTTCAAAGAGTTAAATAGTATTAGTATGATTGTTTTCAACCTTGTCTTCACTTCCCAGCCAATTCTTCACTTTTAACATAACCAGAAAAAAGCGAAGCGGTCAGGAAGATAAAAACTTGGAGTAACAGTCAACTGCTGTCAGATTATCAAGTATTAAGGGGAAGGGAAGGAAAAGTTAGTAGTATAAGTAAAGCCATGTGTGAAAGAACTCATATTGCTGTTCCCAATGTAGATTTTTTCCACTGTGTGGGTTGCTACTTAAAAATGTCTGACTTTTTTTTTTTTTTTGACTAAGTTACTAACTTCAGTTGTAAATTTTATGTAAACCTTTGTCAGGTCCAAAATAATTACTAGCCATAATATAAACAGAGTTTTTTTCTTTTTAAGAAGGTTTCAGTTAGGTGTTTTAATCATAAATTTTGCTGAAAAGTCGACCACCCAAAAAAGATACTGGAACATATTACATGTAATAATTACTAATGTTGTTACTAGGCCAGACAAATGAATCACATGTTTTTCACTTCTAGCAGTTTTCTATTTCATTTGGATTTGAGAAATCAAAGTGAAAGCAAAAAGCCGTAGCTGACTGCTCCTAGAATTATTGAAGGGCATGTGTAAATAAGTTTTTTGTTTTGTTTTGTTTTGTATTGTTTTCTCCAATTATATATATATAAAAATATATATATGTAAAGGGGTGGGGTTCTGGTAACTTAGGTGAGTCAGTTCTGCAGGGTATCATAAAAGAAACATGCAAGAGAAAAAAGATGTTATTGGTTTCACAGCACTGTTAAATATCGACATGTAAATGGAGAGTATGTGCCAGCATATTTAATTTTAAAATCATTTTTAAGATCTTCCGTAATTAGGGTTAAAATTGTACCATGAATCCAAAATAGAAATAAATTTGAAACTGCATGTTTTCATTATTAAGTATTGATAAATACTGAAAGATAAAAGAGACAACGATTTGTGAAAATTAGTTTCCTGAATCAATGCTTTGTTTCATGTGTAGTAGTTCAATGGAATGAAACACTTGCCTTTTTTTTTTTTTTTGAGGATTTTAAAGGACCACCTGGAACATCATGAACATGCAGTAACTATTCACTGTATGTCCTATTGAAGAACAGGATTAGTGAAGGAAGTAAAGCAAATAAGATTCGACACAGAAAGCAGAAGCCAAGTATAACCTAGCCTGTATGCAGTCTTCTAGACAACTGTAACAACATCTTGTCAGTGTAGTGGTATCAGTTTCCATTGAGTAGGATGATCCAGAGCAGTAATGCTGTTCCTTCTTTCTCTAATGTGTTTGCCAATGGAACGCCTCAGAAAAAAATCAGAGTACTGATATTGCTTCAGTAGTTATTTAGGGGAAGTGACAACTGTATTCAAATTCAGGCCGCGTATTGCTGAAAGAAAAACTTTGTTTATTTTTCAACATTTTATGTAGGCTGTTTTCATGCTTTTAATTGCTGTAAGAATATTATAGTTCTGTTTTATGGCTGCCTGGAATGCTGAATTCCCCCTGAATACAAATTACAACAGTTATTTACAGGTAGCCTTTAGTACCAACATTTAGCCATATTCCTCCTGTAATTATACTATGTCTACAGACTCAGGCTTTCTGGATTGATGCACTCTACCAGACAGTTTCAGTCTACCAGTTGTCTCTTGGTGTGCTTTAAATACTAAGATCTTAGATCAGCTGAGGATTATCCTCTTCATGAATCTACTGATAAAAGGATTTTATTTATTTTTTTTTTTTGCTATTGGGGAGTGTTGCTGTTGTTTCCCATCCATAGGAGGTTCATCTTGTTGTTACTCCCCCTATCCCTTGAATATCTGCTTCGAATATTTTTCTAAGAGTTAAAACTGCCCCAGGAGCCCAGAAAGGTACTTACTCTCCTTAGCAGCTTTAGCAACTCAACACTTTACATAGCAAAGGGACTACTGTGACTGGAAGGAGAACTTAGAATTGTCATAATCCTTTTTTTTTTTTTTTTTTTTTTTTTTTTTTTTTTGGTCAACAAATGTCTGAAAATAGATATTTTGTTTCTCTTTACGAATGAAAAATATTTTTTTTCACCTCACAAGCATCAGTGAAATGCATTCCTTGAAACGAAAAATAGCTTCGTACTTGGTACCAAAATGTCACTGGTCCTTTACCATTTCATTAACGTCAAGTTACCGTTATCTCTAAAATTATCTCCATCAATGACTGCGTAAATAAGAAGCAGGAGCACCAGAATCTAATCACACACTGTGTGGGGCATTGTAATGAGTGAAGTCTTACAGGAATGTGTACAGTCACTTTGCAATTAGTGCTGTGTTTGGGAAGGACCCCCCAAAATTACTTCACTTTGCTTCTTCTTTAGCTTGTTTTATAAGTGCTTTTAAGCATACCTGCTACTAGCATTTGCTTCACCAGTGAATAATTCTCTTCATGGTGTTACTTTGATTTGCAGGTTCATGGTTCTGTAATCTTTTTGTAAGAAGGCAGAAAGAATTCTATTGCAAACCTTAAAAGAACAGAGAAACTTTCTTGCAGTCAATTCATACCTAAGTATCTCTTTTAAGATATGAAAGTTAGCTAACAAATTTACTCTTAAACCATTTACTAAGGTTATTAAGAGGCAGATGAGAAATGGGAATTGGATATTTTTCAAAGATTATATGCTTGGGGGAAAAAAAGATTTTTTTTTTTTTTTTTGATAGTCATCTTGCCAGTCTAACATGCCTTTCAGACTTTGAAACTTTGGAAACAATACGGATGTTAGTACCATTCTCTGCATCTGTGGATGAGGTGGCTGTTACCTTCCTGTTAAGAACTTAATGTTGTAACTGTTCTCATGGTGCAGGCTTCTCTAGTCAGAAGCTTTTGTGCTTATTATACAACTGTTGGATGTTAAGGTGCTTCTGTCTGACTTTTCGTTGAAGATGATGATTCTCTGCCGGAGAAAGTGAAAGATTTTAGAAATTCTTATCACAATCTTCATCTGAAGACAGATTGCTACAACATCTTCATGTGTATTCACAGTGAATTTTCACAGGTTCACAGGGAAGGACAAGTTAATCTCAAATCCATTTACATGAGTACTGAAGATCTCTGCATACTTGTAGAGGGCTGTCATGCCTGGTATCTCCTGGTAATTCACAGATACTCATAAGTGTGATTCAGTAATCCTGGTTTAGTCCCAAGAAATTCCTCTGTGAGTTTCTGAAGTACAGAAATATTCTTTCTGAATGAGCCCAACTGTGAAGGCTTGTGTCAGCATCTCAAATACACGGTTTGATGGGAGTGGCACCTGCAGTATGGTGACTGTGCCTAATGTGGCAGTGTTCACCAGCTAACTATCAGTAATTTGTTGTTCCTAGTCAGGTTTGTGAATGTTAGTAATGTCATTTGGAAAGCTAGACTTAGTAGTGGGTAAAGATGGGGATGGGGGGGAATCAGCAACTGATTTTTTTTTTTAATCTGGTAACCAGAGAAGTACTTCCAAGTTTAAAACTGGATTTGGACCACATTTTGAGCTGCTGCAGCTGTCAGGCTGCCTCTTTTACTTATACAATGTTGGTGCTGAATTTAGTGCGAGCTGAGTCTGGAGCGTGCAGCCTAGGGTAACACAAGATAGCATCAGGATGAAAATGTGTTTTCTTTCACTGAGCTATTAATCTCTTCTTTTCTACATCCCCCACTAAATTGTACGCAGTTGCAAATGCTGTGTTATGCTCCAAGCATTTGCTGTGTGGAATGGGGAATGTTTGTTCTGGTAGTGAACAGAGGAAAAAGAGTGTGAAAAGAGATGGGGGTTGTTAGCCAGTGATTAGTTTGCCCCAAGTAGTAGGAAAAAGTGAGAAGGCTGAACATGGCTGCTGAACATGGTCCTCAGTGTCCCTCAAAAAAGAAGGATCAGGTTATAGATACCCTCATAGGCAGGCTTTTTGCTGAACCTCAGCACAATGAAACACATCAAGTACCCTGTCAGCAGGAAGGTGAGCCCACCACAGCACATTCATAAAATCAGCGAGGATAAATTAAGCATGGCTTCATGTAGTGCCCACTGAAGCAAAAATAAGAAACAAACACAATTTATTGGTTTTCCTTGGGGTATGTGAGTGTCTGTTTCCAGGGTAGGCAGCACAAAGCATTCAGAAGGGAATGTGGACTCCTGGGAAGCTCTTAAAAGCATGTCTCTGCCATCTAGTGTACTGATGCATTACTCAGATTGATAAAACTCAGACTGGCCACTGATTGAGGAGGTGAGTAGTAGTGATGCTCAGCAAATGGCATGGCTTGAATGATGATATATGATCAATACATCAGCATTTGTCCTTTGTATCTCTAGTACCCAAGAAAGTGAGGCAGAACCAAAAAAGTCTCATGCAGATGGATGGGGTGCCTTCCAGCTGCACACATTGTTTAGTGGCCCTGAATAGATATGAAAGCTTGGTTGCCTGAAGCAGCATGGTGGAAGAAGCCAGAGCTCTCTGGTTACTTACCTGAGTGGCTGCTGCCTCCATGCCTTGAAATACACAGCGGTTCTGCTGGCTGGATAACAGTGACTTGTTAGACCCTTGCTCCTGTGAGCAGAAAGACACATCAAAGGTGACCAGTCTGTGCATAACCACATTTTTTTTTATTAATTTCTCCAGGGGAATAAATAAATAAATAAATATATATATTTATTGATTTTATATATATAAATATATACATATATACATACATACATACATATATATATATATATATATGACTTAAAACTGCTGAGTTTTGTAGCGGTAAAACTTTTGGTTCCTTTGTCAGAATCACTTTATTTCATATTCAGGGCACAAAACCTTCTCATCAACTGTATTGGCATATTGATCAAGTCTGAAGTCAGGGTTCCCACTGGTACCTCTATGATGAATAAAACCCAAGGATGGCTCAGCAAAACAAATTCATACCAAAAATTGTATGTTTTTTCATTCATTAATATAATTGCATAGTTACTTTTAGTTACTTTAGTTGCATTTTGCACACTTCAAAGTTGTGTTGTTGTTGTTCCACTGTAATGTGTTTTACTGTTGACCATGAAATCCTGTAAGATACTTGTGTATCCTGGTACAACCGCATACAAGGACTATTACCAATGATGTGTTTTATATTTTAAAGTTCACACTGCTTCAGAAATTATTTCCCTAAGCCTGCAGCTAAAGGTGCATACTGAATTGTTTTGCTAGTTTAGGTGTATGTGCATGTTTACTCTGTATATAGCATACTGGAAAGCAGCAAAATGACTTTGCAGTCTTCAATTTTGTTGATTTTATGGCATTAATAGTTTCTCAGAATGATCTATCAGTCTTGTATTTCACGTGTCTTATCTTTAAATGCTAACTATAGTTTATGCAAAAATGAAGATTATTTCACTATCTTGCTGCACCACTTATCCATACCCTTCTCCTCCTACTCATACTCACAGTGGCATTCAGAAGCTTGCTGAACACTTTTAGCCTGACAAGGTATCCTAGAATAACATACATATATACCCGACAGCATGACAAGCCTCCTTTCAAACTCTGTTCTAATCTGTAACAAACTAAAAATGTTAAAGAACAAAGTTATGTTTCCAACAGAAATTTCTAAAACACATTTATAATCTTAAACTTCATCATGGAATCAAGTAATTTACTCTGCCTTAAATTTTTTGGATTGAAGTCCATGGCTTTTACTATTAGAAGAAAAATAAAAACCAACAATGAAAGATCAGCTGCGTGGCTGATGAGATTAGTTTATCAGCCAACACTGTTACTCTTCTGCTAATGTAGATCACGTGCGTCTCCCAGGTACTGCTTCAAAGAGTTATCATATCTGGGAGTAAAAGCAATTGTTACAACACAATAGAAGGCTCTGCTCAACAAACAAATGACTTAGCTCTTGGGGGCCTGTTAATGAGAAAGCTTTACTTCCCTTCTATTCACTTATCAGTGAGATACGGTTCACCATAATGTTCACATTCCTATTGAGGAGAATGGCAATGAAACTGTGTTATTACCAATATAAATGCTAAATTTGCCTTTTCAATTACAGGCTGATTCTTTCCAGGTGGGAGCAATAGAGCAAAAATGATGATTAATGGGCTCACAACAATGCTGTACATAAAATATTCAGTCAAAACCCAAGAGGAGTATGTCTTAAAATGGTTCTGAGAAGCATGTGAATTGCTAAAAGAAACTTGGGTATGTATTTAAGTCAATTAGAAGTCCAAGTCCTGTTTTCAAAGGCAGTAAGGTGTTTAAGAGTTTAAGCCTCTTTAAAAATCAATGGTAGTTTCTAGTAGAGGCCTACTATAGCTTTTTTTGATGTTTTGACTCTCTTCCTGTAAAAAGCATAATTTCACCTCTACCAATCTAGAACTAATGACTCACCTAATCTGGGATAAATTCATTGAATAAAAGAAATGAATACTGAAGTACTGAATACTTCAGCTGAGATGTTTACCTGGCCAAATGGTGTAAAAACAAATAAATAAAGTTGGAGAACTCTAGTACTTTTTCCCTTTTTTTTTTTTCTTTTTTTTTTTTGAACAGCTGTTACATTTCCTGGATTCTAAGGTAGTCAGGAACATGTTTTGTCTCTTTGAACCTGGTGTTTTTAGTTTTTGACTGCAAATTATAGAAGGAGGCAGATTAAAGTTGCAAGTGTGAACTGAAGAGAGAGGTTATTTGGCTCTTTATGTAAAACCAGAGCTGGGGGTTAAACTGTTATTGATATTGAAAAGACAGTATCCCTTTATCAACCCAACTTTCCGAATCCTGTAAGAGTAAAGGTGGGTTATTTTGCCACATTCCTTAATGTGCTGTCCTAAACAATTGCTACAGATACAAGAAAATTCAGTGTACACAAATGCAGTTGATCTTTCCATATAAAGTCCTTGCTAACCATGTCCTGGAAAGGAGCATGGGGCTTTTTTTTTTTTTTTTTTTTTTTTTTTTTTAAGACAACAGTCAGTATCAAAAATAGGTACTACATTCCAGATAATGCTACATTGCTTTTTTCCTTCAAGTCTCTCAGACTAAAGAACAAAGTTCAATTAATCAGTTTTGCACCCATGTGAGATACAGTGATAAAGTATCTAAATTTGTTGTCCCTAACTCTGTTTAGGGAGATACTGCAAAAAATGATTATTTCATCTAGTGTCTTAAAGAATCTTTCTGTTAACATTAAGGAAACTTAATTCAGTTATTAATCTGGACTTACTGAATAGGAATAAGTAACAGACATGGTATGGGAAGGTGAAAGAAGCAACACCAACTAGGAATCCTTTTCATATCCTATGCCTACAATCTGAAAAAACAGAACTGTTTAGCTGAACATGCTTTCTTCACTCTCCTTTTTCCACATATATTTAAGCATGATTTATTACAAAAAACTACAGCAAATACATACTTTTTTTTTTTTTTTTTTTGTCTCTGGCAGGTTCTATCATGCAATTCTAAACTACACAGAGGCAGAGTATTTCATTTCTTATTGCTGTCCATGTTCCTTTGGGAAACAGCTTATTGTTGTAGGGAAGCTTTCATTAAACTTCCTTTTAAACATAGCCTTGAATTCTATAATTAGTGAGCTTGCCTATCACCTAATTTCTTTGCCTTTGAAGCACTGAGTTTATCTGAAGTAAGTGCCCCTGCATCCCTTGGAGAATGTTGGAAAAAGTTGCATACTGAATACATGAAGTGTTTCCTTTTATCTCTAGGAAAAAAAAAAAAATATATATATATATATAATATATAATATAATATAATATATATAATATAATATATATATATTATTTTTTTTAGAATTGAAATAAGACTATATATATATAGTCTTATTTCAATTCTCTCTCTCTATATATATATTCTATATATATATATATATTCTATATATATATATATATTCTCTCTCTCTCTCTCTCTCTCTCTCTCTCTCTCTCTATATATATATATATATATAGTCTTATTTCAATTCTACAGCAATCCAAAGTAGACAAAAGGGTTTTCTACTATAAATTGATCTTCATATAGTTTCTATAGGTCTTCACCCTGTGGAAAAGACTGAACTTAGATTTTAACTTTTTCTACGCTTTGCTTGGTTTTCTTCCAACTAAACCTATTTTTAATCTCACGTTTTAGGTCTCACATCATGGTTCAAGCAATTACTGTGGATATTTTGCATACTTGTTTCAGAGAATTTTGGAGGAAACATGAAACAACAAAATATATTGAGAGCAAAGGCTTGGAAAGAAAATACATTTCCCAGCAAAAGCTATTTTTCCTCTACAGAAAACAGGAGGGTTTGTTTTTTGAAAGCAATATGCCTCTGTACTTGTGTGAGGCATTTGCAGACAAAGACTTAAAAACAGATATAGAATATCTTCCTGTCTATGTAACTTCCTTATACTTTGTAAATGCTCCATTGCCAGGTGTGACTGAAAAAATGAATATAATAGGAATAATTTATCATTTTGGGTGCTTACCTGAATCCTTGATTTGTTATGTAATTGAAAAATTTTCATAAACTATATTCTATTGAGTTTATGTGTATGTATATATGGTGGGTGAATGGATGGTAATGCATTTTCTAAGCTGTATTGGAACTGTTACAGGAAGTGGGGAGAGCTGCTGGGATCACAGTGAATTTGTCGTCATTTATTGAAGAGTTTGGATCTGTTAATCATTTACTAGCCTTCAGTATAGAAACAGCAATGAATTGGACTGCTTTTTCCCTCCCTGCTTCTGACTGAGACCATTATATAACCAAATTAATGTCACTGTTTTGATGGTGATTTATTTCCACTTAGCGGATCTAGAAAATTTAGACTTTTCCAACCATATTCAATACAACCTTCTCCAAGGAAGTTTCTGTTGTTGTTCTTACTGCTTGGAGTAGTAGTCCTGTGATCAGAACTGCAAAATTTAACAACAGAATTATATTGCATGCATGATTTTGCTACAATCTGTCTGGTCTCAAAGCTTTGTACATTCAAAATGATTTCTTAGTCTTCTAGTAAAAAAAATTCAAGTAAAAAAAATTCAGAACTAAGATAAATGGAACACTTTTTAAAATGACTATTTCCCAGAAGAAAAAAAAAAAAAAAAAAAAAAAGGAAAAAAAAAAAAAAAGGTATATGCCCTATATACTGGAAGGCTTATTATGAATAACTATTCTCCTGAAAGATTTCTGCTTTGTACTTGACCATTTCAGACCTTCTGGAATATTGCAATAGCTCAAAACAACCTATGATGAAGTATAAAGTTTAGATGAACTCTTGTGCTTAAAAAGCAGAAAATACTGAGATTAAAAACTATCATCCCGCTTTAAAAATTAATGTCTGGAATATTACTCAAGCACACTTTAGAGAAGTGAACATCTGACAGGTGTCTGCTTCCCTGAGGAGACATCACAGTGATATGAAAATAATGAACTAAACAGCAATGATTAAACAGTTATTTTGATAAGATTCCAACCATTCCAGAGAAATAATGTCATTTAATAAAAATTAGTTATATAAAATTGAATATAAGAAAGATGGTGTTAACATAACACTAAGGTACACCAGCTAAAAATGCAATCTTTATGTAAGAAAAGAGCAATAAACTGAATATTCAGAACATGCAAGTTTAATAAGGACTCTGAGCTTCTGTTTAAGATGAAAACTAGCATTTTACCAGTTGTGCAGTTAGATTTCTCTATGATATCTTTTTCCTTACTTACTCTTAGAAATACTTTGAGACTAATATTAAAAACAAACAAACAAACAAACAAAAAACAAATACATTAAATTAGTTTTTGAAAGACTGGCATTCTCTAGACAATCATCTACTAAAATCCTCCTAAGCAGCTCCTGACATAAGGCGTGAAAATAAAGTATATTTAAATTACAGTTGGCAAAATACTGTAACCAGACATGCTGGATATCATAGCTTACTGTCCTTACTCCATTGTATTTAGTTATTAATTCACTGTTTCTCAAATTGTAGCTATTTGTGATATATTTTCCAACTAATCAGTGTGATTTAATGAAAATACGTGACAATTTTCCCTCAATAAGTCAAGCCTGCCTCACCCCCCCCCAAAAAAAAAAATCCTACTGCACTGAAATGTGTGGATGACTTTGGGCACAGATTAGGTAAGAAAAATGGATGCCAAATATCTGTGGAATGTTCTGTAAAATTATGAGCTCATAATAACAATTTTTTTTTTCAGCCTTCTAACATCATTGGTGATGCCTGTTTCACCTACAGTTTTAATCCTAAGTGCTATATTGAAAAAATATTTTTTTAAAGCTGGCTGTATCCATTAATATTGACAGAAACAGATCTGTCAGCTTTAGCTAATTACTTATCGATGTGTCTATTTTTAGCTAATTATGGATCAGGTATGAATATATATACATATTTGCTATCATATTGTTGCTGTGCTACCTATAATATGTTGCAGTCAGTATGATTGTTAGTGTAGTTATAATTACTAAATTCTAACACCATACATTTTTTAAACTGATGTTTAAGAGAAGCTCACTTTCATGGATTGCTGCCAAGCATAACAGAATCAGTAAGTTGCTTCTATCCTGAAAGAAAGGGAAAAATAGAATCATTTTGTATTTTTTACATATATTCTGATGACCTGCAATAATCTTCTGATGATCTTGCTTTATGTTTATTGATAGAACGCTTTTTCCCCACTAAAGCTCACAATATTTCCATGAGAATCTCTATGAGATTCACATTCCTCACAAAACAGATTTCCAGGATTCTTGCAAAAAAGTATCTGAAAAGATACTGAATATCTCTGCTCTAAATCATTTATTCAATCATCTTGAAGTCCTCAGGAAAATCTGTCAGAACAGATAAGGCCTGGCTGGCCCTGCTGTGCAAGTTGGACTCTGTTGCATCTAAAATTGAGAAGCATTCTTCTGCAGAGAAGACTCCCCTGGCAGCCATCCTTCCTTAAACTCAGACGGCTGTGCCAGAGGGATCAGTGAAAGACTGGTGAGAGGCATAAACTGCAATATATTAGCTGGATCTCTCGGTCAGTCATGGATATCAGTTTAACTTATCATTTCTTCCACAGCATTCATTTTTCACAAGACTGACTTCCGTTTTCTCTGTGCTGAGGTAGGTGGGAGAGCTTTAAGACAAGCTTCTTTGAACTCAAAGGATGAATGCATTTTTCCTCTGCACTCTCCAGCATGCTCAGAAGAAGAAAAGAGATGCATACGGAGAACATGCAGGGCATACCTGCCCTAGGCACTCGAAGGGATCACAGCTTTGTGAAGTTATTGGAGCTCTTGAGGGGCCCTTGTGTTCTTTTTGGTGCAACTGCAGGCCCAACTTAAGCATCCTCATTGAACTTGGATTTTGAAAGTTCTCCCTCTTGCTCGAGATGTGATGATTAAAGAAGTAATGTATCAGGACAGATCTGTTTCTTAGTTCTTAGCACTTGTGAATCTGTTTTTATTCTCATTCTGAGCTACATCATTCCATGCACCAAAGGGGGTGACTTTTCCTAGCTGGAGGAGAGGAGAATTAGTCTTAATGCATTTGTCTTACTGCATGGGAAGTGTTGATGAAATAGACGTTCCATAGCTAGTAGTTCACCTTGAAAGACACACTGCCTTAGAAATATATCAAAGCTAGTTGTATCATTTTGCATACTCAATCAAATCTGAGCTATTAAATCTATCATCAAGCAGTTGCTCAGCTTGCCAAAGGACATCTTGAACCAAAGTCCAGAGAATGGAGCATATAATTGAATCAGTGTTGACCAGCTGTCACAACAGACCCCTCCTCCCCCAAACACTAATGAAAGGAAGCAAATGAGACAGTGTGTTTCAAACTTTTATTCTGACGACATCCCATTGTTGTGCTCTAGCACTGAGCCAAGTGGAATTGAAGAGAAATCATCCTCATTACATTTTCCCAAAGATTATTAAAAGCACTTGTGTGCTGCTGATATCACTGCAGGAGCTGACTGAAACTTCAAAGATGAAGCCAATGTGTTGTTTGAGATAATGATAATGTATTCAAAGCAGCAAGAAAAAGATACTGTCTTAGGAGCCTGAAAGAAATAATACAATTTTAGCACACCTGAAGAATCAGAGAGATCTGACTGTTGAGATATTTGTGATCATGTGTACATTGACCTTTATATTATGATACAGTGTAAGACCTTTATATTATGGCCTCTTTATAGAACTTAACTAATTAATAAAATCTCTGCAAAGTCTTACTCTTCATCTACATACCCATACAGAATTAAATACCAGCCACAACATAGATCTGCTAGAGAATATACATGGAACTCAGACCTACAGTTATGATGCTCTCCCTAGTTATGATGCTTTCCACATGGAAGGTAAGAAGCATCCTTCGCAGAATAAATACCTTGTCTCATCTACATTGTTACTACACAAACCTATAGTATCTGTAATGTAAACTGTCTGGCTGTTTTCATCCTTACAGAAACATAGATTATTTATTTTATTTTATTTTATTTTATTTTATTTTATTTTATTTTATTTTATTTTATTTTATTTTATTTTATTTTATTTTATTTTATTAATTTCCCAATGCAACTGGAATATAACAGATATATGTATTTGTTTCCAAAATGCAATTGTGCATTTTGGCAATCTCAACCAAGTAAAGAATCTGACGGCATCATTTTATAACAGGGCACATGAGGTACAGACATGTCTTCAGAAGGGACAGTCTTTATTTTCTAGCTCTGTGGATGTCTTGCCCTGCTGATAGAGGCTACATGGCCTTGGAATAAGCTAAGCCTTTGGAAGCCATAGCTCTGAAACAGGCTTGTATGAACAACTAGTAGCTCATAGGGAAGAACTTACCAGGCTGAGAAAAAGAGGGAGAAGGGAAGGGCATAAACAACAGGGATTTTTAGCAATTCATATAGTACCTCCATCAATTGCTACTTTATTTTTGAAAGAATTGATTGAAAATGGTAACTCCAACACTACTGAAGCTGAACAGATGAGAAAAAAACTGGCAAACTATGTGGCCATTGTTTCTATTTCATAGAAGATTTAAAATATGAATCTATATCAAACTTAACAAAACAAAGAACTCTGTCATTCAACAAAAATGGTTTGAAAATGCCCATAACAAAAACACACATCCTTTCTGCTTACGTTTTTTTTTTCTGAGAGCATATTCTGAAACAGATCCATTACTGAGTCTTCTGACAACGAAGGTAGATTGTTTTTAATGATTTATGTCAGTTGAATTAGAGGTGATTTATCACTGTTTTCTTTAAAACAACTAGCTCTAGAATAAGAAAAGGATTCTCTCTCTCTTTTTTTTTTTTTTTTTTTTTTTTTTTTCCCCTCTTGTCAGAGGAAAATCATCATGTTGGTGAGTTCACAGTGCTGAGACCACCATAGTACTTGTGTGATTTCAGTCACTTCATTGGACTTTGATTTTAGTGTATGGAAACTCAGAGCACAGTTGATTCACTGCTTTTCTTCAGAAGGATGCACATACTACTTTATCAAAGCAAAATGTGACATTTAGCTGAACACATGTGAAACACCTATGACATGCAAATGCAGGCAGAGCTATAAATGAGCCAGTTTTATTACTGCGATTATTTCATCTGAACTTTGTCAGGCTTTAGAACCTTACTCAAAATCTGCTAATAAATAATATTCAGATAATGTGAAAATCCCCCCTCACCAAAAAAAAAAAAAAAAAAATTTTTTTAAAAGATAACCTGACTTCTTATGGAGTGTAAAAACATGCTTGGTTCCCCCCCGTTTGCAGATTACACTTTTCCACTAACGCCCTGTTCCTTTTTTATATCCTAAGCAGTGCTTACTGTTTAAGAAAATAATTGCAACCATCTTTATTTGTGAGGCGAGAATTCAATTTCTGCTGAGGAATTTAAATAGCAAGTAAGGATAGTTATCCTTCTGATATTTGATAAATGGAAAAAAGATTTAGTTATCTTGAGATGAGATTGCTTTTCAGAGAGGATGACATTTATTACCTCAAGGACATATTTCAGAAAATCCCTATCCTTTATCCAGAGGTGATAGTTCTGTTCATCAGAGAGGAATGCAATTGGGAAAAGAAAAGATTCATTATATTTTTGTGTGCTTGAGCAGGGGCTGCAATTGGTTTATTTCTGTAAAGGACATCAGTGGAATAGTGAGTGTGTTCTGCCGTGAATGAAGAGTTTATCCAGTGAATCTTTTCCCAACTTCTTTTCAGTTCTGTAGTAAACTTGCCATGCTATAATTCTCATCTGGTAATTCCTTAACAGAGAAACAACCCACATACTGGCTAGTTAGACAAGAGTGAAATCACATTCCTTCCCCAGCTCATTACAGGAGCAGCATAATTAATGATTTTCTTTGGATGTGTGTCCTGTCCACTGTCTCCTCCCTCTCCCCTAATAATTCCAGCCCCCTGTTGTGCCTACCTTCGACCCTTGTCAGCTTACCTACAGTTCCCCTTGCCATCCCCCCACTACCTTCTGCCATTTCTGTTATTATTTCTCCTCTGTGATTCTGTGATCTGCAACCCAAGTTGCCTTCCCCATCCAGCCAAGCCATTAGCCTTGGGTCTTGTGCCTGATCCTGCGCTGCGAGAGTGCTTAGTGACTGGCGCTTTCTGCTTGCTTGCCCAGTCTGCAGGGGAAGATTGCATTGCTGAGCTCATCTCTTCCATTGCTTTGATCATGGAGCACAAATTCAGTTCTCTGTCTGCTCTCAGTCATCTATTTCTCATCTCTGACACAGCTACCTCAATCACATTAATTGAAATTGGCCAAGACAATAAAAAAATGTTAGGAGAAAACTGTCAAATGCATAAACAGTACCATTATATAACCCTCTCCATTAGAAAATCAGCCTAAAAATACAGAACGAAAAAAAAAAAAAAACACCTTTCTTAGTGCAAGAAATTTATCAATTTCTATGTAGCATGAAATAAAATTGATATATTTTCAAGATGTGAGTAAATATAGCAGAGTAAGCTATCATTTTAGATGACTACTACCTGCACACGTTGTGGTGTTCTGCAGGCTAGTAATAAGCTTTTTGAATTTAGTCCTATTGACTTCATTACAGCATGTGAGACGTGCCTCAGGGCTTTGTAGAATACAGCTTTCAGTTTCCCATGGAGCCCAGAGAAGCTGCAAGAGAAGTATATTACTGGCTCAGCATATTTCTCCCTAACTCATTCTGCGTTATTCTACTTTTAAAGCCAGTGGCACTTAGTTTTTGGCCTTAGCCGTCCCCTACGTTATCTTCATATGGGGAGAGGTTTCTGTCCGTTTCTGTTGAATACCTTTTCTATAGTCAGATTTCCTGCCTTCAGAAAGTATGATATATTAGCAGGCATCAGTTGAGATTGCACAACCTACACAACTGCTCTGTTGACCCTGAGGCTTGCTGCTTTTTGACACGTGTCAAGGGCTTCTTGCTATGAAGTGTGAATGTGTCCCAGAACCAGCAAGAGCCATCTTCTGGCTTCTGTTTCTGTTGGGGATGAGCAGTGGCAAAGCTATCTCGGCAACCTCACCCTTCATTGAGAAAGTACAATAAATCAGATGCCTGCTAATAAGGGAAGTTGGTTGTGAGGGGAGTACCTAATCCAAGACACCTTTGTAAACAGTCTCTAAGAGAGAGGAGAAAACATGAATGAAGTCAGACAGGTTGTTCAGTTGTTGATGGTGAATGTTCATAGGGTAGATGTGTGAGTAAGGGCTGTTTTATTCCTTGTTAAACTATAATCTTGTGTGGCTTGATAGAATCAAAGAATGAAATAATGTTTTTTTTTGTTTTTTTTTTTTTTTTTGTTTTTTTTTGTTTTTTTTTGTTTTTTTTTTTCAGTCCTCTCTTTGGAATGAAGGCCTCTTGAACTTGTTTGAGAACTAATAAAGAAGCTAACTGCTTCTCCAGAAGTTACTTAGAAATTACAAAGGAAATATCTGGGACTATTCCAGAATCCAAAATTACATAGCTGATCTTTTTCTTTGCAAATATTTTGTCATTATAGTTTTAGTCATGTTACTATTTACTACTTTCTCATTCTAATTAGCTGTGTTTTAATATTGTGAAGGTTAATTTTATGCTCCAAACATCTGTCTTTTCAATATCATATCTATTACTTTTTATTTATTTATTTATTTTCAGTTTTGATAGTATTTAATTTAATAAAATGCTACAGAAAGGGACTTTTAGATTTCAAAAAACTATTTCCTATCCAGAAAACAAATAAACAAACAAAAAAACAACAAACAATATGCACTTATGTTTATTCGGCACCTCTGAAAATATTGAGGGTCAACACATGGCTGCATGTGTTTAAAAGCCAGACTTTGTATTCTGGCCTACAATTCCACATGCAGAACCTACTAAATATTCTCACGTTAAAAATTTCCACTTTGGTTCTTGGCTGCTGAAGACCATTTCTCCTTAACAAAACTGAAACCAATTAGATCAGCTTTTGTACAGCAAAGAGAATTTACAGAAGACATTTACCATATAGGAAGGGATAGAGTAAATGAAAGAATTGTGTAATGTCACCTGCCTATTTTGGTATAAACTATCATTGCTCCACCTTTAGTTAGGACAAAATTTCTTCAGCATCTTCATCCCCGCCCCTCCCCTCTCCTTTTTCCTCTTGTCTCCTCTTTTTTTATCCTCTCCTCTCCTTTTTCTTCCCCTCCCCTCCCCTCCCCTCCAATATATACATGTATGTTTTATCTCCTTTTCTTACTCTGAACAGTTTATTTAACACACAGTGCTTCTTCATTATTTTATATGACATTCAGAATATTGGGTATTTGGTTTAAAAATAAAAGATTAAACTTTTGCTTGAAGAATAAAATGAATGAATCCTTTCTTATGCTATCATATATGTATTCTGTCAATAAGAGTAATAGTAACATCCATTAAATCCATTTATTCACTCAGAGAGCGGTGAGGCACTGGCACAGGTTGCCTAGAGAGGTTGTGAGGTGTTCAAGGCCAGGCTTGAATGGACCTTGGCAAACCTGATCTAGTGGGCATGGCAGGGGGGTTGGAACTGGGTGATTTTTAAGGTCCCTTCCAGCCCAAACCATTCTGTGATTACATAAAATCATCATCCTTACTTTCTCTGTTTATACTTTTATATTGTTTCAAATTACCATACTATCAGAACAGGTTCTGTGTAAAAACTGTGTGCAAAAGTGGAATACCTTGTATAAATTCAATTGTGAGAGAGGGGTTAAAGTATGTGGAAGAGATTAATTAGGTCCTTTTTCTGATAAGCGGAAGAACCTTGCTGTCTTTTGTGAAACTGCAAATGGTCAATGCAGGACACTTTTGACCTTTCTCCACTGCCTCTACAGCCTCCCCAGGTCAAAGGGAGTCCCAGGCCAGTGTTTTCAGAGATCTGTGGGTATCACAAAGGCAAATACCTTAAGAGCCCTCTAGATAGTGGGAACATAGAATAAGTTATCTGTGTTGGAAGACCATTTCAGGTCTACCATTTCAGGAGAGCAACTGCAGGTGCAGCAGAGGCTGGAGGAGGGAGAGTCTGAGAAACAGTGGATAGGATTCAGGGGAGAATAATCAGCTCTGAGGTGTCTCACATGAGGTACTGAAAGCAGAGCTAATCACTCCAGGCTCCCTTTACAGAACAGGGCCTGTTGCTTCCAGGTGATGTCATCTCTCCTTCAAAGACAGTTATTTTTAAATGTCTTTCCACTGACTCTTGAGAGAGCTTGAAGTGACTAGCTTGGACTTTGTTTGAATGTTCAGAGACTGAAATGAAAACAAGTGAATTTCTCCCAGTCCCAGCACTGCATGTTCTTCTCCTTCACACTCACTTTGGACTCATTTGCTTGCAAGTTTTTGGATGGTTGCTTCAGGACATTCTTTAGTAAGCACAGCCTTTGGTCATTCCAGTAGCAATTATTCCCATAAAAGAATATGTGGTTACATGGGAGGAGAAAAGTAACAGGGCCATCCTTTCTCCATCAGGAAGGTGATGTCATAAAATCATTAAGTTGTGCTAATGCTCAGTTTCATGGGTGGTTTTTTTTTTTTTTAATTTTACAATATTTCTCTATTTGGAGAACTAATTATGAATATATCAATGTTAGAAATATGCAATTTATGCAACATAGGGCATGGGAAGAAGGCAGAAACTCTCCTTTCTTTTCTCCCTCTGAGAACAAAGAAGAATTCAAGACAAATGTAGATTGCCACATCACAGGGAGAATTATTTCACCCTTGAATTTATAGAGTTACCTCTCCAGAAGTGATGAGGACTGCAAGCTGCTCTAGCTGGGGAAATTTAGTGCCTGTGTTTGGATTTACTAACTGTTTCAAGCTGACTTACTAAAAAAAAAACAAGGTGGGGTGAGAAAGAACAAGCATTTGTGATATAACCTTGTGCCTCCTATGCAGCTCTGTTCAGTGGCATACCTGGGTACTATTTCAGATGGCTAGTCCTGATGTATCTCTGTAAAATGCATTTTTTGCTCCCTTGTGGCAGATCTCCACAGCCTTGGCGCAGTCTTTTTGGTTATATAATCACCTACATAACCTTGGATACATTAACAGCAAAAGCAGCCTTGAAGGGCTAGCAGTGTGCATCAGTGAAAGCCTCGTCTCCTTCAATACATATCTACATTTCTGAAATGGCTATAGTAAGATGGATAGGAAAAGACAACTTTGGCTTCCATTTCATTCTCCAGGTCTTCCGTGCACAGTGCTTCTGATGGAAGACTTTCAGCCAGAGTCAAGAATAATTTAATGTCCTTACAAAATTCAAGGTTAGAATTATACCTGGTGTGAGAATTTTTGTGTGGTTTTTCTAACCCACTGATTTTATGCAAATGTATCACACAAATGTGACAAGAATTGTATGGAAATTTTTCATTATGCTGTGATCCTCAACAGGAGTTATGAACTATTAAATTGCCTTGCACAAAAAGCCTATATAAAACATTGGACCCCCATATGGTCTGTCATCCAATGCTTTAACACATTTATAGCAATTCCCTTGAAAAATCTCTCTCAACCTCGTGTGAAGTAAGGACAGGGGAATAAACTGTGCATGCACTGTTATGTGTGAAACCGAGACATATTATTTTAGAATACTTGATGATGTTGAGAACTCAAACTGCAGATGCATCTGGAGAGAGACGAAGCACTGCTTATAAACTCAAAGAGGATACTTGCTACTTTTTATTTTATGAGTGCTATTTGTGGTTATTATAACTATTTTATCCATATTTTCTAAATTCTCAGATGTAAGAATACAAATATTTGAAGCTTTTGGCCAGATTCTTCCAGTTAAAAATACTAATTAAATATCTTCATTTGTTGACACCTATTTCTCATCATCTTCAATAATTTTATTTACTTAATCTATTTTGTTATCATCTTCTTTTCTGCAGCATTCAGTGAAGTCTCATCTAAGACAGAAAATCAGAAACAGCTAAGCTTGGATAAGCTTTGAATATGCCAGTTGCCTCTTACTTTAATTATATTATCACTTTTCATAAAGAAATTATTATATTTACTTTTTAAAGAGAAGAGGAAGATATGACTACCGAGTTTACTTCAGCACACATCAAATTAGCAGTAAATGCTAGTTACTAAACCTTTATTTAGGAACATCACTCTGGCTTCCTGTTTTTTAAGATCTTGGTGTTTGTTGCTGAGATGACTGTGAAGTATCCTATTGATCTCCTTTAAGGTAAAAGTTGGTAAGATCAAAGATGAAAGTCATGGCATAACTCATTCTCCCATGTATGCCTCACAGGGCCCCCTGGCCAACTTCACAGCTGCTGCTGTTAGAGAAGGGAAAGCACTACTGGCAAGGGAAAAAAGAGTGCAGGAAAAAGGAGTGCACTGAATTTACTCCTTATTGGTGGAGAACAGGGTTGATGGCAGCAGCACCAGTCCAATTTCCATGTAGGAACCAGGAAGGAGAAATAAGGCAGTGCACTGGAAATGGAAACAGGACTAGGCTGAAAGGTTAGCCCAGTGATCTGCACAAAAGTGGCACTACAAATCCCCTGGTACTATAATGAAGCCTGTGCCTGATCAATTTAATTGCCATTCATTAGTCTGTAACCCATGCTCTGTGTCTACCACAAGTAATAGGAATGACTTGTGCAGCTCTTTCCCCTGGTCAGGGTTACATCCATTTTGAAGGTGACATATATTTAAAACAAGATCATAAAATTATAACTTGACAGCGGTAATGAGATTTACTGAGTGCCAAAAATACATGCACAACAATTTTCTGATGAAAAATCATGTGGGAAAATTGAAGGCTTTTATGGGTTAGTTGAAGTAGACTTTGCATAGCTTTGCTCTGCAGGAAGATTTTTTTAATTTGTGTTATGGTAGAGGGTGAAACACTGTATATTACAATTGCATAGTACTGTGCAGGGAGACACTGTCAGAGCAGAGACACAGTATGTACGTTTAAGGAAATGAGGCACTAATATCCTATTAACGACAGATGATTATGAACAAATGTATTCCCTGAGGCCATGAAGAAAGTCAAGAATGAAAATGAGCAATAATTCTCTAGTTAGTTATGTCTGCTTAAAGAGGTGTCCTAAGAGAATCTCACTATTTCTTCAGCAATAGCTGTAGATACAGTTTTGTCATGAAGGGGCTTTTTGGTAAGAGCAAGAGATTTGTCATAATGTAATGAGCTAAAGTCATGTAAATAAAAATCTGCTTTCATGCAAAACAGAGTGATAATGGTATCATCAGATAGAAATATTCTGCTAAAGAAACTGGTGTATGATAACTTCAATTAAATACATTTTCTGGGAGTTTCAATTAGTTTACATTATGTTCCAGGCTTGGCTTGTCAAAGGTTGTAACTGAATGCTTCAAAACTGGCTAAAGGGAACTGAGGAGTTCACAACAATAGGTTTCTTAGAAAATCAGAAAAAATAATGACAATATTAGTGAAATACTTTGCATTTGAAGAATTAAGGTATGAGGTAGAGAGGTTAAAATTAAGAAGGAAAACTGCTTTTCCAAAGATCAATATAATAATCAGTATTTAAGTCAGATGATACATTATTAAATTAAAGTGGCATAATAATATGAAATTTGTAATTAGGCTACTTGATTACTGAAGATGTCATACTGTATTTCTAGACCTGATCAAGGTACATACTATGATTAAACTTCTACAGGTGGCCTACATTCCACTTAAGACCCTTGACTTAGAAAGCTGTGTGTTTCTGAGTATCTCCTGGGAGGGAGTCTCAAGGCCTAGATGAGATGATGACAGTCACCTGCTAAACAGGAGAACATAAGAGGAATGGGGGTTATCTGGTTAGGATTTAGTTCTCCACTCCCATTCTTTACAATACGGCATTAAATACAGCAATGTCCCTTACATTAAGCTACTTTACTATTAATATGCCAGACGGTGTTTTCCTCAATGCAATGTGTTAGACATATAACTTAATACTATCTGTTTTAATCAATTTAGTCTTTAGCATAACGTAATGTACAAATTTGTATGTTATAATTATCGGTGATCGAATAATAGTAAAGCAGGGTAAGCACTGTGCACTTGCAGATAATTTATTTATTACCATTTGCCTGAATTAATCATTACTTCTGATTTTATATATCTACACTTCTTTTACATTTGTTTTCATTTTCACTCTATATCTATGCAAAGGTAATTGAAACAGATGATATGCCTCACTATGGGACACGAATTTGCCATATCATCTCTATATTGTGTTGCATGACTGAGGTGTTAAATCACTGGAAAAAGTAGTTTATTTGGGGGAGTTTATAGAAACTCTTACAATTTTTCCAATAATGGCAAGAGATCAACAAGTGCTGTAGTGATACAGTGTCTTATAAGTGAGATGACCAGGGAACATCACTCTGGATTCCTGTTTTTTTAACAGGTTGGTGTTTGTTGTTGTGATGGCTTTGAAGGGTCCCGTTCATCTCCTTTGAGCTAAAATTGGATGGGAAGGCTAAAAGATACCAGCCATGCGTTGTTACCTAACTGAGTCATTTCACCATGTGAAAATCATTTTTCCTGTGAAAGATCAGCTAGTGCTGCTGTAATACTGGTGTTTTCTAGGAGAAGTATGCAGTTTATGGATAAGAAGGTGGAAGTGCAGGCCACAGCAAGAGGAGCAATTTGCATCTTGGGGAGATAGAGAATTTATATGTTTAACTCCATCATTTTCTTACATGATTTTCAACTCCTTTCCAAAAGGTGGTGGAAAGCTGTTCTTATGAAATGTGTTACTGATGGCTGTCATTCCAAAAGCCTATGGTTATGGTGTAGAAAGACTTCTGGAAGCTGGTGAAAATGGTACTCAGTCTATACTATGAAGCGTGTGAGTCTCACTTACTCATCAAACTTCTACAGCTGTTCTCAATAAATACCATAATTTAATGCCTGTGTCAAAAGGATTCAGGCATAATGGTCTCTCTGCCTAAAGGCTCCTAGTGAAGATTTACCTTGTCAAAAGGGCTCAGTCATGTTTTTTATAATGCATGTTGACTGAAATGGCAATTACACATTATCTGTTGCTTCTTCCTTACAGTGGTTTCACTGATATGGAGCTATGGGAAGTTTGGAATAAAATGACAATCATTTTATCCTTTCTGACAGAAAGTCGTTGCTTTTACTTCCACAACATTTAGTAGACTTCTCTGATGGTCTGTCTCCCTTTCATCTACCACTCTCTGGAGCATTTCTATGTAATGTCATTCCTTTTTGGTGTCATAAGACCAAAGAAAGTCATCTTGTAGCTTATGGCTGCATCAAGTTGTCATTTCTAAAGGTATTAATGTGCACTCCCAGACAATATTTGACAGAAATTTTCTAAAAAAATACTGTATATTTTCTTTAAAGTATTTGTGCATATGTATTATAAATTATGCGTTATATACGTATTTTTAAAGCATTGGATACATAAATGAATAAATATGATAGAGCTGATAAGGAGAACTTGAATGGAGACTTCCTCGCAAACTGAAATGTTACTAACCCCTATGGCAAATAAGGACAAAGCTTCCCAAAATGAAAGCCTAGGCATAACGTGGGCAAAACCCTTGTTGTTCCATTTAGTCACCTGAACTGAATTTGACATCTTGTATGCTCAGTAGTAAGAAATGCACAGCAGATTATCCATTATCTGTAATAAAAGTCATTATCATTAGAAAGGATTCCCTGCAATCATGAACTTTATGTAATACCTGACAGAATTCTTGATAGTTCCATGTAGCTCTGAGCTCCATTAACTTTTCTGTGGCCAACCAATGACAATTTTTTCTTACTGCAGCAATCTTGGTTATAGTGTGGTGGTTTTACCCTGGTGGGTAGCTGAGCTACAGCACAACCTTTCTCTCACCCCGCCTCCTCAAAGGAGGACAGAGAAAGTATGATGAAAAGGGCTCAAGGATTGTGATAAGGACAGGAAAATCACTTACGAATTATAGTCAAAGGCAAAACAGACTCAGCATAGGGGGGTCTAATGTAATTTATTACCTATTTCAGACAGGCAAGAACAGTGAGAAACTAAAAGTAAACAACAAACACTTTTCCTCCCTGGCATGCTCCCAACCCCGCTGTCTCTTCCCTGGAGCAACACAGGGGAATGGGGACTGTGGCCAGTCTGTACAGTCCATAACACTGTCATCTGCTGTTCACTCACATTCACTCTCTGCTCCCACGGGATGCCGTCCTTCCCCAGCTGATCCCACACGGGCTGCCCACAGGCAGCAGCTCCTCAAGCACTGCTCCCACACGGCTCCGTCCCACGGGGTCCATCCATCCATCCCCCAGGAGCAAACTGCTCCAGCACAGGTCCCCCACGGCTGGGCGGCAGCTCCCCCCAGACCCCCTGCTCCTGCGGGGGCTCTCCATGGGCCACAGCCTCCTCCAGGCCACATCCACCTGCTCCACCGGGGGCTCCTCCACCCACGGGGGGGCTGCAGCGTGGAGATCTGCTCCGTGTGGGACCCATGGGCTGCAGGGGGACAGCCTGCTCCACCGGGGGCCTCTCCACAGGCTGCAGGGGGACTGCTGCCTGCCTGGAGCACCTCCTGCACTCACCTGGGGGGGCTGCAGGGCTGCTTCTCGCTCCTCAATCCCAGGTGCTGCTGTCCAGTATTTTTTTCCCTTTCTTAACTCTGCTCCCCGAGAGGCCCTCCCGGCGTCGCTCCCTGTCTCGGCTGTGGCCAGCAGCGGGTCCCTTTTGGAGCCGGCTGGAGCTGGCTCTGATCTGACATCTGAGCAGCTGCTCACAGAGGGCACCCCTGCTACCAAACCCTTGCCAGGTAAGCTCAGTACATATATAGTATGTTATATTTCACAACAGAATATTTCCAGAATAAAGTGAACTACTTAACGACATCCTACATTTCTTCAGTTAGACTGTAAACTGTCTTTATGTATCCCTCAGTATAATCATGATTTCTTCAGTAAAAAAAAAAAAAAAAAAAAAAAAAAAAAAAAAAAAAAAAAAAGACTCAGATTATTGCTTTTATTGTGGACAGGGGAAAGAGTCAAATCTCATAGTTTGACATGCAGAATCTGAACACATACCAGTAATTTTAGCCACTTCTGTTAAATATTCTGACATTATCTCTTAATTTAGAATTCCAGCAAATACATCCACTGTCTTAATAATGTGTTAGTCTTAGAACAACTAAATGGAAGATTAAAATGCAGATGAGGTGAACTGCCTGAAGAAGTCATTTAATGAACTGTTTTATTATTATAATACAGTAGTTTAGAAACAATTTCTAAAAGTCTATTAATATACACAAAAGCATTGTTAATTCTGTGTTTAAAATAATTCTGAGACCTGTTTGAAAGTTGATGATTAAGAGTTTAGGTGACCTGGGTGAAAATTCTTGGGTTTTATGATTGCCTATTTATTATCTGCTTCTTGTTTGTTTTTATCACACTTCTGGACATACTCATTATTTATACACATGGCTAACACTTGCAGAATCCTGCTAGGATCTTGGAATTATTCATATGTTGCAGTACTTAGTTTCAAAAGTTTACAAGCAAAATGTCAAAAACACTTCCTCTGTGTATGTAATTTTTGACTTTATTGATCATTTGCTCATTATTTTTGAAGGGAAAGAACATAAATACAGCTCCTAATTTATGTTTTCTCTCTCACAACTACTTTGATGTGAAGTAAAATGCATACTTCCCTGATGATGGTCCTCACATGCCTGTAAACTAAAGGTGATGCTGTTTCATGGAGTTTTATAATACCATTCTCTAGAGAATTATTTATACATCAGTGAGGACATGAGGTTATTAAAGAACTGGTTATATATGTCTGTTTTTATATATGTAATTCATACACACTACTCATACTGTGTAGGAAACAAGGTAGGCATCATCTGAAAGTGGAAGATGTTATTTGGGTATAATTACTATATCAGAGAGGCGACAGGCTTCTGAACAGGGTCAATAGGAATACGCAAAGATGAACAAAAACACAAAGAAGAAAAACATAAAGATGAAAACACAGAGATGAATAGACACAACCCCATCTATACATTACTCTCAGTCATCAGCCTACTCGGTCACCTCTGTCTATTTCTCATGTAGTACATCTTACGTGAAGATGTCCGATTCCAGATTTTGTAAACGAAGCTCGTAGCAAACCCTTGTGAATTCAGTTTAATTGTGTTAGGAGGAGAAAAGTGTATGAGTCACATCATGACACATTACCCTTGGATGAATTTTTCTACTCTTCATATTACATGGAGGACAAGCTTTTCCGAAGTTTTATGTCAGGCCCTAGTGCTTGGCCAGTCCAGCTGGGAGGCAGCCATAGGTCCTGGGCCCCATGGCTGGGAGGGATCTGGGCTGTGAGAAGCCCCGTTGGGACTCCCCCCTTGCTTGGGAGCTGCTCTGAGTTCAGTCGCTGGTCCTGGTCTGTGCTGGTCACCTGGCTGAGTGTCATAGAGCTGCAGTCCAGGGGTGAGTGACTGCCTGGTGGCCTTGTGTCACCAGTGACCCTCACTCCCTTGCCCAAAGCCCAACCTGCTCCTCTGCTTTCTGATGTTTTCTAACTAAATGTTTTCTTGATGACTTTGGATGCAGTCAGCTGGATGTTATCTCCTGGTAGATATGCAGGACTTGATTAGATTACCCGATTCTACTGTGTTTGAAAAAGATGAGTTTGAAAAATTGGTCAAAGAGAGCAGATCATCAGGAAGGCACTGTCTGTTGGAAAGCAAATTTGAAAAGAAACATTGGAAATATATTAAATTTACAGAGAAGAATTTCTCAGAATGTTTAGTTAACCTGTTTACCAAAAACCTCTTGCTCCAAGCTTCTTCATAAACTAATATTCTCAAATTTGCAATGAAGAGATCTGTTACCGAGCTCAAGCATCACATTTAAGATTCACTCTCTTAGGAATTGCAACAGTAGTAGACAATAACAGTGGAGTGTAATTTAAGTTATGAGAGATGCAGTCCCAGCAGGAAGCATAAGGTTATGTCTCCTACCTTACCAATGTCACGAATCCCAGGACAACTGTGAAAAACCTGTTAAGCATTTTTCAGTCAGAGAAGATCAGAAAATAAGGTGAATTAAAATGCCTCCCATTTTCTGAGGAATCATTAATAGCTCTAGTGGACACATCCCTTACACAGGAATGAAAAATAAAATGATTTAACTAGCTTTTCATTATCAGTAGTTGAAGGAAAGGTGGAATGAATGAAATAATAACATTCCAAATTGCTAAAGGATTGTTTCATCCATTTTCCTTAATATTCCTTTCCCTTCCCTTTCCCTTTCCCTTTCCCTTTCCCTTTCCCTTTCCCTTTCCCTTCCCTTTCCCTTTCCCTTTCCCTTTCCCTTTCCCTTTCCCTTTCCTTTTCCCTTTCCCTTCCCCTTCCCCTTCCCCTTCCCCTTCCCCTTCCCCTTTTTTCCTTCCCCTTTTTTCCTCCCCTTTTTTCCTCTTCCTCCCTCTCCTCTTCCTCCCTCTCCTCTTCCTTCCTCTCTTCTTCCTTCCTCTCCTCTTCCTCCCTCTCCTTTTCCCCCTCCTCCTTTTCCCTCCTCCTCCTCCTCCTCCTCCTCCTCCTCCTCCTCCTCCTCCTCCTCCTCCTCCTCCTCTTCCTCCTCCTCCTCCTCCTCCTCCTCCTCCTCCTCTTCTTCCTCCTTCTCCTTCTCCTTCTCCTTCTCCTTCTCCTTCTCCTTCTCCTTTCTCTCTCCTTCTCCTTTCTCCTTTCTTCTTTTTTTTTTTTTTTTTTTCTTTTTTCTTTCTTAGGTCTAACCCAATATCCAACAGATAGAAATGCTTAAACAATATAAAAATGTATTCTGGAATCCAGAGGTTTTAAAGATATTCCAAACTAGAAGCTACCGTAGGAGTTATTTCAAAGTGAAATGATTGTAGAGGTTAAAACCCCTCATGAACAGCAATAAGCAGCACAAGTAACCTGAGTGGGTCAGGGGACCTACAGTGAACATTTTTCTTCACTAACATAAATGATGGATCCACATACTGGTTTTATGTATTTGTGTTAAAATGCTAATCTTGGTTAGAACAGTTGTAGACATGAAACAAAACTGAAATTACAGATGTCTTCATGGTTTTAATGCATGTGAATATTTTCTAGAAAATAGTGACAAAAGGGATTATTTGCTCACAGATGTGTCCACTGAGAAAAAAAAATAAATCAGTTTTGCATGTATCCACATTGTACATGCGGTGTTCTCAGCATATGTACACATTTGGGCCTCATACAAAAAGACCTTGTGGTAGATACTTGCAGTAATATTTGCACTTGGGCACATAGCAGCAGAGTACTCTGAGATTAATAGTTTTTCCCTGAGATCAGTGTGGAAAAGATGAGATCTACTCTATACCCTGCTATACCACATGGGTGGTATCATCACCACAGCTGTGTTGTTCAGTCTGTACCAGTGCCTGTGGAGTAAGAAGGTCCTCAGAGCCTGTACCCAATATCTCTGAGCCAGGGTGAGCCTCGCCTCCAGCAAGATGCTAGTAATCCAGTGAGACACACCACACACCTGGTGTTTGGTGGTTTCTGAGGTGTAACAGCCGGATGATCCCAGAGACCACATCCTGCTGCCCATGGCACCTCTATACATGTCTGTATGCTCCAGCTCCTCTTACACTTCTCCAGTTCATGAGTGCTCAAGAGGACATGATGGGTTCAGGAACCTGCATCAGTGTGGGCAAGAGAGATGAATGAGGTGCGATATGGAGCACTTGATGCATCTTATTATAGAGTGCTGCAGGGATGGGGGTTTAGGTGTCATGCCTTGGTATGATCCAGGGGGAACCAAGTGTGGAAGTGAGCAGGGAAGTCAGAAGGCAGTTTGGCCAACAACAGTCTGGGGGCTATAGGGTTATTTTACTTCTTGTCTCCCCTCCTTCCCTCCTTTCTTCCCTCCTTTCTTTCCTTCTTCCTTCCCTCCTTCCCTCTTTCATTTGAATAGAAGCTCTATTATTATTAATAATAATAATAATTATTATTATTATTATTATAATTAATATAATTATTTCAGCCATTTCCTGTAGTCAATATTTAGACCCTTTGCCACATGGAGATATGAAAAGATGATTTAACCTGAAATTGATGGAGAGATTGCTGCTGATTTCCACTTATAATTGAGAGTCATTTAAAGAACTGAGATACAGTTGAGGTGCAGCCAATCTGTAATTATATTAATTACAATAAAACCACTAACTCATTATTTATCATTTGGTTCTTTCTTGTCCTTTACATACCTTAGATCAGCTCAGAAATATAGGTGGGAACTGGGTCCAACAAGTACAGTTTAATTACTATAATACATCTTTTTTGACATACACAAAAGTAAAACGGTCAGCAGGCCATTACATTTCCTTTATTTAATAAAACTGCGTATAAATGACAAGATGAAAAATGCCTGCAGGTAGTTTCTTTAGGAGACTAGTAAAAGATGTCAGATGATGATCTCAGGTGCACATTTGGAAGCTATTAGGAAAAGACAGACATCAGAAATACACTGTATTAAACTATATTTCCTTCTTTTCCACTTGTGCTATATTTTTCTTGGCATTTAAAGAATAGAGTTAGACAGTTTAAGGTTGGGATGCCAGGGAAGCTAATTTCTATATTAATAAAATATAATTAGGATTCCAATTCCTCTGTATACCACTCTATGAGTATGTTGAGTCTTTCAAAATTAGTGATATTTCACTTCTGCAAAATGATTCTTTACTGACTATCATCTGGGCAATCTACTTTTTTTTAATTTTTTTTTTTTTTTCTGTACATCTGTATTTTCCCACACTGCAACAGTCCTTCCAACATAAGGAAAACAGTCCATGATGAAGTGACTGAAACTCAGTGGGGTGAAGGTAAAGTAAGTGTTTAGGTCTTCCCCATCAGCTGTGGCAGGTTTGAAACATGCTTTTGCAAGGTATAATGCAAACATAGCATTTCAGAGAGATTTGGGCTGTCTATCAGAGCAAACATAACTGATTTCTTTCCATTATAGAAACCAGTCAGAGAACATACCATGCAGAGGAACAGACAGCATACACAGAAGCTTTCATTTCAGAAGTCTTAAGCCCCAGGAGTAATTCATTCTCAGGAACTGATTTTAATCACAGTGGAAGACAGCTGTCCTGCTGCTCACAGATAGCCTCCTCTAAGCAACATTGTCTCTACACAGAGCCTTGCAAAACTCAGAATACAGAGAGCATAATGCTGAATTATTATGTGATTGACTGCTAAATAATTCTTTGAATGTCATACACAGCAACATGTTTACTACCAGTTTGTGCAATTCAAATTGTTTGAATTTGTGTATTTGTCTGCAGAAGAGCAGAAATGAAACAGAATTTTGTATATTTTAAATATTTTTATCTACTCTATGAAATGCAGTAGTAAAAAAATGAGCAACATAGCACATTATGTTATATATGTCAAGAAGAGTAGATAAGTTTTATCATAAAGTGGTTGAAATATGAGCCAGAATCAAGCACATAGCATAACTACAAGCATAGGTTGTTAATTGGGACTGACTTAACCCATACAGTTAAGTAGGAGAAGAAATGGTGACCATCCACTTTATCCACAGATTAATGAATATGCACAAGTTTTGATTCACATATCAACTTTTTAGTTTTTACTTTTTGCATATCCCCAGACAAAGGGAGTATTAGGGTTTATTGCTAAAGTGATGAACAGCTACATGTAAAGTTTAAACAAATCTGGTGCATTTTTTCTCCAAATATGTGCAGACATACCACACACAATAATATATTTTATATTATAAATGTGTGTCCTACTTCTTTTAATTTTTGTATTATCTAGTTCTTGTGTTGAATTAATTTAGGTTTAAAAATGAAAATTAAATGAAAAACATAAGCTAGTATTTGATAAAAAGAAATATAATAATGGATATATATATATAAAAGAAGAGTTACTATAAAGTGTTTGGCATTGCTTTTTTTTTTTTAAACCACAAAGCTCTGCACCTTCTGTGTGATTCAAGATTTTTAAACTTCATGTTTGCTTCATAAGTCTCTTTTTAGTGAAAGAAAACACTTTCAGTTTCTCAATTTAAAAATCATTTTCTAACTTTAAAGTATTCCTTTCAACAAATTCTAATATTTTATAATAAATATTTTTATTTTTTTTCTAGTTATTCATCAGAGATCTGAAACATATTTTCATTTTGGTTTTGCTGAAATGTCAGCAAACTTCCCCTCACTGGTGACACAGGCAAATGCACAAGACCAAGCCTCGTCTATTTCATACATGTAATTCCATATTAAGTAAAATTAAATATAGCAAACCATAGTTACCCATGTAAGTGTAGTTGCTTCATATTTATGAATCCTATCAAACAAAAGGCATGAAATATTACTGATACTGTTTGTGTATAGATAACCTCTAAAGTACAGTCAGTTATGCAAAACCCTCTTGTTGCTAACACTTACAGAAAGAACTCAATATCCATTTTCTATTTAAGGGCAGATATTTAACCTCTGAATCTCTTTACCAACCTCTGTGTCCTGCTATATAAGGAGTTTTTGAGATATTTATGACTTTTATTGCCCGTGAACTTTGACAGTTATGTTTTAGCCAGTGAGTTATTAACAAAATACCCCCATATTAACATGACACCTTCTCAAAGACCAGTAAGAAGTTATATACAAATTTTATTCAGACATTTGTCATCATATCAAAAAATATAGGAAGGGTTTTTAGTATAGCTGAAACAGTCACTTCAGTTTCAACAAAGTGATCTTGATTACTAACTATATGTGATTTCAGTTAAAAAAATAAGCAAGTGTTGCTATCCTGTACCTTCATTTTAAAATCATATATATACATATGAACATGTAAGAAAAAAGTTTTTTTTTTTTTTTTTTTTTTTTTTTTTCAGTGTTTGTTTCATTGGCCCTCCAATCAAATATTTTCAAATCTATCTTTATTCTCTTTACTGGCTTTTAGAGGTAGGATGCGTATTTCTTACAAATGAACTGATGGTGACGGTTGCCAGTCAACTGGATGTCATTTAAGAGCTATCATGGAGGTACTGAATGTGTACACCTACAGTGCATATGTTCTTCACTGTGATTTGTGTTCCCTGCTGTGTGATTTGTGAAAAAAAAAATTACAAAACTGTGAAAGTTTTAAGTCATTTTGAAAATTCTTTGATGTAGACATCTGCAAAAGGGCGATGAAATGCTGAAGTGGCATAGTCTTTTATTTTGGTGATTGTATAAATTTATCTAGTATATATTAAAGAGATTGCTGTAAATGAGCACAGAGTGATTTCTACTGGAGTTATTGTCTCCACTTTGTCATTTGAACTATGTAATTTGTCAAGCTTTGACTCTGTGCTATTGAATTTTTTTTAATTTTTTTTTTTTTCAACATCAGCAAAGGAACTCCTACAATTTAGACTTTCAGTGGCAACTGTGCAAATATTTTTTATTTCTTCACATGCCTGTCTCTTTATTCTGTGTTTTCTCTGTATTTTATGTTTTCTCATTTTACCTTGCATTTTTCAGGCACAACATTGTTACCTAAATAAGGGCAGTTTTAAATGACTGCAAAGGACCTGGTTTCTTCACTACAGCACTTTTTCAGTGCTCTGTGGAGATTGTAGAAGAAACCTGAGCCTGAAAACTACTCCATAGGCTTACATTTTATCTGTATTTTATTTCTATAGCCAACTGTAACAAGAACCATTGTGTGAATAATGAAAGATTTTGAAATGCCTTTAAAGTCCCACAAGGAGTATAAATAACTACTGTGGAAAAAGATTATTATGGTAGTTAGATAAGCAAGTTGCTTACTAAAGACTGTTCTGGAAAACAATTTCTATTGTTATTACCTATTCTGTCTCATTTTTATTCAGCGTGTCTGTGGGTGTAGCACAGGCTGTTGAGAGTTTCTTGTACCCAGTACAATCTTGCAACAAGCAAGTACGCCTCTGCTTGTGCTGCTCTTTCTAAATGCTTAGCAGAATTTGTTTCTGTAGACCTGTGGGTATATTCTAGCAAAATGGATACAAGAAAATATGAAATTCTTGGACAGGTTTTATATACATATGCGTTTAACATCCCATTGCTAGCTGAGCAGAGTTGGGGAGCAGAGTCTTATGATACATCTTTCTCTTTCTCACTCCTAAATGGCACTATTAGTGGGCATGGACACTAGCCATGACTTTCAGATGCTTCTGTTAAGAAAGCCAGTACCAGCAGAGATATGACAGAAGCCTGGTCTGATAATCCTTGAGCTCTTGACAGGCCTTATTGCCATTGCTCACCCAGATGTTGCCCTGTCAGTAAGCATGTGGCCTGTGCTCAGGTCACCCTCAAACAAATTAGCACTGTGATGGTGAAAACTGCAGCCTTTAATTGCTAGGTATATGAGGTAGAAACTAAAGTCATGTTACTGATTTCATGAGGGGTCAATTCCTTAGTTTTGACCAAAAGCTGAGGATGCACAGCTTTGTTTTGAGAAACAGCAGCAGGTTTTCCTGTGCTGCTTCTGGTTTTTAACAGGTATTTCTGTCATAGTTTGAAAGTGCTTACCAGGGCTTGTACGCACCAGAGCACTTAAGGTAAAAAACAGAAAATGATTTTAGATCTCAGTCAAACTTGGATGCAAACTGCACCCTGGATGATTGTCCTGGTTTCAGTTAGAACAGAAGTTTTAGATAGAACAGAATTAATTTTCTTCCTAGTAGCTGGTGGAATGCTGTGTGTTGGCTTAGGATGAGAAGAGTGCTGATAACACCCCGATGTTTTAATTGTTGCAGAGCAGTGCTTATACCAAGCCAAGGACATCTCAGCCTTTTGCTCTGTCCTGCCAACAGGCAGGCTGGGGGTGCAGTAAGAGCTGGGAGGGGACAGACCCAGGACAGGTGACCCAAACTAGCCAAAGGGGTATTCCATACCATCTGACATCATGCTAAACAATATATAGGGGTGGCTAGCCGGGGGAGGGGGCCGGACTGCTCGGGGTTAAGCTGGGCATCGGTCAGCGGGTGGTGAGCAATTGCATTGTGCATCACTTGTTTGTACATATTATTATTATTATTTTCCTATTATCACCATTGTATTATTATTATTATTATTATTGTTATTATTACTTTTGTTATTATTATTTTCCTGTCTTATTAAACTGTCTTTATCTCAACTCACGGGCTTCACTTTCCATTTCTCTCCCCCGTCCCAGAAAGGGAGGGGGAGGGTGAGCGAACGGCTGCGTGGTGTTTAGCTGCCGGCCGGGTTAAACCACGACAATGATTCAGCTCCAAGATGCATAGGAGCAAGTAAAGAAGAGGAATTTGAAGTGGCCAGGAACACTGAGGTTAATAAGTGAAGATACTAAAATTCTGCCTATATTGCCTCAAAAATTGCTTTGCAATGAAAGGGTTTTATTTTTACTTTGAAGAAGGAAACTAATGTCCCTTTGCACTGTGTGGGTTTGGGAATAAAGAAAGTGAGGATAGAAGTTGATTGGCAGCAAAAATGCCCAATTGTAATTTTATGGATCACTGATAAATGCCTGCTTCAGCCTTACCCAGAAGCTAGGAGAAATTAAATAGGGCTGTCTGGGGCTCAGTAAGCTCCATTTTTTCACTTTCAGATAAGAATCAGTTGATTTGATGAAAAGTAATTTACTAGGGGCTAAGGGGAAGGGCCACAGGGTAATTCACAGTACAATGAGATGATTTGCCATCCTAAAATTGCTTTCCTGAAATATGTACAATCCTCTTCTTGGTAAAGCTATTTCAGTGGGGGCTGCTCATTGCTTCCCTTTGCTTTGACCACACAGCTGTCTTCCAGTACACACATGCCAGGTCTCCATCGTGTCTCCTACCCTGTTTTGCCAGGTCTGGATCCCAGCAGCAGCTGGCTGTGTAGTTCAAGCCACTCAGCCACTGGTCCCACACACTGTGCCAGTGCTCCATCACCTGTGCAACAAAGAAGTGCTTCCTGATGTTTAGACAGAAGGTTCCCAACGTGTGGCTCCTTTTTGTTGACAAAAATACCTCTGTTGAAACACCACTTGTAAATATTTTAGGCATGTCTGTTTGTATCATTTCACAAATCTCCTCTGTATGTCTGATGACAGATGAATGCTATTTCTTTTTTCCAGAAGATAGTTTTTTAAAGCTTGAGACACAGAACTTACCCATGTGGAGGAAATAATGCTGTTTTCAGTCATTACTCAACTTTGATGCTTGAGCTGTTCACTGAAAATGGCCTTCAACTACTATTTAGAAAATGCCCAAGATTTCCAGCTTTTTTACTGTGGTTAAATTATCTTAACATGGTTGTTTTTACAGTTTGCTTTCAGTTGTTCCTTTTTATTATATTAGTCTAGACTTAATGTTCTTGAGCCCATTAATTAAATGTATCTGTAAGGGTTTGATTATTTTAAGCCTAAGAACTAGAAAAGATTCTAGGGCTCTTTCTGAACCACGCCTCCCATACATCATGAAAAAAATCCTCAAAACACTGGTACAGAAAGCCCTGATATGTCCTTTAGGCAAACAGTTCAGCTCCTTGAATTTTAACTGATAACACAAAATTCGGTACCAAGTTGCTGAGTGCATTTAAAATTTTTATTGCTTTATTCTGCTATATACAAAAAGTAATATTCCCTTCCCAGCCTAGATGAGAATATAACTGTTTTCAGAGCTTTTCTGTGGACAGAATTAATTTAGCAAGATTTCTCTCTCATTTTTTCTCTTATTCCCTGCCTGACTACCTTTTGTCCCCCTCTGCCACTACTACCTCAAGAGATATTTTAAATTGTATTCAGCCTGGGTGAGAGAAATAAATGGGGAAAACAAAGAGCAACGCAGTTTGCCTTAATGGAGATGAGCTGAGAATTTCCTTGAAAATTGTGGTTTGAGGGTTGAGTAAAGGATAAATTGAAGTTGTTACAATTTCAGGGAACAATCAGCATATTCCATAACTGAGATCAAAACATTTGTACTGCAATACACATCTTAAACAGAAGTGGTTGCATTTCTGTTTTTTGGAAACTAATTAACTCCACTGTTTCATGACAGAAAATTAAAGCCAGATTTTTTTCCAATGTAAAAACAAAAACAGAATCTCAGAACAGTTCTTTCCTCTTAAATATTTACTTAGGCCCTTAAGGACAGGAATAGGAGATGTAAACAAGTTCACTTTTTTTCTTTCTCTGTATCTCCAATTTTCATACAGAGACCTCTTTTTTAGGCCTTGTTTTTATATTTATTCTTCCTTTTCTTTGAGCAGTCATTCCAATTTTTATGTATATCCGCTCTTCTTTCTTTTGTGTAATTTCCCTTTGCTTACAAAAAAGATAATTCTTTTAAAGAGTTTTTCAAGTATTTTGAGTTCTGATAGATCTTTTGATGAAAGGTTTTCTTTTCTTTTTTTTTTTTTTTAATTCTGTTTTACTAAACTTACTACTTCAGCAGTATTAAGTGCAACAAGAATACTTTTTTTTTTACATTTCATACCGTCTCCTGAACGTATTATTGTGGGTAGGAAGAATGGAACAGAGAATTAGGAGTTTTGGTGTGACGGTCTTAGGGATTTATATGTAAAAACAGGGAACAGAATTGGACAGGGGCAGCATTTTAAATTATCTTTTGTGATACAATATTATAAAAGTGGGAAGTGCAATCAGTGCCAAACTGCAGACAAAAATAGTCATTAATTAGGTATGTGACATCAATCTCTATGCATACTTTGATACTAAAAATCACTCTAATTAAACTGCTAGGGGGTTCCAAAATTCAGCAAGTGTAGTATCTATGTCTAACAGAGCTACATTTAAAACAAACAAACAAACAAACAAACAAAAACAACAAAAAACACATACCTATTCTATGTAATAAAGAATATTTATTGAATATTCTTTATATTCAATTAAATCTCAGTGGCAGTGAAGTCTCAACATTCATCCTTCCACCAGCACATCCAAAATAGACATGTTTCCAGGCAGGTAGGAGAAGTTAATGTGTTTTGGGAATACTTTAGCTTTGCAAGTAACATTACTGATTCAAGAATTTCTAAATTATGAATAAAGTAATCAGAGGCTACCAGAATCAGTGAAATGACTCAGAGAATCACTCTATCTGTAGTTAAAGCCATTGCCATTCCTTCTTCTCTTCAGAAAAGAGAAAGAGAGCACAATATTTTAAAACTTTTTAAACAGGAAATGCTAACATACTCTTTTTTCTCTCTTTTTTATTTTATTTTATTTTATTTTATTTTATTTTATTTTATTTTATTTTATTTTATTTTATTTTATTTTATTTTATTTTATTTTATTTTATTTTATTTTATTTTATTTTGTGTGTGTGTTGAACTATAGTGGCATTGTGTCATTCAGTTAACAGTATTACTTCTTTTTCTATTGATATTGCTACAAAATTTACAAAGTACTCAAAACAAACCAAAAAATTAACCCTGATGAGACAATGAAATAAATACATTTGTATTTCCTTGCTGAAGGAATTATATAGCCCTTTTAAAGAAAAACAGAAAACATCAGTGAATAAGTGTGTTCAGAATATTTTGGGGTGTAAGAATTGCTTCTTTTCTCTGGACTCTTGTTGGGACACTGGTCACTTCAATGCTTCATGAAAGGTCTTGTTGATTGCACCATTTCTTCTTTTTTTTTTTTTTTTTTTTTTTTTTTGGAGACTGATGATTTATCATTGGTGCAGTGACATTAACTTGTTGGGTAAAAGTAAAAGAAGCATTTTTCTTCCACACTCTTTGTATCTGTGGCAAATCTGCAATATCAGATACTCAAAATCTTGGCCATTCTGGCTTCAATTAATGCTTCAACCATGTGTGTTTATAAGCCACAAACATTTCCTATTCAGTATTTAATACATAGAATCTGACCCAAAAGACCCAGAAGACCTTGGTGAGTATGAGGCCTCCATGGGACATTGGTAGATACAGGGAAAGTCTGATCTCAGGAGAGCTTCCAGAAGGGTAAATCAAGAGAGCAAACAAAAGAAAATCGAGGTTTGATGTGATTTGCCCTAGTTTGCAGGGAAGGTCACTGAAAGAATGGGGAATAAAACACAACTGTCTTGACTCACAGTTTGCTATCCTTATAACTGGAATGTGTTAGTTTTTGTAGCTACTTCATAATATCCTTTTCATTGTCAGTGAAACAGCAGAGAAAAAATATTACTAAAAAGGATAAGGCAGATTATCACAAAAGCTAGAAAAGATTCAGCTAGTTTTATGAAAGTTTTGCAGTGTTATATAGCCAATTGCAATATGCAATATTCCCTTTGAAGGGAATTTTATGAATTGGAAGAAGATTTAAGTGTTACACAGTTGCATAAGTTTGATGTGCTTTGAGTTGTATATGAGGATAATCACGGTCTTTCAAAGGAAAGATCTCCTGAAAAGTCTGACAAATAAAAGCATCTTTCAGGTTTCAGTGGTGCTAATGAGCACCTCTTGTAAGTTAAGGACACGTTTACAGGCTGCTGAAATTAACATCTGATATATTGAAAGTTCTGGTTCAAAAAAGTTCAAAAATATTGAGTATATTGGGGTAGAGATTATTGAAGAAAGGAAGTTTTGGAAAAAACACACACACAGGTTTTATTTTTGTTTGATTCAGAAGCAGAAAAATCTACTTTTACCTTGAGAACAAGATTTTATTTTTTTTTTTCCCATTCAGAGTCTTGTGTTTCTTTCTCTTGTTAATTTTTAATAATTTATTTTGCTGTTATAAAAATCATTGCTTTAATATAATCAAGGTGTAATTGAATTGTGATATAATCTCCTGAAATCTCCAGGAAAAATTTTCTATTCCTTTCGTCTGCTTTTCTTGTCTTACTTTCAATACAATGAGCTGATATTGAAGTGAACAGGATTAGTCTTCCTGTTCTTAGGCATTTTACAGGAAACCGCACTTGAAGAATATGATAGATGTTGGTGATTAAATATTAATCTGGGTGAAGAGAGCCAGTGAAAATTATGAAGCAACTCAACTATTTTGGTAATACATATCTTAATGTTTAACACAAAAAAGTTCTCTTTGGTGGTCGTGTTAATTGGTATATTGGTAGACATACTTTCACATGTATTTTACAGAATATATTCTAATATTTTCATAAAGTGAACATTGGGAAGAATGCTGGGTCTCCTGACCCTCATAGCTTTCGATTAACACTAAGGCCAGACCTTCAGAAATTGTTGATGCTGTAACAGTACTGTTGTTATATTGCATTGGTTTCTAATGTTGGTTTAGGGACCAGTCTCACAAACAGTGTACATAAGGAACACTCCTTGGAACTGCTGAGTCATTTCAGAATGAATAATATTTTAAGTGAATTACCTTGAATTAGCTGAAGCAGATGTGTTCCTGGTTTTGGCAAAATTAACCTATGGAAAATGAAAATAAGTCAATTAGTAGTCAGCTAACTCAAACTATAGAACAGTCTTAAATTCGTCTCTAGAGTGTTCTAACGAAAGCTCTGGATGCAGGGTTGGGTTGTATGTTTTAGCAGCTAATTTGCATCTTAGCTGGTATTTTCCTTGGTTCGGTGGAGGAATAATTGGAAATGTATGCACAGTATTAAATGTGTCGACTGAAGCTGTAAATTGGAAGAGATTGTGTTTGGTATATAAATTTAGGGAGTATTGCCAGGTTTGGTCATAAATATGTAACTTTCAGAATTCTATGACATGCAATAAGAAACATGTCAATAAGTGATGAAATGAAGGTTTCCAATTATTTTAACAAAAATAAACTGGCTTTTTGGGATGTATTTATTACAAAAGTTTCATCATTTCTAGTTGAAACAATAAGATGGAGAGGTTTCCTGGGTGAATAGCAAACTAATGTGTTTAAAATTCCAGTGGGAAAAGGAAGACTTACGTTTGTCTTTTGCAATAATAATTAATTCACTCTTTTGTTGTTTTGTTTCTACTGCTGTTTTGAGGGGAGAAAAGATATTTTTTAGTATTCCGATGGAATGAATTTATGAATCTGGTCTGTCTGAGACACTGTAATAAAAACATTTTAAATTATAAATAATTCTCTTTCTGATATGTTTAAAATTGTACCAAAAGATTGAAAAGAGCTAAGGCTATGTTTCGGGGAGGATGCAAGAAGGATAGCAGCCTGTCATCATCAAAGCTAGACACTGACAGCTTTGTTATGAGACTATCTAGTTTAACTTTCACAAGGTCTCTAGGAAATTGTAGAAATTTAATGTTGGAGAAAACAGCCGCGTCTTAGAGGAGAAAAGAGTTTTATCTTAATGGTCAGCATGTGAATGTGTACCTATGTTAAGTTATATTGTGATGTCTCATAAAAACAAGTTCTGCCTTGTTACTCAGAATTCAGGTTGGTGCATTACAGGTATAAGGAATGCTTAGAAGCTGTCCTCAGGAGCTGTCTACTTGTTCTGCTGGGATTCCTCTCCTAAAGGTTGTACCATTTTCTTCATGCAGTGTCTGTAAAAATCCTGAGCTAATTAAATGTCCCAAATAAGCATCACTGATTCCTAGCTTTGGTGAGGGTTGGGAGCATGAGATCTTGCTGGTTTTACGTCTATTAAGGGGGGGGGGGAAAAGAGCTCTTTGCATTCTGCTGTTTTTATTCAGGTACTTTCAGAAGCTGGATACAACCCAGTTTTGCATGGATTGCACTATGATGATAGTATCTTTCCCTAAGTACTTTGGTGTTATAACAGACTTCAGGTAATGAATGAAAAGGAGTGCCATTCTATCCAGGGAGACGAGGGGAACTGTTATTACTTTATATTGTCACTATAGTAGGAACACTGCTATTGAGTAAGGGAAACCTGACTGGCATGGGAGAGAATTCATCAACATTTAAAAGCTTGATTTAGATTCCTTTTCAAGTCAGCAGCAATAACACCCAAACCTGATGAGACATGGCACCCTGTCTTTATGCTTATGAATGTGTTGCAGCTCCACGTATCCTTACTGAGACTCATTTCAAATATGAATACCTGGCTTTATACTCAGGGCTAATAAACATAAAACATTTTTTTTTTAATATGTATTACACACAAAACCTTTGCCTTTCCTAGCAGTTTTATCCTACTGTTTTGTCTGTAACTGCCTCTCTAACCAAAGCCTTATGTTGAAGAACATGAACAATTGCGCATTACTGAGCAATTACTTTTTATTGACACTTTGTAGGAGGCCCCTGTATCAAACATATGCATGAGATATGAAGGCGGTTGTGTAGGTGAAGACCAATATGAAACATAAAGATTATGCAGATCACATAAAAAGGTCTTACCTTTACATATATCACAGTGCAATGCCTTTTCTAAATTCGTTATTTTGGGTGATGCTGCGCTACTATACTGCTAACCTTTATTATATTTGTTATTACAGTGACCTACATACTGTGAGTTATTTTACTCAAGCAAAATGTACTTTGGAACACAGTCTTGTAGCATATGCTATTAAAATTTTGTTTTATTTTTTATTTAGTTAAAATATATGCCAAAATGTGTCTTATTTTGAAAGTTATATAGAGATTTTTACACCTAATTCTCTATTTTGGCTGTAATTACATTCACCTGGAAAGTAGGTAAACCTAAATATTTTTTTTCCCTAACTTTCTTTTGTCTGTGGTATATTGTTAAGATTCCCCATTTTGGAGGACACCTGTCTTTCAAAAGGCCATTCTTGAAAAAAAAACACAGAATTAATTTGTACCAAAATGAGATGTGTCTACAGGTCACTCGCAGTAGGGATACCTGTACAGAAAAAAAACACATATTAGTAGCTCAAGTTCATGCAAATGGAGCTAGAAATTCTGAATTACTCTTGCAAAAAAAAACAAGTAAGCTAAAAGCATGATACAGTCATGACAGCTGGCCCTTTGTAGTCCCTCTTGGAGGGGTGAATATCCATCAAATCAAATACAGATAAAACAGACAAAGATACTATACAGAACCTGGAAGACTTACCGTATCACAGCATCCTCATACCATAATTTCAATATGAAGTATACAGACTACATTTTCACAACTTTACTGATTACAAGTTCACCTTTTAACTGTGGCTTGTTCTTCTTTATTTGAAAATACTCATATTTAAAAATTACTACACAAGATGTGACAGCATATTCATCATGTACAAGCAAACGGGTGGGGTAACTTTTCCCTGATTCAGTAATTATAGTCTAAATCAAATACCATTTTGATTTGAACTACCTAACAAAACCAAAGAAACAAGCAAACAAAGGAACTAAAAAAAACACCTTCCTTTTAATTTGCACGTCACATCAGTTGAATATTATATTACAACAGAGGAAAGGGAAACAGCAACATTTTTAAAGCTCAGGTGACTTTTTACTAACTATTTTCATGAAGAATATCAAGGTTGCTATTCATAAGTGAATCATTCACCAGCATGCACAGATGCTCCCAGACTCATTGATCAGGAACCAACAGAAGAATGAGCTCAGTCATGGTTCTCAGACTAACCAAAAATCTCATCTAGCTTTGATTCTTTGCTGCCTGCTCCTCTTTTGTTTCATTGGAAAATGCCTACCGAGGGACAGCCAGGTGTCTGCAGTGACTCAGGAATGTAGGGAAGAACAGCTGATCCATCCACAAGTTGAACAAGTTCATCCTCAGCTCTGAGCCATCTATTTTCAGTAGAAGCTCATTTAAGAAAGAGGTAGAGAGCTCTACTGGATGTGGACTAAATGAAAAAATGCAATTAAAATTATGAAAAATGATTTTAATGACCGGAGTTGCTTTGTGTATTATCTGAAATTCATTATACTGTGTCATTACATTATAACTGCTGCAATGAATTTATTTTTTGTGTTAGTTACTTTTTTTTTTTCTTTTTGTAAAGCAATAAGGTTTCTATGATTCTGTCCATGATAAAGATATCGTTGTTTTTTTGTTTGTTTGTTTGCTTTTTGGTGTGATAAAAGGAGGAGAAATTCCTTTCTGCCCTTGAACCAAGATAGGAAATCCTAAGCAAAATCCTGTGATGAGAAGAAAACCCTGAAGTATGCTTTATAAAAGCCCTTTGGTGAAGAAGCTACATGAATGTTAGATATACAGCTGGACATCAGTGCCCTGAGAATACTGACTGGCATTAATGGTCCTGAGCAGACTCACCTGGGGCTCTCAACCCACCCAAGAGCCTGGGGGCCTTATTGCAGCTCTGGATGGGACATCTGCTTGGGCCTGACCAATGTTGTACATCCTATGCCTTTGTAGTTGTGCACCTGCAAAAATACATAGTTTTGTCTCTATTGTGTATATTAATTCATGGAACTGTGAGACAATGCAGGAAAGAGAGGGGTAATCCTTAGATGTGCTGTTGTACAAGGGACTAGGAGTAGATTCAGCAGCACCTAGTCTCCTTACCTCTTTGGTTCAAAGGGGTCCACTCTGAACCTTGTGACTCAGTGGGAGGGTCTCCCTGATGTGTATGATATACCCTGTCCTCTAGGCTGTAAATAATTAAGTGTACCTTGCCATCTGGTATCTTCTTAAGTTGCTATCTTATTTATGATTAAGCTTTGTTAGATCACTATATTATATCAGTAAATACATTGCTGCTTCTCTCTTATGAGGGAAGTGTATAATTTAATTTACAAAAAACGTCAATTAAATTATCTAGTCAAAATACTCTCACCTAGGTATCTACAGACAGACATTAAGTGCCTAAAGGAAAAGACTGAATTAGTCAATAAATGTAGGAAACTACGTCTTTTTGAGATCAGTGGAAGTACTGCCAGTATTCAGGTCTATTAGGGGCAGTAAGAAGGAAATAAGGACTTCTTGCCCTGAGATCTGAGAAATTTATTCTAAGTAGTTAACTTTAATTGCTTATGAAAAATCCACCTGCAGAAGTGAAAGACAGGCTTTCATATTTCAATCATCAAGTGAGGTGGGTGAGGTCCTGAATCTTATCCTAGAAGTATTTCCAGTGAAGGCTATGTTCCAAGAGAGCTTTCTGCTGGTTGCTTTGTATCTCTGCAGGGTTTGGATTTGCTCTTGGTTTTTATGTTGGCTGCTTTTGATGGGCTAGGTGACATTTCAGGGAGAATGGGAAGCAATGCTGCTTGTTCTGGGAGAGCTTGTTGATACTGGCAGGGAACAGGGGAGACACTTGAAAGATCTGGGAGCTCAAAGTCCAAAGGCAGAGGAACAGAGCTAGCCAATTTGGAGGCTGGGAATAGACAACAGACCCTCGGGGTGATAAAAGCAGGGGGACCTTGTGAGGACTTGTTGCAACTCAGTCATTGGGAGGAAGGCTGTACATACAGTGCAAAAAGGGAAGACTTGCATATAAACCTTGCTATTATTGCCTTAGTTGCTTAGATTATTTTGCAAAATTATTTATACAAGCGTATTCTAGTGAAATCTAGCTTTTTTATTTTAAAAGCTTTTGGTATTTTTATAGTCAGGGAAAAGGTCTAGGAAGTCATAGTTCAAAGCCCTTGACTTGGTGTTCTGCTACAGAACAAATAAAATTCTAGATGCATGAAATTCATAGATTTTGTGTGATATTTGCAAATTATTGGAAAATATGTATTGTATTCTGTGATCAGATCTCAGAAAATGAGAATCCGTTATGGCTAGACTGAGAGACTCTCTCTTTAAATCCAAGCTGGGACTATTGAAATGTTCCTTTTTTGCCCTGGCTAAAGGGGTAGCTGGTTTATGTATATATTTAAGCTTCTCTTGTTTTGTAGAATATCCTATAGAATGGGTGAATCACCAGTGCTAACTCAGGGATGAAACTAAAATTTTTGATTCATCAGCTGATTTCACTTACAAGAAGAATTAAATTTAGCTAGTATAGTATTTTCCAAGACCTTAAGTGTTCCGTGTCTTAATCTAGGAGAAGGTTTTTTTTTTTTTTTTTGCATTTCTTTAGAATTTGATAGCTTATTGTTAATAGCATTAAGGAAAGTAATTACACTTGAAAGCTGAGGATACCTGATGTAGAAATCATCTGTAGACAATAAATATGGAATGTGACAACTGTTTTCAGAATGAAATCATCTTTAAAGGTCGTCATTAAGTATGTCATTGATCATTTTGTAAAATCATCTTACCAATGTGAATTACTTAGCATGATGGATTTAATTAAAATGTATTCTGAAAGAATAATGCTATGACTCTTGCAGCTGCAAACTGATAACTGTGTTAACTGTTTAAGGAATTGTGTATCTTTATTAGAAAGCTTTGTCAGTGAAAAGGGAATGGAATATTTTTTAAGGGGTAACACAGAAAAACTGAGAGATAACACGGGCTGTAACACAACCCATTGCAGTAAACTTGGTCTGAGTTCTGACTTTTGGACAAAGCCAAACAAATCTTAGTGACTACAAGGTCTCATGCACACATATTGAAGACTTTATTTTGGGACAGAAGGAACTCTTCTGAGAGAATCTGCAATGTGTCTCAGAATACTGACTTAAACATTTAAGCAATTAAGACAGTCCCTTTTCTGGGATGTGTTTAAGAGGTTCTCACCCACCCCACCACTCTTTGTATATGCTTCAGTTGCTGCAAATACCATGTGAAGTTTCTTCGGGAGCAAAATCTTTTGCTGTGTACAGAAACAAGCAGAGGCAAATTTACTAGTAAATTCCATACGACTTTTATGTAAGAGGAAAAAATAGACTGCCAGTACAACGACATAGTCTTAAAGTTAGTGCTATTATTATTAACAACAAAGGTCTTGTTATTGTTGATAATAAAGTAGTAAGCCAAGGTGAATAATTAAACCAAGATTCGTACCAGCTCTGTCGGGCTTCATTCTCCCATTTCCTTTTTTTTTTTCAACCCTTCCCTGGGTCTTGCCATTGTATCTCTTACCACTCCAGTGTGATCAGCATACATACAGCACTCCTCTTTCAGGGCTGCACACAGCCTGCTCTGCTGTAAAAAAAAAATAGCAAATCTAATCCCCTACAATTTTTAACACTACCTCTGAAAGCGACCTGATAGATTTTCCAGGGCCGAGATGGATTGTTCAATTTGGGTCAGGTCCTCGTCCACAGCAATGCGTAAGGAAGTAAATCCTTGATTTTGTTTAACCAATGAGGATACCCTGGTCCCCACTCCAGCTCCTCCCAGGATTATTAGGGTGGCCAAAGTTAGAGCCGTGAATGTTTCCCGTCTTTCCAGATGACTTTCCACTGTGTCTGGGTGTACATATAATCCTCAGGGTGGTATAGAATCCTTGGTATAATTATCACCTGTATACAAAAATCACGAGACGCATTAAAGGGTTTTAGTGATAGACAAGGAGTTACACCCACTCATGAACAAACCCACCTAGCGTTGTTGGCTGGGATCAACCACTCGGCTGATTGTTTTCCATTCTCCATGATATTACGTAGGTGACACTTCCCACTAGGAACCGTGCACACACACCTACCACCTCCAGTGACTTGTGTTAGTGTTACCCTTATGTCTTTTCCCCAACTGCATTGTAGAGGGTTGTTCTCATTTGTACGGGTGGGCTCTCCAGGATCCCCAATAGCATCATAATATGAAGGCCTTATACTAAAGCATAATCAACAGTGTTTTGTTACATTTGGGCTTGTTTTATTTAATAATTGGTAGCTGGCATTCATGACCACCCCCATATGTTATTCTCAGCTATGTTATCATTCTCGGCTTTACCTGAGCTTGTAGGGCTGCCGAGAGTTGGCACTGTAGTATTTTCCGCAGGCTGGATTCCCTGGACATTTTCTGACAATACCTCATTTGGTCCTACTGCCTGGGGCCTATCAGCATCCTCCTTTTTATTAGTATGAGTCCTCCCTTATCTGTTCTGTGTTCATAAAATCTGACATTTTTCCTAGTATCCAGCTAGTATCATTCAAGTTTGTTATATTTATATATAGAACCTTGCAAATTTCTTTATTTCTGTGGAAGGTTCCTGTATACCCTATACCATGCCCTCGCCACCTGTAACAGGGATCCACTTGTTGGTTACAACCTTGCAGCCCATATCCCACTTGTAAGAATTTATCCAGACCCGAGTGTCCAGTCTGTAGCAATGGTTTCACACCCCCGGTATGCACGATAATACATGTTCGGGCATTTACAGTACCCCTTTACCGGGTTAGAACTTGGGCAGAAATAAAATCCTGATGGGTTAAAGCATGGCTGCACTGACACCAGGTCACATAATGTGATGCAGAAACTGGGGGCACTTGCTGTCGTTGTTTGCTGGATGACGAATTGATCCTTCCATTTGATCAAGCTCCATTTAAAAGGCTGGTGGGGATGCGCAGACCCATAGCTGACCAAAACGATGATACTGACTCCCATGTATTGTAGGAGGTGGTCAGAGCCCATCTCTCCAGGGTGTTTTTAAATTGTCGGCCCCTCAGTCCCCCACCGTTTTCACTTCTCTGCCTCGCTTGTCAGTTTGGTTGCAGCGAACTACAAGGTATTGGTTCTTCTTGGCAGCAGCAGTGTTCTTCAGGGGAACCTACTAGGGAGCCTTCGAAACAGGGCCTCCTCCCCTTCCCACGATACACAGATACTACACAATACTTATCGAGTCCGTCTTAGTGTCAGCTTCAAGTCGTCAGGGCCTGGAACTGCCTCCCATTTACCTTCCCGGGCTGGTCCTTTCACACGGCTGGCATGCGTCCATCCTTTCTCCGCAGTTCGAATTGCCGTTTCTGTGGTAAGCAAAACAACATAGGGGCCTTCCCCATCGTGGTGTTAAAGAAGTCTCTTTCCAAGTCTTAATTAGAATTGAGGGTGATTAAGTGGCAATTCCAAGTCATAGGGCACACCATATAGCATTTCAAAAGGAGAAATTCCTACATCAGTTCTGGGCTGCGTCCATATGTTTAACAGTGCAAGGGTTAAGCATTTTACCCAAGAAGCCTAAGTTTCCAGCACAAGTTTTGTTAGTTGTTTCTTAATTTCACCATTCATTCGCTCTACCTTTCCAGAAGAGGAGGGGTGCCAGGGGCTGTGAAAATCCCACTCAATCTCTAAGGCTTGCTTTAATCCTTGCAGTAAAGCTTTACACCCATTCAGTCACGTGGTCAATTAGGACAAACAAGTAACTCAGTAAAGTCTACCTGTATACTTTGGAAAGGTCAAAGCCCTGGCTCCCGTCCCCCTCTAGATAGGTTACAGAAGACCTCTTTATTTACCCTTTGACATATAGTACATCCTCTGCGTGCGTGCTTCCCTAAAGTATATATGCCTACACAGACATGCTTTCTTAGAACAACATCACACATTGCTTGCACCTCCCAATGACTCTTCTGATGTAAAACAGTTAATATTTGCCTCATTATCACTTTATTCAGCATTTCTCTCCCATCAGGGAGTATCGATTTTCCTTAAAACAATCCACATATTTGTAACATTAATACCTCCTTGGGAGGTTGTAATTGCTCCAAAATCTTTTTTAGAATTTACCCAAATGGATAGGTGGCCCTGTAAACCCCTGAGGTAAAATTGTCCATCTATATTGTTGCTTCCGCCCCCATTTCAGGGTCTTTCCAGTCAGAGGTGAATATACATGTACGTTTGCTCTCAGGGCCAGAGAGCACTCCATTAATAACACTGTTATTCCAGTCTAACAATTTACTAGTTGAATGCCCAATTTAATCATCAAATCCCTTCCCAACAAGTTAGTCTCTGCCCTGGATACATACAATAATTGCCCAGTGATCATTTTATCCCCTAGTCTCAGCTTGGTATCCCCCAAAAGTGGCACAGTTATCCCAGTCCCTTCTACCCCCATCACATTTAGGGTTTCATTAGTTAATTTAATCCCTGATACTTTACAAGTCAGTAATGACTTAGCTGCTCCAGTGTATTGGGTTTGATGGCAAGGTTCGGGGGGTGTGAGGGGTGTGGGGGTGGGAAACTGCAGTGGCAGCCCCCATGAAAAAAGAAAAACCAGAAACCTCCCCGTGGTAGATACGGGACAATTTCATCTGGCCCTAAAGGGGCCCAGTGCTGCCCAGAGCCAAGCCATGAGCAATACAGTCCGTGCCTCTGTGAGAGCACATCCACGAAAACAAACAAACAAAGAAACAAACAAAAACCTGCTGCTCAACAGCGGCTGGGAGAGCAAGAAACCCCCCCGCAGACACCAAAGTCAGTGCAGAAGGAGGGGGAGGAGGCGCTCCAGGCGCTGGAGCCGAAGCGAAGCCCCCCTGCGGCCGCTGGAGAGGCCCCTGGTGGAACAGGCTGTTCCCCCCTCCCCAGTGCTTGGGAAACTGAACAAACACCACAGCAAATATGCAAATATACCAAAACTTCTACACTGTTACTTAGATAATGCCTACATCACCTTTCCCTGCTCATTCAACTTCGAATACCTTTAACACGTTCAACAAACCTTTTAACACTTCCTTTATCTTTCTCTAGCCTTTACTTTTCTAATGCCGACATCAAAGGCTCAGTCAGGGGCCAACTTAATCCCGTACCTTTTCCCTCCAAGATGCTGAAACAACATCAATATACAACATTTCATCCTGTTTTCCTTCTTTCCACAAAACCAACATTGACTGTAATATGGTGTTATAATTAGTAGTTCCGTTTAGGGGCCACTCCACTCCATCCTCTAGTTTATAAAGTGGCCACCACTGATTACAATATTTGATAAGGGTTCTTTTACTCTCTGTACCCTCTCACACCACTATATCCCTGTAATGTGTTAGTATACATCCTAGGAGGCTTTTCCTCGGGATTTCTTTGCTTTGAACTTTTCCTATTGTAATTTACAGTGGTGAATATTCCACTGTTTTCCTAGAAGCTCTTTACTAGTCAATCCCAATCCCTCCAAAATCCACAATATACAGATACACATGTAAAATCAGACCACTGTAAATTAACTGCCTGTAGACAATTACACTGGGGACATTTAAACCTGATGAGCTGATAATATGCCTGGGCAAATTTTGTTCCCTTAGACATACACCTCAATGGCAGTTCTTATATTTACATATTTACATATTAACATATGTATAAAAGAACACTTTAACAAAAATGCCTGGGCTTTTATATATACAATATACAATGTACAGTTATTATTCCAGTTAGAATTATTCCTCAGCAGCTGCAAACATTATGCCAGTTGCCATTAAAGATCGCTTACCTTCCTCCTGTCTCTTTCTTAAAATCTCAGACGTCCCCGGGGTTAATGGGGACTGCCACATATTCCTAGTCACTGGTCCCTGAGAGCTAGAATCAGAGTTGTTATTGGCATCCCCCTGGGGTTGCAGATTAAGAAGCCCAGGAGTCGGAGGGGCTTCAGGTGGGGGTGGTGGAATATAGGGAGGCAGTGGGGCTGGGATCTCTAATTCTCGGTTTTTCTTGTGCCTCCCATCCCCTCCTTTTTCTTTTAGAGGATATAAATTGGCTTGAGTTTCTGAGCTGATCCACAAATGTGCATATTCACTTTCTTCCAAACTAAAAGGTTCCTTTGAGTTTACATAAATATTTAGGGCCTGGCAAACCCATCTTCAAAGGACCCAAATACGGGCCAGTAAAGGTGGTCTCCTCGAATCTGTTTACCGCCCCAAACTTCAACACAATAATGTATCATTTTTACTTTATTCCTTCCCCGCCTAAAAGGGAAGGGGAAGGAATATACTTTATTCCCCTCCCAATTTTTAATCATTAATCCTGGGGTAACCTAACATCTGTCGTTACCCCACCCATGGGACCAGAAGGCTTACTCTTCTTCTGTCCCATCTTCTGGAGCGCCTTCACACACACACGCACGAATTGCTTCTCCCTTTTTGTGGCCCAGTCCCTTGCGGGATGTGGGAACCGCACTACCGAGGGGTCCACACTCGCTTCGTCCGCAATTGGACGTCTCACAGCGACACGCTCCAGGATACCCAACCCCAACCAAACGGATCACCGGCCTATACTTACTCACTCCTGAGTCTTCGTTCGGTCTTCGTGCACAAAGATTACTAGGGGTTGCCGGCTTTATTTGCTTGCTGCCAAATTTAGGGTTCATCGGTGAAGGATTTGAACGAAAGTAGTCCTAGTGAAGGCCGCTGAAATCAGCGGGGCACCCCCTCCGAAGGTCTTTCAATCAGATTGCCTTCATCCGAGTCACGGCACCAAATTTGTTATAAGTTGCCCCCTTAATTAATTTTCAGAGAGCATTGCATTAATAGTAGAAAGGAATTTATTGAGTAAGCAACAGCAACCAAAACAGCGCTGGGCGGCCGGGGAGTCTCGGCTCCGCCAACGGCGCGCACCTCACCCCTGCCAGGGTCCCTTTTTATATCTTGGTAATTCCGGGATTACTCAGCACATCCTGGTATGTTCTGCGACTGCGCGCACTGTTGCTAGGGGGTCGTCTCTGTCCCTCTGGTGGTCGTGAAGATGAAGGCCGTAGTCTTCCTCAGCATTGTGGTTCAACTTCTTTTTTTTTTATTTGGTCATGTTGGCCCAGCGTGAGACAGGAAGGCAGGATGTTGATACACTAGTTTAGCAACTTATCAGGAGATGGTTACATGAGCTTTGCAGCAGTGTCTTTGAACAAAAGAGGCAACTGAGATGCAGAAGGAGAGAAGGGGTGGGGGTTGAGGGTTCTCTTTTTTGTTACATTAAGCAAAAGAATTTTCATAGTGTCTAGCCAAGTATTATACATCTCCTTACTTCAGCAGGAAGCTTTTGCAACTACTGCTCCTCAAACAGAACTCCTTGTTTTATAATACAAAAGACAATGAACAAACATTTATTGTGTATTACAGTGAGCACTGGATGTTTGCAAGTTATGCAAGATGCATGTGGTCTGTTGTAACGAGTTCGCCAAATCCTGATCTAGTGCTGCTCCTGCCAGGACATCTGTTCTGGCTGGAGCATCCAATAAGAAATGTTGCTACTCTGCTCATCCCAAGATCAGCCTTGCTTTCTTAAATTAAAATGTTTTTTGACAAGATGAAACATAATTTGGCCAATTGTTGTACATTAAAATTGTAAATTATGCAAATACATTCTGTATATGACAGCTGTATTTGAAGGCTGCTTTTGTTTTTTTCATACTTCTTCAGTTAATTATACAAGTCTGGCAGCAAAAGGCCTTTCTTAGTGACATGTGTACCTAGTGAATGTTCATACCTGGTGGTGTTGTACCTAAGAAGAAAATCAGTCATGTTCACCAGAAATGCTTATTAAACAAGCTTAAATTGGTTCCATTGTCTGAAACTTGACTGTCCCCACTGGACTGTGATGAATGTTGCTCATTAGTTAGATTAAGCTTTCAGCTTTGGGTAGACTACCATGTTGTGAATTGTTTCACATTATTAGGCAGAGAGAAGGTAGTCATGTAGACAAATGATAATGTTTTAATCAATTAACTTGAAAAGTCTAGATGTACTACATAATGCCAGATTTATAATAGTTTACAATTAACACTGGGCATGGATGTATTTTCTTTTCCATAGGGGAGAAAAAGTTGTCACTAGGGATGTTCCCTGCTGGCTGAAAAAGATCCTGAAATTACATCTGTCCTCTTTGGGGACAACAAAGCAGATGTCCTTGGCCATGCAGTTGCCCAAGTGACATTTTCAGTACCGAATCCAATCTGAAACAGTCTGTTGTTCACTGTAGATCAGGTAATACCGTGAGCTTTTAATTGGGCAACTAATATGAGAATGTCAGTTATAACTTAAAATTTTTATACGTATCAATACAGCATACAAGTTCCCTGTTATGGTTTATAAATAAAAGAACAAATAACACAAAAACCTTCTTATGATTGCACACATACTAGTAATACTGAATGATTACTCTATAACAGCATCTTTGCACAGTTTTCATTTGTTATGTTTTAATTGTTAGGAGTACTTAGTGAACTGGTTCTGGAACTTGTAAGTCTTATGCAGCAGCAAAATACTTACGAAAACAAGAAGAAAAGCAGTGCTTTTGTTGAGATTTCCACTATGCCATTGAAGTTGTAATTAAAAGGAGAAAGAAAACAATGGCATTAAGTTGTAATTAAAGATGCAGATTGTGGGTGCTTCTAGTGCTTGCAAAATATGTTTTGGTCCAATAAGAGATAGCAGGTTAGAATAAGTGTCATATACAAGTATGTTACAATTGAATGTATATTTGCTTCAAAATCAAGATTAAAAGAAATGATTTTTAAAGCAATCATCCCCTGGTGGATGTTCTTGGTTATCCATACGTGTTTAAAATATTTTAATGCTTTTTGTTGTTGTTGTTTGTTTTTTGCTTTATTTTAAAACAAAAGTTAGGAAAAAATTATGAGGCTAATGGTAATATTGTAAGTAGTGTGATCTTACGGAAAGATATTAATACGAAGAGGCATTATTTTATGTAGTTATCTTAATCAATGGCATATTGTACAAGTACAGTAATTTGCATTGGAGTTTTTCAGCCTTATTAGTATTCATTCTGAACAGAAGCTTTGTTTTTTTTTTTTTTTTTTTTTTTAATTATTTTTATATTTATTTATTTTTAACTCCCACTGCCTGATAATTCATCATAATTTGGCTCCAGGTCACTTTGGCATAATGGACCAGAGTTATCTTTGTTGTACCTCTGCTGAAGTCAGTAGAGTAAGCATAGGGTAAGCCTGGTTAGTAATACTACCATTTATTTAAAAATAAAATGTCTTGCCATATTATTAAGTAGCCAGAAAGCAATATACTTTTTTTTTTTTTTTTTCAGTAAGATAAATATAGTTTTGTTGGACATTTCCAGTAGTGTAAGTACTGAGAATGTATTTGAGCAAATAACAGTCCTTTGAAAGGAAAACAGTTGTTTCTCAGGAGTAGTAGACTAGTACTAGCTATTTTGTTACATGTTTTAATTCAGATTAAAAGCTCCTAAATTACCATTTTTCCCATAAGAAAACATGTTACACATCATTGTGTGATGAGGCATTAATTTATTAAACATAGATATGAGTAAAATAAATGGTAACTTTTTATAGGCTCTAATTTTTATTTTTTTTTTTGAAAATGGAGTGGTCACCTATGTCTTTGCGACATAGATGATTACTTCCTGGTCTCAGCAGGTGATGGAGACTGCAATGTTTTCGTCTCTCTGGGCATGAATCTGGAACTATGTATTAATAAAACTGGATGTAGTGTTTATTTTTATTTGCTTTGCAAACAGGATCCCCAGATGAAGAGACTTGTATCTAGTTTGCAGAAGACTTATATAGTCTTCACACCATAGATTAGTGGACTACCCTCCTCAGAAAAGGAGGGTAGCCTATGGATGAATATTAAACAACTTTGTTCAGGTTTATTTGACTTATTCTAGTACAAAATCTAGTTTGTATATACAAAGGTTGTATGATCTGTCAAGCATCACAGATGAACTGCACAGCTTTATGAATTATTGTTCCTCATCTGAGCCAGAGTAACTGTTCACGAATGCATCCTTAACGGCACTTACCACTGCAGATACACTGTAAAACACATTAGATTAAACCTTTCATTAGCATGATTGAGTTGTAATGGCTTAACAAGTTTCCTCCCTTCAGCTAACCTTTGCTATCCATTAGTTGGGTGCATGCTTTGCCTGTCAAATTGAGAGATAATGCAGTTTAGTTTCAGATTTAAGAGAAGTCATGTTATCTCACATTTAGCTCTTACGCTGAAGATTAAGCTAAATTGTGTTATCTCATAATTGAAGTGGGCTAAAAGCATGCAGGCAGATGGCTACTTCAGCTTGGCAGCATAACCCATTAAGATCATGATAACTTGCTTGTGCCTGAGCCAGCAGTGCTCTCTCCATTAGTTCTGCTGGAAAAGGGAGGGGGAAGATGAGCAGGATATGGAATTGCAGCAGCAGGTAGCATGGCAGCAATCTGCAGTATGTGGCTTTCCTGAACTGTCTTCTTTGTACAAAGATCCAAGGCTACCTCTTGGCTTAAAGTTGTGTTCTTCACACTTCAGAGTGGTGTTTTTTTGTTTTTTTTTTTTTCTTTCCTTTTTTTTTTCTTTTAAAGACTGGGGTGTATGGCGTATAGGACAGTTACAGTAATAACCGTGCTGTTCTAGGGTATCCTGACAAAAGAGCATATCAAAATGTGCAGAAAACTGTGTTTAAAAGCCTGAAGGGAAAGTAGCTGGAGAGTCTAGTAATGAAAGAACTGGAGAAGAATGATCGTCTTTATTCAGCTTTATCTTAGGGCTGCCAATTTCTGTAGCTGCAGTAAGCTTGAAATATATGCATATACGTGCCTGAGCCTCAGGACACATTTTTATCACTAATAACCTTAGTACCTGGCCAAGAGTATTCTGTCAATACCTGCTAGATTTGAAAGGCCAATGAAAGATGTTTCCATGTTATAAAGGAGCAATAAGAGTATCAACCAGTTGGCTGGCCTTTACAGTTTATCAGAAAATTTTTCGTTTTCTACTCTTTTGGCCACATTTCTCATTTTGTTTGTTTGTTTGTTTGTTTGTTTTTTAAGTGTACTCTTTTACTCTGCAAAAGAGTAAAACATGTATCACCCAAACAAACTTTTAATTTCTGGGAAGTGTTTCATCTCGTCATGACGGCTTTCTGATTCGGGTGCTTCTTATTCTTTTTTACCTCCTTGGTTGTTCAGCATCTCCCATGAGAAGATCTATAGCATTTCCTCTCAAGCTGGAGTTGCTATGATGGAGCAGGGGACAGATATTCCAGGTGGGAAGCCTAGCATATGCATGAAAACAAGATCACAGGTGTATTTGTCAAATACAAAAATACAAGCCCCACCCCTAAAAAAAGATGCCATTGAATACAAAAAGTCATCTATGCTTTTGAAAATAGAAAGCCGTACGAGGTAAGAAATTGGACTTTGTTGGGGTAAAATAAGAAAACAGAACGCAAGTGACATCTTTGAGAGCTGAGCCCAAGCTCAGCTTTAGCATCTTCTTTCCAGGTGCTGAAGGCATCATCTAACAGCTAGAGCAGGGTTTCAATGTGTCTCTGTGATCTTGGCCTGTATTTGGGATCAGCACTGACTTGGTAGCATTAGGTAAGTTGGTCTCTTTCTGACATTAACAAAAAGGACATATCAAAACCCCATGACAGTACTTTTTTATTTTATTTATTTTTTTAATTCATATTAACTGAAGTAATTTGAAGTAGTGATATTAAAAAGTGGTAGAGCAAGCCAAGTATTTCCTATAAACTTAATCAGCTGTGGAAGGTAATGCTTGCTGTGGATGAAATTCAAGAACTTCCAGATTTCCTTTTATGTTATGAAATTGTCTTAGTGCAAATGAGAATAAATTTCTGCTGCCCATAGAAGCTGTTACGTAGTTATCATACATGGAAAGTATGTGCCAGGATAGCTCCTAAATGAATAGGATTAAAACATACACTTTTGAAGAGAAGGTGTGGGATAATGTTGTACATAAGCATATTTTAAATTCAAGTAATCTGTAAGCTTCTGAGTGACCCAAGAGTGGGATGGAAGTCAATTTCCCCGCACAAAATAGGCATCCCCATGAATGATAGCATATGGACTCCAGTAGTATGAATTTATATTCATTTCTCCACCCTCTCCATTTTGGTTCATAACAGCCTAACTTTTTGTGATGTGGTAGAGCACTTGCAAGACCTTATAAACCTATGAGAATGTCACAAATGTGTACAATGCCTTATATAAATCTTTATATGAAATTTCATAATGGTGTTTCTTTCAGAAGTAATGAGTTATTTTATATGAAGATAACATGAAGGATGGCTGAAAAGGTTCCGTTTATTGTGACGTATTTACTATTGTGGCCTGTTTTAGTGTCTAAAATCTTAATTGGATAGAGTTTGAGGCTGGTCCCATATTTATTTCTGCTATGTGACTTCCACAAATAATTCTGATGGTAGAATCTTTGTGGATATTTCAGTTATTTCCATAATTAAAAAACAAAACAAACAAACAAACAAAACAACAATGTTGAAGCTGATGTATTTCTTTAGTATTAAAGGACTTCAAAGTAATCAGTCGACCAGAACTGCACAGTAACTGAGATAAATAATCCATTAATCCATTAATCAATGCTGAGAAACTAGTCAGTTTTTAGAAGTGACTTCTGAAATCAAAAGGCAAATGCTATGAAAAATATTAATCACTGTAGAGATACAAAACTTTCAAAAGTAGGAGTAAATACTACTACTTTCAAATAGTAGTAGTAAAAAATATATAGTAGTGAATAAACTGTTAATTTTAAATATCCTGAATATCAGACAACTGATTCCATCCTCATGAAAGAGGCAAAGGTATCCTTAGATAAATAATTTCTATTTACTCTTAACCTTAGGTCTGTCTATGAAGTGCCTATATATGTATTCTGACTTCACATATCAAAGAAGTAAAATCATTTTGTGCTTCTTTTCCCCAGTCAACATGTATAAAGAAAAGATTATTGCTATCCTGTTGAAAATATTTGAAAAGGTAGTATGATTTGCTCATTGTAGAGTACTTAAAGCAGTGCAAATTACTTATGTTGGGTTAAGACATGTAGGCCTGGCACGGGGCTGCCTTTTTTCATACTTATCGCATCCTTTTATTCCTAAATTAAACTTCAATTCTTATGAAATGTAAGCTGAAAATTCTGATGGGGTCTTATACACCATATTTTTTCTGCGTTATCTCTAATCACCAGCTTTACTAACAGCCCAACAGTTTGTTTTGAAGCCACTAGCCATTTAACTTGTCTTTGCTTTTTGTGCATGTGTATATGCATATACACACACAGGTGTGCACACACTTGTGAGAAGAATTATATCTGTTATAATGATGCGCGCATTTCTTCTAAACAAACCATAATTGATGTATAAGTTATGCTACATATGCTACAGGTACCAGTTTGAGTACCTTCTGTTGAACTAACTTATTAGAATGTGATTAATAAGTAAACAAATTCAGTGGTGATTTTGGTTATCTGCTTAAATTCTGAATAGATTATTTGCAATTTGAATAATTTAAATGGAAACAGGTATTCAAGGAAGAAGGATAGTTCTGAACAATTTATTGGTGGTTGAATCCATGAATAATTCAGGACCTACATATCTTTAAATGACATGCTACGAACTAGATTGCTGCAAATTACAAGAGTATGAGAATGATATAATATCACGTAAATTTGATATTCATCTATAAAGGTTGGTTGTTTGTCAAGCTGTTTGTGGGTTTGCAGCTGACCTTTAAAAACTTGAGGATGAATCAAACTAATAGCCTGAACAATGAAAGTCTTTCAACAAGTGAGCATAATAAATCTTTCCACTTTGAGAGGGAGGCAAGTATAATATATAAAACTAAACACAAGCTTTAATAGACACACAGAATACAGGGAATTAATTCTGAATATAGAAAGATTAATTATAGCTGTGGTCACATTGAGGGTACAAAATGTAGGAATACATTTGAGGATTCAGGATTACGTACCCTACTTCTAAGTGTATCTTCGAAACAAATCATTCTAAACGTTGCCTTTGTGAAGCAGGGAACTTCATTGCCTTTACCTTTCAAAGCCACGTCTTAGACATGATAATTATCCTGTGAAGTAGGAAACTGTAAATTTGTGTAGTTCTGGTTGTATTGTGAGACTGTGGAGAATAAAGACCTGATTTAAAAAAAATAGCAATGCCAATTGTAAATTTCTGACATCTGTTTTTTAGAACCTTGTCAATAAGGATGAAATGCAGGTTATGAGATCGTGGTACAAAGATTCTCTGTGCAAAGCAAACCTTGGGTCATGATTGGGGCTCTTCAGTACAAAGATTAGGAAACTCTAATCTTCACACTAATGTTTGGATTTCTGATGATGAAGCATTTCTGTCCTTGAAATATCAGTTTATAGGGGATGGGTTCTAATTGCCATGGTCTGGAATTTTGGTAAACACATATACAACTCTTCAGCATTTCTGTTTGGCAGGCTAGAGTGGTATAATTTTAAGTATGTACACAATGTGTAGGACAATATGGAAAAAGCAATGTTATGTTCCTCTTAGGAGCAATAAGTGTTTACATAAAGGTTAAAAAAAAAAGGGGGGGGGGGGGGGTGCGGGAGCACCATTAAGAATGAGTAAACAAATAGGATTATTAAAAATAAGAATTAAAAATTTAAAAGGTAGTCTTCCACTTCTAGTGCAAAATTGTAACATTTATTTCACTATAGTTGCCAACTGCAGAAGGTGTACTCTGTGTGCAGCTTATATATGATAACAAATGTATTGCATAAGCATATATATCTTAAAATATTTGCTTACATATCTTTTCTGAACAAATTGCTTATTTTTCTGCTGAAGTTCAGAATTGATTTAGATGGCAAGAAAAAATCAAAAGGTAGTTATATAAGTGTGAATTTGTGTGCATGGAGAGATTAATGTGTTTAAAGTATCAACATGGGAAGTTAAATTTAGATTTAACATCACGTTTCCTAGCTGATATGGTATCACACTTAATCCATCTGTGTCTGAACTGCAGGTTGTGTTTAGTGTTGTGCTTAGTTAAAATGATTGTGCTAAATCAAAACTCAATTTTCAGTGAGGTACATGCAGCCAAACACCAAACATAATCATGTTTAAGTTGGGGCTATAAACCATGGTTCCTATGAAATGTGAAGCTGGGCAGAAATTATTTGGCTCTGTCCTTCATGAACTCTGGCTATGAGAACTGAGCTGTATGAACATTTTGAGCAAATACCAGTGACTGAAGTTCTCCCTAGGCATTCCAAGGTGATTTTATTCTGCTCAAAACTGTGAAGAGCTTGGTAATGTTTATGAACTTGGTGTTTTTCAGGCTTACTTGGACACCAAATATGAAATGAAACCACCCGAGCATCTAGAAAAATCAAACAATTTTTAAGTGTACATGATGCTCTGTAGCATATTTTGACTGTACCTGCAGCGTCCCAACCCTTAACACTAACACCCCCCACCCCCACATGTAATAGGGCCATACATTTATATGGCTTGCTGTAGCTTAAATGGTTGTCAAATTATAAGAAGTGTTAAATGTAATTCCTACCTATAATATTGGAAAGGCAAATCCTGTCACCATGGAGATTTCTGTATCACATATGATAGTTCAGTAACTGTCAAGCTTTAATTTTCAACTTTCAGGCAATATATGACTATGTTGATCTTTTGGTTCTGAACGGGTATAGGGTTTGTTCACTTAAAATGAGAATTCACATAAAAGGTGCATGCTGTGCTTACACCTTGCTTAGCATAACAAGCTTATGAATGCAGAGTTATGGAATAGATTATTACTTGATGCTTATTTACTTGGAATGGCAAAGCAATAAAAATGCAGTGAATGCAGTGAACATGTATGCATGACACAACATGAACGTTGGAGAAAATGACAACACTTTGTTACATTTAGTCATAATAGTGAAATATTTTCACAGATTGTTTTTTTCCAACCTAAATGTAAAGACTTCCTCTCCTTTGAAAGCTGTTCTTGTCACTGTAGTCAGGGTTGTGCCAGATGATGATGCTTAGGTACAGTACTACAATCTGACTACAGTCATGCCTCGATCTTTATCTAGCTTCCATTTCAGTCTTGCAGAGCTGTGCTGTCAAAGGTACTTAATGGGTTAGAATGAGTGTAACTTTAAGCTGTTCTAGTTACCCAAGCAGCCTATAATGGCTTGCACAAAGCAAGATACAGGACAAAATTTCATACCAACATGATGATTTTACCCTTCTGGGCAGATGAGCTCCTCTCCTTAAAGGCAAAGGAAGAAAAAATACGATGAAAGAGGCTCAAGGGTTGAGATGAGGACAGGCAGATCACTCACCAATTACAGTCGTGGGCAAAACAGACTCAGCATAGGGATATTAATGTAATATATTGCCTGCCACCACCAACAAATTCTCACAGACTAGAACAGTGAGAAACTAAAAGCAAACCAAAAGCACCCCCCTGTCCCACCCTTCCACGCCCTGCCTCCCACCCCCATACACTCTCTGCTGTCTCCTGTCCGGAGTAGCACAGTGGAACTGAGACCGGGGACTATGGTCAGTCCATGATGCTTTGCCTCCAATGTCTCTGACACTACATCACAGACACTCTGCCCCTGCTTCACATGAGTTAACGCCCACAGGAAATGATCCTGCATGGACTTCCCACAGGCAGCAGCTCCTCAAGCACTGCTCCCACACGGCTCCGTCCCACGGGGTCCATCCATCCATCCTCCAGGAGCAAACTGCTCCAGCACGGGTCCCCCACGGCTGGGCGGCAGCTCCCCCCAGACCCCCTGCTCCTGCGGGGGCTCCTCTCCACGGGCTGCAGCTCCGGCCGGGGGCCTGCTCCTGCGGGGGCTCTCCATGGGCCGCAGCCTCCTCCAGGCCACATCCACCTGCTCCACCGGGGGCTCCTCCACCCACGGGGGGGCTGCAGCGTGGAGATCTGCTCCGTGTGGGACCCATGGGCTGCAGGGGGACAGCCTGCTCCACCGGGTGCCTCTCCCTGCACAGCCCGCAGGGGAACTGCTGCTGCCTGCTTGGTGCACCTCCTGCCCTCCTGCTGCACTCACCTGGGGGGCTGCAGGGCTGCTTCTCCTCTCTTTCTCCCTGTGAAGCAGCTTTTTTGTTGTTGTTGTTATTTTTTTTTCTCCTTTCTTAAATATGCTCTCATAGAGGAACAAGCGACATAGTTTCTTGGCTTGGCTCTGGCCAGCAGTGGAGCCCTTATCTAACATGGGGCAGCTTCTAGATTCTTCTCACAGAAGCCACCCTTATGGCCCCCTGCTACCAAAACCTTGCCACGTAAACCCACCAGAGCAACTCTTTCGGTGAAGAAATTTTTCGCAATAACCAACCGAAACCTCCCCTGGTACAACTTAAGGGTTTTTGCTCTTGTCTTGTCACCTGGGGCTTGGGAGAAGAGAACGATCCCCACCTCTCTGGAGCCTCCTTTAAGCTTACTGTAGAGCACAGGAAGGTCTCCCCTGAGCCTCCTTTTCTCCAGGCTGAACAACCCCAGCTCCCTCAGCCACTCCTCACCAGACTTGTTCTCTAAACCCTTAACAAGCTTCAGAGCCCTTCTCCGGACACGCTCCAGCACCTCGAGGTCTTCGCTGAACACAGTGCTCGAGGTGCGGCCTCACCAGAGCCGAGCACAGAGGGACAACCGCTTCCCTAGTCCTGATGGCCACTCTATGTCTGATACAAGCCAGGTGTATAGATACTTACATACATATATATGCAGCACTAGTACATGTTCCTTGGAAAACTGGTCAAACTCTCTTCAAAGCCCGTAAATTGATGGTTTCCTCTAACAGGCACTGACGCTTCAGCTGGATCCTCTAAATCCCATTTTACTGCTTCTGCTTCCTGAGCAGGTGACAGAAACTCCTAACCGGAGAGCAGAGGAGTTGTAGTTCTGTATACAGGAAATATTTGGAAGTTTGGAAGATGCTTCCCTTGCTCAGCTGCTATCCCTACGTTAATCAATCACCCGATCTTTTGCCTTCCAGCAAAAGTCTTGATGCAGTTCTTAAGGAAAGTTATTTCTGAAAATCCTCAGCCACCTCTGTGCACGCCAAACCTTTCATGGCACTGTGCAATGCGCGGATGGCAGCGATAAATCAGGTTGTGGAATGAATGGCAACGTGTGGGGAGGGAATTTTCAGGTGGCTTCGCGCTGTTTCACAGGTCCCTGAATTAGAGGTAATGAGGAAACAAGCGGTAGAAACAAAACCTTGAGCAAGGCTGAGATCAAGAATTGGCTACAGTGCTAAAGAGGACCTTTGGGCAGTGGGCAATTGAGCTGGCTGGCTCCAGGCGCATGTCTGAGGGTCTCTGACCAACTGTATGATAGATTTGGGCGCGTGGACAGCACGTGGGGCTAAGGGGAGAGGACATGTAGTAGTGAAAAAGGGCAATAAACGCCTCCTGTTCAAGAGCCATCAGGAGTCTGTGTCTTACATCCCTTCAGCAACACAAATATTTGGCTCCAGATCCAAAATGTCATGTATTTGACAGTTTTATTTATGGAAGCATTCCCCACCCCACCCATCCCCTCTTTTCCCTCCCCTCCCCTCCCCACCCCTCCCCTCCTTTCCCTCCCCTTCCCTCCCCACTCCCCCCTCCCCTCCCTTCCCCTATGCTCCCTGTCCCCACACTGCTACACTCCCCTCCCCTATACTATCCTACACACCCCTACACTCCCCTCCCCTATACTACCCTACACTCCCCTTCGCTACACTACCGTACATTACGCTATGCTCCCCTCCCCTATGCTCCCCTCCCCTATGCTCCCCTCCCCTATGCTCCCCTCCCCTACGCTCTCCTACACTCCCCTCCCCTATCCTACTCTACACTCCCCTAAACTCCGCTCCCCTACACTACCCTATACTCTCCTACACTACGCTCCCCTCCCCTCTACTACGCTACACTACACTATCCTACCCTCCCCTAACCTCCCCTACACTATCTTCCCCTCCCCTCCCCTCCCCTCCCCTCCTCTCCCTCCCCTCCCCTCCCCTCCCCTCCCCTCCCCTCCCCTCCCCTCCCCTCCCCTCCCCTCCCCTCCCCTCCCCTCCCCTCCCCTCCCCTCCCCTCCTCTCCCCTCCCCTCCCCTCCCCTCCCCTCCCTTCCCTTCCCCTCCCCTCCCCTCCCCTCCCTTCCTCTCCTCTCCAATCCCATCCCATCCCCTCCCCTCCCCTCCAATCCCACCCCCTCCAATCCCATCCCCTCCCTTCCCTTCCTTTTATTCCCTCCCCTTCCCTCCCCTCTTGTCTTCTTCTCTCCTCTCTTCCTTCTTTCAGGTAACTTCAGTTCGCTTCAGTCGTTCTCATAGCTCCTATCCCTGGCTGATTCACGGGAACCCATCAGCAGCAACCAGAAGCGCTCCAGCTGCTGTGTCACTGGTCGAGCAACAGTCTCCAACTGGGAATCGCTGACTTCGTTCTGTGGCTCAGACAGGTGCCTTTCAGTTCCACTGTGGCCTGGACGTGTCTTCTTGCTGTGTCCCCACCTACATCGCAGTTCTGCTTAGAAGCAGCAGCAGGGGTTGGAAGTAGTCCCACTGCTTCCATTTTCAGTGGTTTAGCTTGGCTAGCCGGGTGGTGTCTGTCAATAGAAGACAACAAAGAGATTTTGGTTAGAAACAGCTAACTGAGTAGTTCCTTTCCACAAGGGCAAGGAATATTTACGCCTTCCTAATGGAGACTGCAGTGTCAGAGATAATGACGGGTCCTTCAGAGAGCTTTGAAATATCCCTTGGGGATGCTGAGTCCAGAGGACCAGAGTAAATCTGTCTAAAGTACACCATGGAAGCACTCTGAATTACTTCCTAGCATAGAAGCATCTATGCTGATACGGCTTCAGCTGGTTTCAGTGCTCTTCTTCACCTAATACCTAAATTCAGATAAGAGGTCTCAATGCAGATGGGAAGATTGAGAAATACAGAAGTCACTGATGTGCTTTGAGAACTTCTAAGAACTGAGAACTAAATAAATCCAATGTTGTAACATTAAGGATTGGTTAGAAAAGTAAACGTTGAAAACAAGTGAAGGAGAAGGACAAGTAAGCTTTCTTAAAGTATCTACTATATTTAAAGGATCTTTAAATAAGTAAATAAGTAATGAAATATATACGCAGAGAGAGAGAGAGAGAGAGAGAGAGATACAGAAACCTAAGAAACTGCTGCGCAGGTTAGCTTCTTGCTCTCTTTTCTAAAAGTCCTAGTGAATACAGCATCTGTGTGCGTTACAAGCATTACCCTCAGTCCACCACAGGTACACACGAGAGGACAGCCTGCAGGTTCCTTAGGCAAAGAAACTGCTCTAGCTTGATGTGAAGAGCCAAGACAGAAGTTGCTGTTAGGGAAAAGATACACAGAGGGGATGAAAAACACGGAGTGTGCTTCCGACCTTCACAACTTCTAAGCAAGCGGAGATGAGGTTGTGGAAGAACCAAATGAGCTGTTGATCGAGAAGCAGCCTGAAGATTGTCCTTAACCAGGGCCTTGCATTCTTCGTTTTTAGAGCATTGCTTGCCTTCAAGTGCACGATCATGACTTTATTAACTTTCTACCACCACAGAAATGCACCAGATTCTTTCACAAAACTTACGGGTGGTAATTGGAAATACTGGTCAGCATCCTCTATTTCCTTCTTCATCTCAATTCTCTTTTGGCCTGTGAAGCTTTTCAGATCAGAGGAGAAGATCCGCTGTAATACGGAGTTTTGGATACTGCAAAGGAAACGAAGAATCGTACTGACAACTCTTTTCAACCTCACCTGCAACCATCACAGAAAAGAATACCGAAAGAACGCCGCTTTATCATGGGAAGCATAAATTTGAGCATAGGTGTCCTATAGCTGAAGCGAGGTTAAGCAGGTTCCAAACAAGGTGAAGGAGCACACCCGTGAGCATTTCCATAAAGCTGTGTTTTCAAACAAATGGTGTAAAGACTTAGATTTTCTTACAAGTGAAGAATGAAAAAATAAAAAGAAAGAAAATTACCAGGACATACAGTTTTCCTCTAGCTTGCTTTGCTTCTTTCTGAATCTAGGGCTTTGATACTGCTGCCTGCTCAGCAACATCAGCAATTTCCTAGGAAAGCTGGTGTCCACCAGGTGAAATAGGAATGGGAAACCCTTCTTGCCACAACTTCACACTCACACCAGAGCTGGCAGGACAGGCCGATGGACAGAGAAGTGTCTGTAAGAGTGTTAGAAAACAGACTTTAGATTTCCGTCAACCCAGGGAAAATTACTTGCTCATCCCTTCAAACTGAACTCTAAGTAGAAGGAGGTGATCCCAAGCTGCATTCCTGACATCTATGCTGCAAAGTCATCAAATGCGCCATGTTACTGTACCAGCCTGTTATGAACAGAAACAGGACTTTGAGGTTATGCTGTTGGAGTAGAATTAAGCTCCAAGAGTTAGTTAGTCTTTTGGTATGTTTTTGTCTGCAAGTGTTTTCACTGTTTTCCAGACAATGTCTCCAGCAAGCTGGCTGCTTGCTTCATTTGTTCTGTTCCGTTCTGTTTTGTTTGGTTTTCTCAGCAAGGGTTCTTAGAGAAATGAGATTAAAGTGATCATATTGTATGTCCATCCCTCCCTCCCCTTCGCTTGTCCAGAGCTTTTACCTTGTCCACCAGCTTGAATGAACTCGGTCATAGGCGCAGTTGTGTCCAAGCCATTCTGTTGCTAGACATGTTGTGAAAACAGACAGCTAAGTAGTGGGGAGAGGACGTGCTGCTGTCTGCAGTGTGACCTCAGCGCTTACCAAACAGTAGGGAATACACAGAGAAGGGCGTTAGGAAAACTTCAAGCCCCAGATACATTTTATGTGGAAACCATATTTCCCAAGATAACACTGGACACAACTGCATAATCAAAATGTATTCATTTCTTGGTTCATCCAACTCCTAGGTTTTAGTTTTAAAAAGTTTCTGTCTTGGCTTAAAGCACTCTTCCAATCTCTATTTGCAGTTACTATGATTTCCTGAAATAGCTAATCCCATTTTTTTCTTTGTACAATCTCCCAGTCTCTTTGTTTTCCTCTCCCCAAGAAACTTAGAACTGCTCTCTTCATACTTGACAACTAGATATGGAGCCGTATCAGCCAGAAGGAAGTTTCCTTCACACTTTCTGCTTCTTAGGGTATCTGGACTCTTACCTTTACTCTTACTCGCCCTTCCTACATTAGCACAAAGAAAGCTGTTTTGGAGATCTGACGTCTTGTTTTCCAGAAGCTACCCTGAATCGCCTTTACAAGAGCTGTCCCACGCTGCAGGCATAAGTCCTGCAGTCTGGCCAGATATTTGCCTTCTAAGTTGATAATCAAATCTGTCAAGTTAAGAACATGTAATTAATGGAAAGGAAATCCTTTTATTTTGATCCGAATTCCCCTTTTTTTTTTTTTTAATTTCTTTTTTTTCTTCTTTTTTTCTAGACCAAGAGTGAATCGTGGGAAACCAGCAAAACTCAGGTGAAAAATGGAATGAAAAATGTTAAGGTCAGGCAGCTTGCCCACTACAATTGCTACCCTGAAAGCAGATGGAGTGCATCTTCATACACCACAGCCTGAGACACTACTCGACAGGCCAGCCCATGTGATGAAGTCCATTGCTGTCCTGAATTTGAACGTGACAGGGGGACTCTTAAGCCTCTTGTTTATGCTTTAGTACTTGCGGTCTATGGGAGGACCACAGCACACTCTTCTCTGTCTACCCTTATTTGTTGATTGTCTGTAGGGAGAAGAGAACGTGCAGAGGCCCTCACCCGTACATTGGGTCTGTTCTCACTCTGTGCAGCTACATCATTGAGCAAAGTACCAAACTTGATGCTTCTGTAAGGACTTGACACAAACTACAGAATACTAAAATGAAGCATTCACAACAAAACCACATTGCTTTCCCCAGCCAAGCATCAAAACACTTACAGAAGGGCATGGGCCCTCTCTGTGCCCCTCAAGGTGAGATCCACAAATCCTCATGTGGTTTCATCACATCCAGCACCCTTCTCTGTCCCTCCCAGCTAAACGTGCACAGAGGCAGCTGTTCCCAAAGTGCTATGGTGACATAATTCAGTTCTGTTTCTGAAGTCGTCACCACAGGCGCCTCGCAATGACAGCGCAACACTCTCTGTTGCTAATGCGTATGTCTCAGAAACAGCTAGAGAAGTACCACTATGCCCAAACTGACTTTAATTAGAGTAGTTCAAAAATTATTCCCTGCTCCCCTACATCTGTGGAAGGTGTGTGATAAATCTTTTCTTGAGAAGGGATTACAGACAAAAAGAGCTTGATTCTGATACGTTGCTCATACTTGTAGAGCAGCTCACCTTTTATTTCCATGTAAGAAAAAAGAAGGTGAAATCAACAATTCTCTTCCTCTGAGCTCGGAATATGAAATAACCCCAATTATCCAGGAAGCCTTAATAAGGAAACGATGCATTTCTTGTTTCTTTGGAAAACTATCCATCTTGTTTCTTCGGAAAACTTTTCCAGTCCTTTGCAACTGCGGTGGTCTGAATCGGGTGGGCAGCCGAGTTTCCACCACGGCCGCTCTCTCACTCCCCCTCCTCAAAGGGAAAGGGGGAGAAAATACGATGCAAAGGGCTCAAGGGCTGAGATAAGGATGGGGAGATCGCTCAACAATTATCGTGACGGGCAAAGCAGACTCAGCATAGGGAGATAGTAAGAGTTATTGCCTACTACCAACAAGCTAGACACGTGAGAAACATAGGAAAGAAAGCAAAAACGTCTTCTCCCCATCTGCCCTCTTCCACCTCCTCCTCCTGAGCAGCGCAGGGAAACAGGGGACTGAGGGCTGCGGTCAGTCCCTGATGCTTTGTCCCCGCCGCTCCTTCTCGGTCCCTCCCTGCCCCTGCTCCCCGTGGGGTCCCTCCCACGGGATGCCGTCCTTCCCCAGCTGATCCCACACGGGCTGCCCACAGGCAGCAGCTCCTCAAGCACTGCTCCCACACGGCTCCGTCCCACGGGGTCCATCCATCCATCCCCCAGGAGCAAACTGCTCCAGCACGGGTCCCCCACGGCTGGGCGGCAGCTCCCCCCAGACCCCCTGCTCCTGCGGGGGCTCCTCTCCACGGGCTGCAGCTCCGGCCCGGGGCCTGCTCCTGCGGGGGCTCTCCATGGGCCGCAGCCTCCTCCAGGCCACATCCACCTGCTCCACCGGGGGCTCCTCCACCCACGGGGGGGCTGCAGCGTGGAGATCTGCTCCGTGTGGGACCCATGGGCTGCAGGGGGACAGCCTGCTCCACCGGGGGCCTCTCCCTGCACAGCCCGCAGGGGAACTGCTGCTGCCTGCTTGGTGCACCTCCTGCCCTCCTGCTGCACTCACCTGGGGGGCTGCAGGGCTGCTTCTCCTCTCTTTCTCCCTGTGAAGCAGCTTTTTTGTTGTTGTTGTTATTTTTTTTTCTCCTTTCTTAAATATGCTCTCATAGAGGAACAAGCGACATAGTTTCTTGGCTTGGCTCTGGCCAGCAGTGGAGCCCTTATCTAACATGGGGCAGCTTCTAGATTCTTCTCACAGAAGCCACCCTTATGGCCCCCTGCTACCAAAACCTTGCCACGTAAACCCACCAGAGCAACTCTTTCGGTGAAGAAATTTTTCGCAATAACCAACCGAAACCTCCCCTGGTACAACTTAAGGGTTTTTGCTCTTGTCTTGTCACCTGGGGCTTGGGAGAAGAGAACGATCCCCACCTCTCTGGAGCCTCCTTTAAGCTTACTGTAGAGCACAGGAAGGTCTCCCCTGAGCCTCCTTTTCTCCAGGCTGAACAACCCCAGCTCCCTCAGCCGCTCCTCACCAGACTTGTTCTCTAAACCCTTAACAAGCTTCAGAGCCCTTCTCCGGACACGCTCCAGCACCTCGCGGTCTTCGCTGAACACAGTGCTCGAGGTGCGGCCTCACCAGAGCCGAGCACAGAGGGACAACCGCTTCCCTAGTCCTGATGGCCACTCTATGTCTGATACAAGCCAGGTGTATAGATACTTACATACATATATATGCAGCACTAGTACATGTTCCTTGGAAAACTGGTCAAACTCTCTTCAAAGCCCGTAAATTGATGGTTTCCTCTAACAGGCACTGACGCTTCAGCTGGATCCTCTAAATCCCATTTTACTGCTTCTGCTTCCTGAGCAGGTGACAGAAACTCCTAACCGGAGAGCAGAGGAGTTGTAGTTCTGTATACAGGAAATATTTGGAAGTTTGGAAGATGCTTCCCTTGCTCAGCTGCCATCCCTACGTTAATCAATCACCCGATCTTTTGCCTTCCAGCAAAAGTCTTGATGCAGTTCTTAAGGAAAGTTATTTCTGAAAATCCTCAGCCACCTCTGTGCACGCCAAACCTTTCATGGCACTGTGCAATGCGCGGATGGCAGCGATAAATCAGGTTGTGGAATGAATGGCAACGTGTGGGGAGGGAATTTTCAGGTGGCTTCGCGCTGTTTCACAGGTCCCTGAATTAGAGGTAATGAGGAAACAAGCGGTAGAAACAAAACCTTGAGCAAGGCTGAGATCAAGAATTGGCTACAGTGCTAAAGAGGACCTTTGGGCAGTGGGCAATTGAGCTGGCTGGCTCCAGGCGCATGTCTGAGGGTCTCTGACCAACTGTATGATAGATTTGGGCGCGTGGACAGCACGTGGGGCTAAGGGGAGAGGACATGTAGTAGTGAAAAAGGGCAATAAACGCCTCCTGTTCAAGAGCCATCAGGAGTCTGTGTCTTACATCCCTTCAGCAACACAAATATTTGGCTCCAGATCCAAAATGTCATGTATTTGACAGTTTTATTTATGGAAGCATTCCCCACCCCACCCATCCCCTCTTTTCCCTCCCCTCCCCTCCCCACCCCTCCCCTCCTTTCCCTCCCCTTCCCTCCCCACTCCCCCCTCCCCTCCCTTCCCCTATGCTCCCTGTCCCCACACTGCTACACTCCCCTCCCCTATACTATCCTACACACCCCTACACTCCCCTCCCCTATACTACCCTACACTCCCCTTCGCTACACTACCGTACATTACGCTATGCTCCCCTCCCCTATGCTCCCCTCCCCTATGCTCCCCTCCCCTACGCTCTCCTACACTCCCCTCCCCTATCCTACTCTACACTCCCCTAAACTCCGCTCCCCTACACTACCCTATACTCTCCTACACTACGCTCCCCTCCCCTCTACTACGCTACACTACACTATGCTACACTACACTATCCTACCCTCCCCTAACCTCCCCTACACTATCTTCCCCTGCCCTGCCCTCCCCTCCCCTCCCCTCCCCTCCTCTCCCTCCCCTCCCCTCCCCTCCCCTCCCCTCCCCTCCCCTCCCCTCCCCTCCCCTCCCCTCCCCTCCCCTCCCCTCCCCTCCCCTCCCCTCCCCTCCCCTCCCCTCCCCTCCCCTCTCTTCCCTTCCCCTCCCCTCCCCTCCCCTCCCTTCCTCTCCTCTCCAATCCCATCCCATCCCCTCCCCTCCCCTCCAATCCCACCCCCTCCAATCCCATCCCCTCCCTTCCCTTCCTTTTATTCCCTCCCCTTCCCTCCCCTCTTGTCTTCTTCTCTCCTCTCTTCTTTCTTTCAGGTAACTTCAGATCGCTTCAGTCGTTCTCATAGCTCCTATCCCTGGCTGATTCACGGGAACCCATCAGCAGCAACCAGAAGCGCTCCAGCTGCTGTGTCACTGGTCGAGCAACAGTCTCCAACTGGGAATCGCTGACTTCGTTCTGTGGCTCAGACAGGTGCCTTTCAGTTCCACTGTGGCCTGGACGTGTCTTCTTGCTGTGTCCCCACCTACATCGCAGTTCTGCTTAGAAGCAGCAGCAGGGGTTGGAAGTAGTCCCACTGCTTCCATTTTCAGTGGTTTAGCTTGGCTAGCCGGGTGGTGTCTGTCAATAGAAGACAACAAAGAGATTTTGGTTAGAAACAGCTAACTGAGTAGTTCCTTTCCACAAGGGCAAGGAATATTTACGCCTTCCTAATGGAGACTGCAGTGTCAGAGATAATGACGGGTCCTTCAGAGAGCTTTGAAATATCCCTTGGGGATGCTGAGTCCAAAGGACCAGAGTAAATCTGTCTAAAGTACACCATGGAAGCACTCTGAATTACTTCCTAGCATAGAAGCATCTATGCTGATACGGCTTCAGCTGGTTTCAGTGCTCTTCTTCACCTAATACCTAAATTCAGATAAGAGGTCTCAATGCAGATGGGAAGATTGAGAAATACAGAAGTCACTGATGTGCTTTGAGAACTTCTAAGAACTGAGAACTAAATAAATCCAATGTTGTAACATTAAGGATTGGTTAGAAAAGTAAACGTTGAAAACAAGTGAAGGAGAAGGACAAGTAAGCTTTCTTAAAGTATCTACTATATTTAAAGGATCTTTAAATAAGTAAATAAGTAATGAAATATATACGCAGAGAGAGAGAGAGAGAGAGAGAGAGATACAGAAACCTAAGAAACTGCTGCGCAGGTTAGCTTCTTGCTCTCTTTTCTAAAAGTCCTAGTGAATACAGCATCTGTGTGCGTTACAAGCATTACCCTCAGTCCACCACAGGTACACACGAGAGGACAGCCTGCAGGTTCCTTAGGCAAAGAAACTGCTCTAGCTTGATGTGAAGAGCCAAGACAGAAGTTGCTGTTAGGGAAAAGATACACAGAGGGGATGAAAAACACGGAGTGTGCTTCCGACCTTCACAACTTCTAAGCAAGCGGAGATGAGGTTGTGGAAGAACCAAATGAGCTGTTGATCGAGAAGCAGCCTGAAGATTGTCCTTAACCAGGGCCTTGCATTCTTCGTTTTTAGAGCATTGCTTGCCTTCAAGTGCACGATCATGACTTTATTAACTTTCTACCACCACAGAAATGCACCAGATTCTTTCACAAAACTTACGGGTGGTAATTGGAAATACTGGTCAGCATCCTCTATTTCCTTCTTCATCTCAATTCTCTTTTGGCCTGTGAAGCTTTTCAGATCAGAGGAGAAGATCCGCTGTAATACGGAGTTTTGGATACTGCAAAGGAAACGAAGAATCGTACTGACAACTCTTTTCAACCTCACCTGCAACCATCACAGAAAAGAATACCGAAAGAACGCCGCTTTATCATGGGAAGCATAAATTTGAGCATAGGTGTCCTATAGCTGAAGCGAGGTTAAGCAGGTTCCAAACAAGGTGAAGGAGCACACCCGTGAGCATTTCCATAAAGCTGTGTTTTCAAACAAATGGTGTAAAGACTTAGATTTTCTTACAAGTGAAGAATGAAAAAATAAAAAGAAAGAAAATTACCAGGACATACAGTTTTCCTCTAGCTTGCTTTGCTTCTTTCTGAATCTAGGGCTTTGATACTGCTGCCTGCTCAGCAACATCAGCAATTTCCTAGGAAAGCTGGTGTCCACCAGGTGAAATAGGAATGGGAAACCCTTCTTGCCACAACTTCACACTCACACCAGAGCTGGCAGGACAGGCCGATGGACAGAGAAGTGTCTGTAAGAGTGTTAGAAAACAGACTTTAGATTTCCGTCAACCCAGGGAAAATTACTTGCTCATCCCTTCAAACTGAACTCTAAGTAGAAGGAGGTGATCCCAAGCTGCATTCCTGACATCTATGCTGCAAAGTCATCAAATGCGCCATGTTACTGTACCAGCCTGTTATGAACAGAAACAGGACTTTGAGGTTATGCTGTTGGAGTAGAATTAAGCTCCAAGAGTTAGTTAGTCTTTTGGTATGTTTTTGTCTGCAAGTGTTTTCACTGTTTTCCAGACAATGTCTCCAGCAAGCTGGCTGCTTGCTTCATTTGTTCTGTTCCGTTCTGTTTTGTTTGGTTTTCTCAGCAAGGGTTCTTAGAGAAATGAGATTAAAGTGATCATATTGTATGTCCATCCCTCCCTCCCCTTCGCTTGTCCAGAGCTTTTACCTTGTCCACCAGCTTGAATGAACTCGGTCATAGGCGCAGTTGTGTCCAAGCCATTCTGTTGCTAGACATGTTGTGAAAACAGACAGCTAAGTAGTGGGGAGAGGACGTGCTGCTGTCTGCAGTGTGACCTCAGCGCTTACCAAACAGTAGGGAATACACAGAGAAGGGCGTTAGGAAAACTTCAAGCCCCAGATACATTTTATGTGGAAACCATATTTCCCAAGATAACACTGGACACAACTGCATAATCAAAATGTATTCATTTCTTGGTTCATCCAACTCCTAGGTTTTAGTTTTAAAAAGTTTCTGTCTTGGCTTAAAGCACTCTTCCAATCTCTATTTGCAGTTACTATGATTTCCTGAAATAGCTAATCCCATTTTTTTCTTTGTACAATCTCCCAGTCTCTTTGTTTTCCTCTCCCCAAGAAACTTAGAACTGCTCTCTTCATACTTGACAACTAGATATGGAGCCGTATCAGCCAGAAGGAAGTTTCCTTCACACTTTCTGCTTCTTAGGGTATCTGGACTCTTACCTTTACTCTTACTCGCCCTTCCTACATTAGCACAAAGAAAGCTGTTTTGGAGATCTGACGTCTTGTTTTCCAGAAGCTACCCTGAATCGCCTTTACAAGAGCTGTCCCACGCTGCAGGCATAAGTCCTGCAGTCTGGCCAGATATTTGCCTTCTAAGTTGATAATCAAATCTGTCAAGTTAAGAACATGTAATTAATGGAAAGGAAATCCTTTTATTTTGATCCGAATTCCCCTTTTTTTTTTTTTTAATTTCTTTTTTTTCTTCTTTTTTTCTAGACCAAGAGTGAATCGTGGGAAACCAGCAAAACTCAGGTGAAAAATGGAATGAAAAATGTTAAGGTCAGGCAGCTTGCCCACTACAATTGCTACCCTGAAAGCAGATGGAGTGCATCTTCATACACCACAGCCTGAGACACTACTCGACAGGCCAGCCCATGTGATGAAGTCCATTGCTGTCCTGAATTTGAACGTGACAGGGGGACTCTTAAGCCTCTTGTTTATGCTTTAGTACTTGCGGTCTATGGGAGGACCACAGCACACTCTTCTCTGTCTACCCTTATTTGTTGATTGTCTGTAGGGAGAAGAGAACGTGCAGAGGCCCTCACCCGTACATTGGGTCTGTTCTCACTCTGTGCAGCTACATCATTGAGCAAAGTACCAAACTTGATGCTTCTGTAAGGACTTGACACAAACTACAGAATACTAAAATGAAGCATTCACAACAAAACCACATTGCTTTCCCCAGCCAAGCATCAAAACACTTACAGAAGGGCATGGGCCCTCTCTGTGCCCCTCAAGGTGAGATCCACAAATCCTCATGTGGTTTCATCACATCCAGCACCCTTCTCTGTCCCTCCCAGCTAAACGTGCACAGAGGCAGCTGTTCCCAAAGTGCTATGGTGACATAATTCAGTTCTGTTTCTGAAGTCGTCACCACAGGCGCCTCGCAATGACAGCGCAACACTCTCTGTTGCTAATGCGTATGTCTCAGAAACAGCTAGAGAAGTACCACTATGCCCAAACTGACTTTAATTAGAGTAGTTCAAAAATTATTCCCTGCTCCCCTACATCTGTGGAAGGTGTGTGATAAATCTTTTCTTGAGAAGGGATTACAGACAAAAAGAGCTTGATTCTGATACGTTGCTCATACTTGTAGAGCAGCTCACCTTTTATTTCCATGTAAGAAAAAAGAAGGTGAAATCAACAATTCTCTTCCTCTGAGCTCGGAATATGAAATAACCCCAATTATCCAGGAAGCCTTAATAAGGAAACGATGCATTTCTTGTTTCTTTGGAAAACTATCCATCTTGTTTCTTCGGAAAACTTTTCCAGTCCTTTGCAACTGCGGTGGTCTGAATCGGGTGGGCAGCCGAGTTTCCACCACGGCCGCTCTCTCACTCCCCCTCCTCAAAGGGAAAGGGGGAGAAAATACGATGCAAAGGGCTCAAGGGCTGAGATAAGGATGGGGAGATCGCTCAACAATTATCGTGACGGGCAAAGCAGACTCAGCATAGGGAGATAGTAAGAGTTATTGCCTACTACCAACAAGCTAGACACGTGAGAAACATAGGAAAGAAAGCAAAAACGTCTTCTCCCCATCTGCCCTCTTCCACCTCCTCCTCCTGAGCAGCGCAGGGAAACAGGGGACTGAGGGCTGCGGTCAGTCCCTGATGCTTTGTCCCCGCCGCTCCTTCTCGGTCCCTCCCTGCCCCTGCTCCCCGTGGGGTCCCTCCCACGGGATGCCGTCCTTCCCCAGCTGATCCCACACGGGCTGCCCACAGGCAGCAGCTCCTCAAGCACTGCTCCCACACGGCTCCGTCCCACGGGGTCCATCCATCCATCCCCCAGGAGCAAACTGCTCCAGCACGGGTCCCCCACGGCTGGGCGGCAGCTCCCCCCAGACCCCCTGCTCCTGCGGGGGCTCCTCTCCACGGGCTGCAGCTCCGGCCCGGGGCCTGCTCCTGCGGGGGCTCTCCATGGGCCGCAGCCTCCTCCAGGCCACATCCACCTGCTCCACCGGGGGCTCCTCCACCCACGGGGGGGCTGCAGCGTGGAGATCTGCTCCGTGTGGGACCCATGGGCTGCAGGGGGACAGCCTGCTCCACCGGGGGCCTCTCCCTGCACAGCCCGCAGGGGAACTGCTGCTGCCTGCTTGGTGCACCTCCTGCCCTCCTGCTGCACTCACCTGGGGGGCTGCAGGGCTGCTTCTCCTCTCTTTCTCCCTGTGAAGCAGCTTTTTTGTTGTTGTTGTTATTTTTTTTTCTCCTTTCTTAAATATGCTCTCATAGAGGAACAAGCGACATAGTTTCTTGGCTTGGCTCTGGCCAGCAGTGGAGCCCTTATCTAACATGGGGCAGCTTCTAGATTCTTCTCACAGAAGCCACCCTTATGGCCCCCTGCTACCAAAACCTTGCCACGTAAACCCACCAGAGCAACTCTTTCGGTGAAGAAATTTTTCGCAATAACCAACCGAAACCTCCCCTGGTACAACTTAAGGGTTTTTGCTCTTGTCTTGTCACCTGGGGCTTGGGAGAAGAGAACGATCCCCACCTCTCTGGAGCCTCCTTTAAGCTTACTGTAGAGCACAGGAAGGTCTCCCCTGAGCCTCCTTTTCTCCAGGCTGAACAACCCCAGCTCCCTCAGCCGCTCCTCACCAGACTTGTTCTCTAAACCCTTAACAAGCTTCAGAGCCCTTCTCCGGACACGCTCCAGCACCTCGCGGTCTTCGCTGAACACAGTGCTCGAGGTGCGGCCTCACCAGAGCCGAGCACAGAGGGACAACCGCTTCCCTAGTCCTGATGGCCACTCTATGTCTGATACAAGCCAGGTGTATAGATACTTACATACATATATATGCAGCACTAGTACATGTTCCTTGGAAAACTGGTCAAACTCTCTTCAAAGCCCGTAAATTGATGGTTTCCTCTAACAGGCACTGACGCTTCAGCTGGATCCTCTAAATCCCATTTTACTGCTTCTGCTTCCTGAGCAGGTGACAGAAACTCCTAACCGGAGAGCAGAGGAGTTGTAGTTCTGTATACAGGAAATATTTGGAAGTTTGGAAGATGCTTCCCTTGCTCAGCTGCCATCCCTACGTTAATCAATCACCCGATCTTTTGCCTTCCAGCAAAAGTCTTGATGCAGTTCTTAAGGAAAGTTATTTCTGAAAATCCTCAGCCACCTCTGTGCACGCCAAACCTTTCATGGCACTGTGCAATGCGCGGATGGCAGCGATAAATCAGGTTGTGGAATGAATGGCAACGTGTGGGGAGGGAATTTTCAGGTGGCTTCGCGCTGTTTCACAGGTCCCTGAATTAGAGGTAATGAGGAAACAAGCGGTAGAAACAAAACCTTGAGCAAGGCTGAGATCAAGAATTGGCTACAGTGCTAAAGAGGACCTTTGGGCAGTGGGCAATTGAGCTGGCTGGCTCCAGGCGCATGTCTGAGGGTCTCTGACCAACTGTATGATAGATTTGGGCGCGTGGACAGCACGTGGGGCTAAGGGGAGAGGACATGTAGTAGTGAAAAAGGGCAATAAACGCCTCCTGTTCAAGAGCCATCAGGAGTCTGTGTCTTACATCCCTTCAGCAACACAAATATTTGGCTCCAGATCCAAAATGTCATGTATTTGACAGTTTTATTTATGGAAGCATTCCCCACCCCACCCATCCCCTCTTTTCCCTCCCCTCCCCTCCCCACCCCTCCCCTCCTTTCCCTCCCCTTCCCTCCCCACTCCCCCCTCCCCTCCCTTCCCCTATGCTCCCTGTCCCCACACTGCTACACTCCCCTCCCCTATACTATCCTACACACCCCTACACTCACCTCCCCTATACTACCCTACACTCCCCTTCGCTACACTACCGTACATTACGCTATGCTCCCCTCCCCTATGCTCCCCTCCCCTATGCTCCCCTCCCCTACGCTCTCCTACACTCCCCTCCCCTATCCTACTCTACACTCCCCTAAACTCCGCTCCCCTACACTACCCTATACTCTCCTACACTACGCTCCCCTCCCCTCTACTACGCTACACTACACTATGCTACACTACACTATCCTACCCTCCCCTAACCTCCCCTACACTATCTTCCCCTGCCCTCCCCTCCCCTCCCCTCCCCTCCTCTCCCTCCCCTCCCCTCCCCTCCCCTCCCCTCCCCTCCCCTCCCCTCCCCTCCCCTCCCCTCCCCTCCCCTCCCCTCCCCTCCCCTCCCCTCCCCTCCCCTCCCCTCCCCTCCTCTCCCCTCCCCTCCCCTCCCCTCCCCTCCCCTCCCCTCCCCTCCCCTCCCCTCCCCTCCCCTCCCCTCCCCTCCCCTCTCTTCCCTTCCCCTCCCCTCCCCTCCCCTCCCTTCCTCTCCTCTCCAATCCCATCCCATCCCCTCCCCTCCCCTCCAATCCCACCCCCTCCAATCCCATCCCCTCCCTTCCCTTCCTTTTATTCCCTCCCCTTCCCTCCCCTCTTGTCTTCTTCTCTCCTCTCTTCTTTCTTTCAGGTAACTTCAGATCGCTTCAGTCGTTCTCATAGCTCCTATCCCTGGCTGATTCACGGGAACCCATCAGCAGCAACCAGAAGCGCTCCAGCTGCTGTGTCACTGGTCGAGCAACAGTCTCCAACTGGGAATCGCTGACTTCGTTCTGTGGCTCAGACAGGTGCCTTTCAGTTCCACTGTGGCCTGGACGTGTCTTCTTGCTGTGTCCCCACCTACATCGCAGTTCTGCTTAGAAGCAGCAGCAGGGGTTGGAAGTAGTCCCACTGCTTCCATTTTCAGTGGTTTAGCTTGGCTAGCCGGGTGGTGTCTGTCAATAGAAGACAACAAAGAGATTTTGGTTAGAAACAGCTAACTGAGTAGTTCCTTTCCACAAGGGCAAGGAATATTTACGCCTTCCTAATGGAGACTGCAGTGTCAGAGATAATGACGGGTCCTTCAGAGAGCTTTGAAATATCCCTTGGGGATGCTGAGTCCAGAGGACCAGAGTAAATCTGTCTAAAGTACACCATGGAAGCACTCTGAATTACTTCCTAGCATAGAAGCATCTATGCTGATACGGCTTCAGCTGGTTTCAGTGCTCTTCTTCACCTAATACCTAAATTCAGATAAGAGGTCTCAATGCAGATGGGAAGATTGAGAAATACAGAAGTCACTGATGTGCTTTGAGAACTTCTAAGAACTGAGAACTAAATAAATCCAATGTTGTAACATTAAGGATTGGTTAGAAAAGTAAACGTTGAAAACAAGTGAAGGAGAAGGACAAGTAAGCTTTCTTAAAGTATCTACTATATTTAAAGGATCTTTAAATAAGTAAATAAGTAATGAAATATATACGCAGAGAGAGAGAGAGAGAGAGAGAGAGATACAGAAACCTAAGAAACTGCTGCGCAGGTTAGCTTCTTGCTCTCTTTTCTAAAAGTCCCAGTGAATACAGCATCTGTGTGCGTTACAAGCATTACCCTCAGTCCACCACAGGTACACACGAGAGGACAGCCTGCAGGTTCCGGAGGCAAAGAAACTGCTCTGGCTGGATGTGAAGAGCCAAGACAGAAGTTGCTGTTAGGGAAAAGATACACAGAGGGGATGAAAAACACGGAGTGCGCTTCCGACCTTCACAACTTCTAAGCAAGCGGAGATGAGGTTGTGGAAGAACCAAATGAGCTGTTGATCGAGAAGCAGCCTGAAGATTGTCCTTAACCAGGGCCTTGCATTCTTCGTTTTTAGAGCATTGCTTGCCTTCAAGTGCACGATCATGACTTTATTAACTTTCTACCACCACAGAAATGCACCAGATTCTTTCACAAAACTTACGGGTGGTAATTGGAAATACTGGTCAGCATTCTCTATTTCCTTCTTCATCTCAATTCTCTTTTGGCCTGTGAAGCTTTTCAGATCAGAGGAGAAGATCCGCTGTAATACGGAGTTTTGGATACTGCAAAGGAAACGAAGAATCGTACTGACAACTCTTTTCAACCTCACCTGCAACCATCACAGAAAAGAATACCGAAAGAACGCCGCTTTATCATGGGAAGCATAAATTTGAGCATAGGTGTCCTATAGCTGAAGCGAGGTTAAGCAGGTTCCAAACAAGGTGAAGGAGCACACCCGTGAGCATTTCCATAAAGCTGTGTTTTCAAACAAATGGTGTAAAGACTTAGATTTTCTTACAAGTGAAGAATGAAAAAATAAAAAGAAAGAAAATTACCAGGACATACAGTTTTCCTCTAGCTTGCTTTGCTTCTTTCTGAATCTAGGGCTTTGATACTGCTGCCTGCTCAGCAACATCAGCAATTTCCTAGGAAAGCTGGTGTCCACCAGGTGAAATAGGAATGGGAAACCCTTCTTGCCACAACTTCACACTCACACCAGAGCTGGCAGGACAGGCCGATGGACAGAGAAGTGTCTGTAAGAGTGTTAGAAAACAGACTTTAGATTTCCGTCAACCCAGGGAAAATTACTTGCTCATCCCTTCAAACTGAACTCTAAGTAGAAGGAGGTGATCCCAAGCTGCATTCCTGACATCTATGCTGCAAAGTCATCAAATGCGCCATGTTACTGTACCAGCCTGTTATGAACAGAAACAGGACTTTGAGGTTATGCTGTTGGAGTAGAATTAAGCTCCAAGAGTTAGTTAGTCTTTTGGTATGTTTTTGTCTGCAAGTGTTTTCACTGTTTTCCAGACAATGTCTCCAGCAAGCTGGCTGCTTGCTTCATTTGTTCTGTTCCGTTCTGTTTTGTTTGGTTTTCTCAGCAAGGGTTCTTAGAGAAATGAGATTAAAGTGATCATATTGTATGTCCATCCCTCCCTCCCCTTCGCTTGTCCAGAGCTTTTACCTTGTCCACCAGCTTGAATGAACTCGGTCATAGGCGCAGTTGTGTCCAAGCCATTCTGTTGCTAGACATGTTGTGAAAACAGACAGCTAAGTAGTGGGGAGAGGACGTGCTGCTGTCTGCAGTGTGACCTCAGCGCTTACCAAACAGTAGGGAATACACAGAGAAGGGCGTTAGGAAAACTTCAAGCCCCAGATACATTTTATGTGGAAACCATATTTCCCAAGATAACACTGGACACAACTGCATAATCAAAATGTATTCATTTCTTGGTTCATCCAACTCCTAGGTTTTAGTTTTAAAAAGTTTCTGTCTTGGCTTAAAGCACTCTTCCAATCTCTATTTGCAGTTACTATGATTTCCTGAAATAGCTAATCCCATTTTTTTCTTTGTACAATCTCCCAGTCTCTTTGTTTTCCTCTCCCCAAGAAACTTAGAACTGCTCTCTTCATACTTGACAACTAGATATGGAGCCGTATCAGCCAGAAGGAAGTTTCCTTCACACTTTCTGCTTCTTAGGGTATCTGGACTCTTACCTTTACTCTTACTCGCCCTTCCTACATTAGCACAAAGAAAGCTGTTTTGGAGATCTGACGTCTTGTTTTCCAGAAGCTACCCTGAATCGCCTTTACAAGAGCTGTCCCACGCTGCAGGCATAAGTCCTGCAGTCTGGCCAGATATTTGCCTTCTAAGTTGATAATCAAATCTGTCAAGTTAAGAACATGTAATTAATGGAAAGGAAATCCTTTTATTTTGATCCGAATTCCCCTTTTTTTTTTTTTTAATTTCTTTTTTTTCTTCTTTTTTTCTAGACCAAGAGTGAATCGTGGGAAACCAGCAAAACTCAGGTGAAAAATGGAATGAAAAATGTTAAGGTCAGGCAGCTTGCCCACTACAATTGCTACCCTGAAAGCAGATGGAGTGCATCTTCATACACCACAGCCTGAGACACTACTCGACAGGCCAGCCCATGTGATGAAGTCCATTGCTGTCCTGAATTTGAACGTGACAGGGGGACTCTTAAGCCTCTTGTTTATGCTTTAGTACTTGCGGTCTATGGGAGGACCACAGCACACTCTTCTCTGTCTACCCTTATTTGTTGATTGTCTGTAGGGAGAAGAGAACGTGCAGAGGCCCTCACCCGTACATTGGGTCTGTTCTCACTCTGTGCAGCTACATCATTGAGCAAAGTACCAAACTTGATGCTTCTGTAAGGACTTGACACAAACTACAGAATACTAAAATGAAGCATTCACAACAAAACCACATTGCTTTCCCCAGCCAAGCATCAAAACACTTACAGAAGGGCATGGGCCCTCTCTGTGCCCCTCAAGGTGAGATCCACAAATCCTCATGTGGTTTCATCACATCCAGCACCCTTCTCTGTCCCTCCCAGCTAAACGTGCACAGAGGCAGCTGTTCCCAAAGTGCTATGGTGACATAATTCAGTTCTGTTTCTGAAGTCGTCACCACAGGCGCCTCGCAATGACAGCGCAACACTCTCTGTTGCTAATGCGTATGTCTCAGAAACAGCTAGAGAAGTACCACTATGCCCAAACTGACTTTAATTAGAGTAGTTCAAAAATTATTCCCTGCTCCCCTACATCTGTGGAAGGTGTGTGATAAATCTTTTCTTGAGAAGGGATTACAGACAAAAAGAGCTTGATTCTGATACGTTGCTCATACTTGTAGAGCAGCTCACCTTTTATTTCCATGTAAGAAAAAAGAAGGTGAAATCAACAATTCTCTTCCTCTGAGCTCGGAATATGAAATAACCCCAATTATCCAGGAAGCCTTAATAAGGAAACGATGCATTTCTTGTTTCTTTGGAAAACTATCCATCTTGTTTCTTCGGAAAACTTTTCCAGTCCTTTGCAACTGCGGTGGTCTGAATCGGGTGGGCAGCCGAGTTTCCACCACGGCCGCTCTCTCACTCCCCCTCCTCAAAGGGAAAGGGGGAGAAAATACGATGCAAAGGGCTCAAGGGCTGAGATAAGGATGGGGAGATCGCTCAACAATTATCGTGACGGGCAAAGCAGACTCAGCATAGGGAGATAGTAAGAGTTATTGCCTACTACCAACAAGCTAGACACGTGAGAAACATAGGAAAGAAAGCAAAAACGTCTTCTCCCCATCTGCCCTCTTCCACCTCCTCCTCCTGAGCAGCGCAGGGAAACAGGGGACTGAGGGCTGCGGTCAGTCCCTGATGCTTTGTCCCCGCCGCTCCTTCTCGGTCCCTCCCTGCCCCTGCTCCCCGTGGGGTCCCTCCCACGGGATGCCGTCCTTCCCCAGCTGATCCCACACGGGCTGCCCACAGGCAGCAGCTCCTCAAGCACTGCTCCCACACGGCTCCGTCCCACGGGGTCCATCCATCCATCCCCCAGGAGCAAACTGCTCCAGCACGGGTCCCCCACGGCTGGGCGGCAGCTCCCCCCAGACCCCCTGCTCCTGCGGGGGCTCCTCTCCACGGGCTGCAGCTCCGGCCCGGGGCCTGCTCCTGCGGGGGCTCTCCATGGGCCGCAGCCTCCTCCAGGCCACATCCACCTGCTCCACCGGGGGCTCCTCCACCCACGGGGGGGCTGCAGCGTGGAGATCTGCTCCGTGTGGGACCCATGGGCTGCAGGGGGACAGCCTGCTCCACCGGGGGCCTCTCCCTGCACAGCCCGCAGGGGAACTGCTGCTGCCTGCTTGGTGCACCTCCTGCCCTCCTGCTGCACTCACCTGGGGGGCTGCAGGGCTGCTTCTCCTCTCTTTCTCCCTGTGAAGCAGCTTTTTTGTTGTTGTTGTTATTTTTTTTTCTCCTTTCTTAAATATGCTCTCATAGAGGAACAAGCGACATAGTTTCTTGGCTTGGCTCTGGCCAGCAGTGGAGCCCTTATCTAACATGGGGCAGCTTCTAGATTCTTCTCACAGAAGCCACCCTTATGGCCCCCTGCTACCAAAACCTTGCCACGTAAACCCACCAGAGCAACTCTTTCGGTGAAGAAATTTTTCGCAATAACCAACCGAAACCTCCCCTGGTACAACTTAAGGGTTTTTGCTCTTGTCTTGTCACCTGGGGCTTGGGAGAAGAGAACGATCCCCACCTCTCTGGAGCCTCCTTTAAGCTTACTGTAGAGCACAGGAAGGTCTCCCCTGAGCCTCCTTTTCTCCAGGCTGAACAACCCCAGCTCCCTCAGCCGCTCCTCACCAGACTTGTTCTCTAAACCCTTAACAAGCTTCAGAGCCCTTCTCCGGACACGCTCCAGCACCTCGCGGTCTTCGCTGAACACAGTGCTCGAGGTGCGGCCTCACCAGAGCCGAGCACAGAGGGACAACCGCTTCCCTAGTCCTGATGGCCACTCTATGTCTGATACAAGCCAGGTGTATAGATACTTACATACATATATATGCAGCACTAGTACATGTTCCTTGGAAAACTGGTCAAACTCTCTTCAAAGCCCGTAAATTGATGGTTTCCTCTAACAGGCACTGACGCTTCAGCTGGATCCTCTAAATCCCATTTTACTGCTTCTGCTTCCTGAGCAGGTGACAGAAACTCCTAACCGGAGAGCAGAGGAGTTGTAGTTCTGTATACAGGAAATATTTGGAAGTTTGGAAGATGCTTCCCTTGCTCAGCTGCCATCCCTACGTTAATCAATCACCCGATCTTTTGCCTTCCAGCAAAAGTCTTGATGCAGTTCTTAAGGAAAGTTATTTCTGAAAATCCTCAGCCACCTCTGTGCACGCCAAACCTTTCATGGCACTGTGCAATGCGCGGATGGCAGCGATAAATCAGGTTGTGGAATGAATGGCAACGTGTGGGGAGGGAATTTTCAGGTGGCTTCGCGCTGTTTCACAGGTCCCTGAATTAGAGGTAATGAGGAAACAAGCGGTAGAAACAAAACCTTGAGCAAGGCTGAGATCAAGAATTGGCTACAGTGCTAAAGAGGACCTTTGGGCAGTGGGCAATTGAGCTGGCTGGCTCCAGGCGCATGTCTGAGGGTCTCTGACCAACTGTATGATAGATTCGGGCGCGTGGACAGCACGTGGGGCTAAGGGGAGAGGACATGTAGTAGTGAAAAAGGGCAATAAACGCCTCCTGTTCAAGAGCCATCAGGAGTCTGTGTCTTACATCCCTTCAGCAACACAAATATTTGGCTCCAGATCCAAAATGTCATGTATTTGACAGTTTTATTTATGGAAGCATTCCCCACCCCACCCATCCCCTCTTTTCCCTCCCCTCCCCTCCCCACCCCTCCCCTCCTTTCCCTCCCCTTCCCTCCCCACTCCCCCCTCCCCTCCCTTCCCCTATGCTCCCTGTCCCCACACTGCTACACTCCCCTCCCCTATACTATCCTACACACCCCTACACTCCCCTCCCCTATACTACCCTACACTCCCCTTCGCTACACTACCGTACATTACGCTATGCTCCCCTCCCCTATGCTCCCCTCCCCTATGCTCCCCTCCCCTACGCTCTCCTACACTCCCCTCCCCTATCCTACTCTACACTCCCCTAAACTCCGCTCCCCTACACTACCCTATACTCTCCTACACTACGCTCCCCTCCCCTCTACTACGCTACACTACACTATGCTACACTACACTATCCTACCCTCCCCTAACCTCCCCTACACTATCTTCCCCTGCCCTGCCCTGCCCTCCCCTCCCCTCCCCTCCCCTCCCCTCCTCTCCCTCCCCTCCCCTCCCCTCCCCTCCCCTCCCCTCCCCTCCCCTCCCCTCCCTTCCTCTCCTCTCCAATCCCATCCCATCCCCTCCCCTCCCCTCCAATCCCACCCCCTCCAATCCCATCCCCTCCCTTCCCTTCCTTTTATTCCCTCCCCTTCCCTCCCCTCTTGTCTTCTTCTCTCCTCTCTTCCTTCTTTCAGGTAACTTCAGTTCGCTTCAGTCGTTCTCATAGCTCCTATCCCTGGCTGATTCACGGGAACTCATCAGCAGCAACCAGAAGCGCTCCAGCTGCTGTGTCACTGGTCGAGCAACAGTCTCCAACTGGGAATCGCTGACTTCGTTCTGTGGCTCAGACAGGTGCCTTTCAGTTCCACTGTGGCCTGGACGTGTCTTCTTGCTGTGTCCCCACCTACATCGCAGTTCTGCTTAGAAGCAGCAGCAGGGGTTGGAAGTAGTCCCACTGCTTCCATTTTCAGTGGTTTAGCTTGGCTAGCCGGGTGGTGTCTGTCAATAGAAGACAACAAAGAGATTTTGGTTAGAAACAGCTAACTGAGTAGTTCCTTTCCACAAGGGCAAGGAATATTTACGCCTTCCTAATGGAGACTGCAGTGTCAGAGATAATGACGGGTCCTTCAGAGAGCTTTGAAATATCCCTTGGGGATGCTGAGTCCAGAGGACCAGAGTAAATCTGTCTAAAGTACACCATGGAAGCACTCTGAATTACTTCCTAGCATAGAAGCATCTATGCTGATACGGCTTCAGCTGGTTTCAGTGCTCTTCTTCACCTAATACCTAAATTCAGATAAGAGGTCTCAATGCAGATGGGAAGATTGAGAAATACAGAAGTCACTGATGTGCTTTGAGAACTTCTAAGAACTGAGAACTAAATAAATCCAATGTTGTAACATTAAGGATTGGTTAGAAAAGTAAACGTTGAAAACAAGTGAAGGAGAAGGACAAGTAAGCTTTCTTAAAGTATCTACTATATTTAAAGGATCTTTAAATAAGTAAATAAGTAATGAAATATATACGCAGAGAGAGAGAGAGAGAGAGAGAGAGATACAGAAACCTAAGAAACTGCTGCGCAGGTTAGCTTCTTGCTCTCTTTTCTAAAAGTCCCAGTGAATACAGCATCTGTGTGCGTTACAAGCATTACCCTCAGTCCACCACAGGTACACACGAGAGGACAGCCTGCAGGTTCCGGAGGCAAAGAAACTGCTCTGGCTGGATGTGAAGAGCCAAGACAGAAGTTGCTGTTAGGGAAAAGATACACAGAGGGGATGAAAAACACGGAGTGCGCTTCCGACCTTCACAACTTCTAAGCAAGCGGAGATGAGGTTGTGGAAGAACCAAATGAGCTGTTGATCGAGAAGCAGCCTGAAGATTGTCCTTAACCAGGGCCTTGCATTCTTCGTTTTTAGAGCATTGCTTGCCTTCAAGTGCACGATCATGACTTTATTAACTTTCTACCACCACAGAAATGCACCAGATTCTTTCACAAAACTTACGGGTGGTAATTGGAAATACTGGTCAGCATTCTCTATTTCCTTCTTCATCTCAATTCTCTTTTGGCCTGTGAAGCTTTTCAGATCAGAGGAGAAGATCCGCTGTAATACGGAGTTTTGGATACTGCAAAGGAAACGAAGAATCGTACTGACAACTCTTTTCAACCTCACCTGCAACCATCACAGAAAAGAATACCGAAAGAACGCCGCTTTATCATGGGAAGCATAAATTTGAGCATAGGTGTCCTATAGCTGAAGCGAGGTTAAGCAGGTTCCAAACAAGGTGAAGGAGCACACCCGTGAGCATTTCCATAAAGCTGTGTTTTCAAACAAATGGTGTAAAGACTTAGATTTTCTTACAAGTGAAGAATGAAAAAATAAAAAGAAAGAAAATTACCAGGACATACAGTTTTCCTCTAGCTTGCTTTGCTTCTTTCTGAATCTAGGGCTTTGATACTGCTGCCTGCTCAGCAACATCAGCAATTTCCTAGGAAAGCTGGTGTCCACCAGGTGAAATAGGAATGGGAAACCCTTCTTGCCACAACTTCACACTCACACCAGAGCTGGCAGGACAGGCCGATGGACAGAGAAGTGTCTGTAAGAGTGTTAGAAAACAGACTTTAGATTTCCGTCAACCCAGGGAAAATTACTTGCTCATCCCTTCAAACTGAACTCTAAGTAGAAGGAGGTGATCCCAAGCTGCATTCCTGACATCTATGCTGCAAAGTCATCAAATGCGCCATGTTACTGTACCAGCCTGTTATGAACAGAAACAGGACTTTGAGGTTATGCTGTTGGAGTAGAATTAAGCTCCAAGAGTTAGTTAGTCTTTTGGTATGTTTTTGTCTGCAAGTGTTTTCACTGTTTTCCAGACAATGTCTCCAGCAAGCTGGCTGCTTGCTTCATTTGTTCTGTTCCGTTCTGTTTTGTTTGGTTTTCTCAGCAAGGGTTCTTAGAGAAATGAGATTAAAGTGATCATATTGTATGTCCATCCCTCCCTCCCCTTCGCTTGTCCAGAGCTTTTACCTTGTCCACCAGCTTGAATGAACTCGGTCATAGGCGCAGTTGTGTCCAAGCCATTCTGTTGCTAGACATGTTGTGAAAACAGACAGCTAAGTAGTGGGGAGAGGACGTGCTGCTGTCTGCAGTGTGACCTCAGCGCTTACCAAACAGTAGGGAATACACAGAGAAGGGCGTTAGGAAAACTTCAAGCCCCAGATACATTTTATGTGGAAACCATATTTCCCAAGATAACACTGGACACAACTGCATAATCAAAATGTATTCATTTCTTGGTTCATCCAACTCCTAGGTTTTAGTTTTAAAAAGTTTCTGTCTTGGCTTAAAGCACTCTTCCAATCTCTATTTGCAGTTACTATGATTTCCTGAAATAGCTAATCCCATTTTTTTCTTTGTACAATCTCCCAGTCTCTTTGTTTTCCTCTCCCCAAGAAACTTAGAACTGCTCTCTTCATACTTGACAACTAGATATGGAGCCGTATCAGCCAGAAGGAAGTTTCCTTCACACTTTCTGCTTCTTAGGGTATCTGGACTCTTACCTTTACTCTTACTCGCCCTTCCTACATTAGCACAAAGAAAGCTGTTTTGGAGATCTGACGTCTTGTTTTCCAGAAGCTACCCTGAATCGCCTTTACAAGAGCTGTCCCACGCTGCAGGCATAAGTCCTGCAGTCTGGCCAGATATTTGCCTTCTAAGTTGATAATCAAATCTGTCAAGTTAAGAACATGTAATTAATGGAAAGGAAATCCTTTTATTTTGATCCGAATTCCCCTTTTTTTTTTTTTTAATTTCTTTTTTTTCTTCTTTTTTTCTAGACCAAGAGTGAATCGTGGGAAACCAGCAAAACTCAGGTGAAAAATGGAATGAAAAATGTTAAGGTCAGGCAGCTTGCCCACTACAATTGCTACCCTGAAAGCAGATGGAGTGCATCTTCATACACCACAGCCTGAGACACTACTCGACAGGCCAGCCCATGTGATGAAGTCCATTGCTGTCCTGAATTTGAACGTGACAGGGGGACTCTTAAGCCTCTTGTTTATGCTTTAGTACTTGCGGTCTATGGGAGGACCACAGCACACTCTTCTCTGTCTACCCTTATTTGTTGATTGTCTGTAGGGAGAAGAGAACGTGCAGAGGCCCTCACCCGTACATTGGGTCTGTTCTCACTCTGTGCAGCTACATCATTGAGCAAAGTACCAAACTTGATGCTTCTGTAAGGACTTGACACAAACTACAGAATACTAAAATGAAGCATTCACAACAAAACCACATTGCTTTCCCCAGCCAAGCATCAAAACACTTACAGAAGGGCATGGGCCCTCTCTGTGCCCCTCAAGGTGAGATCCACAAATCCTCATGTGGTTTCATCACATCCAGCACCCTTCTCTGTCCCTCCCAGCTAAACGTGCACAGAGGCAGCTGTTCCCAAAGTGCTATGGTGACATAATTCAGTTCTGTTTCTGAAGTCGTCACCACAGGCGCCTCGCAATGACAGCGCAACACTCTCTGTTGCTAATGCGTATGTCTCAGAAACAGCTAGAGAAGTACCACTATGCCCAAACTGACTTTAATTAGAGTAGTTCAAAAATTATTCCCTGCTCCCCTACATCTGTGGAAGGTGTGTGATAAATCTTTTCTTGAGAAGGGATTACAGACAAAAAGAGCTTGATTCTGATACGTTGCTCATACTTGTAGAGCAGCTCACCTTTTATTTCCATGTAAGAAAAAAGAAGGTGAAATCAACAATTCTCTTCCTCTGAGCTCGGAATATGAAATAACCCCAATTATCCAGGAAGCCTTAATAAGGAAACGATGCATTTCTTGTTTCTTTGGAAAACTATCCATCTTGTTTCTTCGGAAAACTTTTCCAGTCCTTTGCAACTGCGGTGGTCTGAATCGGGTGGGCAGCCGAGTTTCCACCACGGCCGCTCTCTCACTCCCCCTCCTCAAAGGGAAAGGGGGAGAAAATACGATGCAAAGGGCTCAAGGGCTGAGATAAGGATGGGGAGATCGCTCAACAATTATCGTGACGGGCAAAGCAGACTCAGCATAGGGAGATAGTAAGAGTTATTGCCTACTACCAACAAGCTAGACACGTGAGAAACATAGGAAAGAAAGCAAAAACGTCTTCTCCCCATCTGCCCTCTTCCACCTCCTCCTCCTGAGCAGCGCAGGGAAACAGGGGACTGAGGGCTGCGGTCAGTCCCTGATGCTTTGTCCCCGCCGCTCCTTCTCGGTCCCTCCCTGCCCCTGCTCCCCGTGGGGTCCCTCCCACGGGATGCCGTCCTTCCCCAGCTGATCCCACACGGGCTGCCCACAGGCAGCAGCTCCTCAAGCACTGCTCCCACACGGCTCCGTCCCACGGGGTCCATCCATCCATCCCCCAGGAGCAAACTGCTCCAGCACGGGTCCCCCACGGCTGGGCGGCAGCTCCCCCCAGACCCCCTGCTCCTGCGGGGGCTCCTCTCCACGGGCTGCAGCTCCGGCCCGGGGCCTGCTCCTGCGGGGGCTCTCCATGGGCCGCAGCCTCCTCCAGGCCACATCCACCTGCTCCACCGGGGGCTCCTCCACCCACGGGGGGGCTGCAGCGTGGAGATCTGCTCCGTGTGGGACCCATGGGCTGCAGGGGGACAGCCTGCTCCACCGGGGGCCTCTCCCTGCACAGCCCGCAGGGGAACTGCTGCTGCCTGCTTGGTGCACCTCCTGCCCTCCTGCTGCACTCACCTGGGGGGCTGCAGGGCTGCTTCTCCTCTCTTTCTCCCTGTGAAGCAGCTTTTTTGTTGTTGTTGTTATTTTTTTTTCTCCTTTCTTAAATATGCTCTCATAGAGGAACAAGCGACATAGTTTCTTGGCTTGGCTCTGGCCAGCAGTGGAGCCCTTATCTAACATGGGGCAGCTTCTAGATTCTTCTCACAGAAGCCACCCCTATGGCCCCCTGCTACCAAAACCTTGCCACGTAAACCCACCAGAGCAACTCTTTCGGTGAAGAAATTTTTCGCAATAACCAACCGAAACCTCCCCTGGTACAACTTAAGGGTTTTTGCTCTTGTCTTGTCACCTGGGGCTTGGGAGAAGAGAACGATCCCCACCTCTCTGGAGCCTCCTTTAAGCTTACTGTAGAGCACAGGAAGGTCTCCCCTGAGCCTCCTTTTCTCCAGGCTGAACAACCCCAGCTCCCTCAGCCGCTCCTCACCAGACTTGTTCTCTAAACCCTTAACAAGCTTCAGAGCCCTTCTCCGGACACGCTCCAGCACCTCGCGGTCTTCGCTGAACACAGTGCTCGAGGTGCGGCCTCACCAGAGCCGAGCACAGAGGGACAACCGCTTCCCTAGTCCTGATGGCCACTCTATGTCTGATACAAGCCAGGTGTATAGATACTTACATACATATATATGCAGCACTAGTACATGTTCCTTGGAAAACTGGTCAAACTCTCTTCAAAGCCCGTAAATTGATGGTTTCCTCTAACAGGCACTGACGCTTCAGCTGGATCCTCTAAATCCCATTTTACTGCTTCTGCTTCCTGAGCAGGTGACAGAAACTCCTAACCGGAGAGCAGAGGAGTTGTAGTTCTGTATACAGGAAATATTTGGAAGTTTGGAAGATGCTTCCCTTGCTCAGCTGCCATCCCTACGTTAATCAATCACCCGATCTTTTGCCTTCCAGCAAAAGTCTTGATGCAGTTCTTAAGGAAAGTTATTTCTGAAAATCCTCAGCCACCTCTGTGCACGCCAAACCTTTCATGGCACTGTGCAATGCGCGGATGGCAGCGATAAATCAGGTTGTGGAATGAATGGCAACGTGTGGGGAGGGAATTTTCAGGTGGCTTCGCGCTGTTTCACAGGTCCCTGAATTAGAGGTAATGAGGAAACAAGCGGTAGAAACAAAACCTTGAGCAAGGCTGAGATCAAGAATTGGCTACAGTGCTAAAGAGGACCTTTGGGCAGTGGGCAATTGAGCTGGCTGGCTCCAGGCGCATGTCTGAGGGTCTCTGACCAACTGTATGATAGATTTGGGCGCGTGGACAGCACGTGGGGCTAAGGGGAGAGGACATGTAGTAGTGAAAAAGGGCAATAAACGCCTCCTGTTCAAGAGCCATCAGGAGTCTGTGTCTTACATCCCTTCAGCAACACAAATATTTGGCTCCAGATCCAAAATGTCATGTATTTGACAGTTTTATTTATGGAAGCATTCCCCACCCCACCCATCCCCTCTTTTCCCTCCCCTCCCCTCCCCACCCCTCCCCTCCTTTCCCTCCCCTTCCCTCCCCACTCCCCCCTCCCCTCCCTTCCCCTATGCTCCCTGTCCCCACACTGCTACACTCCCCTCCCCTATACTATCCTACACACCCCTACACTCCCCTCCCCTATACTACCCTACACTCCCCTTCGCTACACTACCGTACATTACGCTATGCTCCCCTCCCCTATGCTCCCCTCCCCTACGCTCTCCTACACTCCCCTCCCCTATCCTACTCTACACTCCCCTAAACTCCGCTCCCCTACACTACCCTATACTCTCCTACACTACGCTCCCCTCCCCTCTACTACGCTACACTACACTATGCTACACTACACTATCCTACCCTCCCCTAACCTCCCCTACACTATCTTCCCCTGCCCTGCCCTGCCCTCCCCTCCCCTCCCCTCCCCTCCCCTCCCTTCCTCTCCTCTCCTCTCCTCTCCTCTCCAATCCCATCCCATCCCCTCCCCTCCCCTCCAATCCCACCCCCTCCAATCCCATCCCCTCCCTTCCCTTCCTTTTATTCCCTCCCCTTCCCTCCCCTCTTGTCTTCTTCTCTCCTCTCTTCTTTCTTTCAGGTAACTTCAGATCGCTTCAGTCGTTCTCATAGCTCCTATCCCTGGCTGATTCACGGGAACTCATCAGCAGCAACCAGAAGCGCTCCAGCTGCTGTGTCACTGGTCGAGCAACAGTCTCCAACTGGGAATCGCTGACTTCGTTCTGTGGCTCAGACAGGTGCCTTTCAGTTCCACTGTGGCCTGGACGTGTCTTCTTGCTGTGTCCCCACCTACATCGCAGTTCTGCTTAGAAGCAGCAGCAGGGGTTGGAAGTAGTCCCACTGCTTCCATTTTCAGTGGTTTAGCTTGGCTAGCCGGGTGGTGTCTGTCAATAGAAGACAACAAAGAGATTTTGGTTAGAAACAGCTAACTGAGTAGTTCCTTTCCACAAGGGCAAGGAATATTTACCCTTTCCTAATGGAGACTGCAGTGTCAGAGATAATGACGGGTCCTTCAGAGAGCTTTGAAATATCCCTTGGGGATGCTGAGTCTCTCCCTGCACAGCCCGCAGGGGAACTGCTGCTGCCTGCCTGGAGCACCTCCTGCCCTCCTGCTGCACTCATCTGGGGGGCTGCAGGGCTGCTTCTCACTCCTCTCTCCGAACTGCTGTAGCACATCATTTTTTTTTTTTTAATTATTATTATTTATTATTATTATTATTATTTTCTTCCTTTCTTAACTGTTCTTTCCCAGAGGCCCAACCAGCATTGTTTCTTGGCTTGGCTCTGGGCAGCAGTGGGTCCCTTTTGGAGCCGGCTGGAGCTGACTCTGATCTGGCATGGTGCAGCTGCTGGGCTCTGCTCTTAGAGGGCACTGCTGCAGCCCCCCTGGTACCACAACCTTACCACATATACCCAATACAACTAGTTATGCCATTAGCAACTTTTGGCCACACTATCTCATTGACACTGTCCGTACTTGAAGGTCTTCCTAGGATTCTTCAAAAGTCAATGAGTATTTTGGGAGGTGAAAACTCCCAAATTATACAGACAGGCCTGCTATTCACAGTGTTGTCATTTGAGCTTGCAGAAAGTTAAAAAGTAGTACACCTTTTATTCTGAAGTGTAGGAACGCTATTATGAATGCTTTGTATATGGGCATGTGCTTGAGAAACCAGTTTCTCGAGCTTGTGTAAAGCCTCCATGCTGTTCTAAGGAGCTGAAATTTTAGTGTCCTTCCTCTCAATTATAAACCAACACTGCCCTTTTTTTTTTTTTTTTTTTTTTCTTTTCAACAGTTGATTCATTTAAAAAACTTCAGTTCAAAATATTTTGTTTTCATCACTTGAGTGCCACAACTTAATACCAGGGGAAGATAGAAGCACAATAAAAAAGATTGTACTTAAAGATAATTCACTAGGTCATTATGCTTTTTTCTTATTTATTTATTTATTTATATTTTTATTTATTTATTTTCTCCTGTTAAATTAAGCTTTAACCAACATTTAGGAGGCAATGTATGAATATTCTGCTGTTGACATCAAATGCTTCAGTAAAGATGGTATTTCCATCTCTATCAATCTCTGTCACAGAGTATTGGGTAGTTGTTGCTGTCTGGAACAACAAAAGAGAAATAGGCTTTAAGAGTCACTTGTACATCAAACTTCTTCAAAGTCCTATCTGAATAGCATTACAAGTTTTGGAGAGCTTCTATAACAGCAAGGAAACAGTGTCTATAAAGTATGCTAATAACATTTGCTCTTGACTTTCTGATGAATGACAATGTGCTTGTTTGGGAAAGCATCCTAAAATAGCTTTGCAGTATAATACTAATGCTAATCAATCACTATATTGCTGTCTTTCAGAAATAAGCTGTAAGATGTCAGAATGCAGTTTGGGTTCTAAAGGTGGAAAACTGGAAGGAAATGCTTGCACTTGTCTTAGTGACAGGCTATCCAGGCCTTCTTAGGTAAGATGTCATTAGCATTTCTGCAGATAACTAATTTAAATCGTTTCTGGTACTGTTGTAATTTGATGTGAAGTTCCACTAAAATTATGGAAAGGTGAGCTGTGATGAAACTGTATTGGAGGGTTAGACCAGAGGCATTATTTTAAAATAGTTTCACTTTGTAATATCTTGATATATTTTCTTTAACTCATGCCTCATAATAATGAGAGAACATTATTAAGCTTTGATTAGTTTTCTGAATTTTCTTAAAAAAACAAAAGCTAAGAATGAAGGAAAAGGCTTTTATAGGATGAAAATGTAACTTTATTATTCTCATCTATGTAATAGAAAACTCTTTTTCCCTGTGGCTAGGAAAAATAATTAGTTCAGAGTCTTAAACCTGAAGTTTCTAAGTAGCAGGGCTCAGAGATGGGAGAGCACTGGAAGCAGCTGTGTAGTACATGGAGTTAGGTGAGAGTGACACCTACAGCTGTCGCAGTGACATGTTCTGCCTTGGAAATGGAGAACTGTTGGGTGTTAGCCAGACTACTAAATATCAGCTGGACCTCACTGCAACAAAGACAGATATTATTACTCTTATTTTAAATGTGTATGAAGATGATTTTGCCATCCTGGATAGGCTCTAAACAAATGGGCAGGCTTAAAGAGCATATTTTTAACAGGTGAAAGATTTGAAGCTCAGTCTCATGTCTAAATATGGTGGTTGTGTAATAAAACAGATGACTTGGCTGAGATTTTTTTTTTTTTTTTTTGGTCATTTTGATTATTTCTGCCTGTGCCACCCCCAACACTGATGGCAGTAGCATCTGGGTTTTCCCTCTGCTGCCCCCCACCACAGTCTTTTCTACACTTTGTATGAGCATCCTGGAAAATATATAAATACTCTGTCCCATCAAAGTCAAAATTCCTTATGCTATCACTCTGTGCCTGGCAATCTTCCCAATGAAGAGTGGGTTGTACATGAGTGTGTATAAGTGCTCATTTTGTGAACAGAATCAATAGTTCTCTTTATTTCCATTATCTTTTTATCTTATGAACTTCAGATTGACATATTCAGTCTATTACATCTGGGATTACCTTCCAGAAGATTTAAATGCCTTATTTTCAGGGCTTCTTTTGTTTTAAACTGCTGTGCCTTCATCAGTAATCTCACCCCCTCTGCATTCTTCTCTATAATAGATATAAAAATTGCTTATCTAAAGACTGTAGGGTGCATAGTGACATAAGTAATTATCAAGGCAATGTTACTAGTGACTAATGAGATGAAAGGGAAGAACAAATGCTTTAGAATTGTTGAGGTTTTTCTTACTTTTAGATACATTTGTTTTTCTTGTTGTAGTCCACTGAGATTAAGAATTTAGGATTTCTGAAAAACATTTTCACAGGTTTGTGCTCAAAACAGGAAGTGATATTTTGTCTCAGCCTTGCCTTCCAAGATGAATGAATCCATATTTTGGAAATAAAACACCAAAAGTGAGCAAGTATGCTCAGTGAATGACTCGGTCATGGTGCTAGGTTTCTTGATTAATATGCCTGTACATGGGTTTCCATGAGTACTATTTAATAGCATGGAACAAAATTGAATTCTAAGATCCTAATTTGACCCATATAATGGGTCAAAAAGTTTAAATATGAATAAAAAAAGAATGCACAGAACCTACCTATCTTAGATCAGTGTTCCCAATGTGTCGTTTAGTGTGTGCCTAATGTCTCAGATCTTTAACTTCTAGGAATAAATTTTCAATTCGTGTTCTTATTTCTGACCAACTAACACTTTTTTAAACAAACAAACAAACTTCTGAGATTATAAAGGCTTCACGTCAAGTATATACTGCAGAGATACACTTCCATAAGAAGCATTTGAACTCACAGAGAGTAATTATTCCAGAAAGCAATCCACTGCATTACAGAAGGATGCCTTCTTGGTGTTAAGGACGAGTGGCTATTCTGTTATGTTACTCTAATGTTACTGTTAACTTCCAAAGTAAATAATGTGTTTATCTTTCCCTGTGTATTCATCAGGGCACTGTGCTGTGTGTCTAGTTTATAGAATTTGGTTTTACTACTTCCATTCATCTTCTACTTGTCATGCAATGTCTAGTACAAGGGTAATTGATAAAGAAGTGTGAACTCAACTGAGTAAGATATATAGAGAGACCATGCTTTGAAAAATGTGTACGATGTTACTTGCTGATAATAAATATACTTAAGGAATGGTTTGTCATTTCTGGATGACAGATGACGCTTCTGGGTTGGTGCTGTGAGGAAGGTTACTATAGCTATGAGATACAAATGACTGGGCTGAACTGTATTGGGATTGTAAGAAGACAAAGGTTTTTGTTATTTGTTTTACATACTAGCTCTCAATTTCAGAGTAAAATAACACTTGCGGATTATTGCATCAGATGTCAGCCAGGAGAAAACCTGTCTCTTAAAACAATAGAAATTATGTGATATCTGGAATAAGCATGCCTTTCCCTAAATGGTAATCTATTTACCTCAGAAAAGACTTTCAAAGGCAGAACATGATTACTATCCCCTTTTGAGGATTTGTTGCTCATAAGCAAGCTGGGTTGTCAAAAGAGCCTTTTGAAAATAGTTTTCTGATAGTATGTGAAAATGTTAAAGTATGGAAGTGCTTGTCCTGTCAGTGTGGGGTTTTTGTTTGTGCTGCTTCAGACTCCCTCCTGAATAAAAGGCCACATGGAAGAGTATCTGATGGGTCAGTTCAGCTCTGTAGTTAGTGTTGAAAAAGTTGTGTGTTGTGCCACTTTCATGTTCATCCATTTGATTTAATTCACTTTTTTTTTATTTTCTTATTTAGGAATGAAAGAACTTTCACTGTATAAAATAATGCATTCTGTAGTGGTTTTATGTTACATAGAAGGCATCAGCTTTTATTTTAATACAGATGCAAGACAGGATTGTGTGTATACCAGCTATAATCAAATTGTATCAAACTTCTTGTATAAGATACCATGCCTTGAAAATTTTGTAAAGTCTCATAACGTTTTATAAACTTGTTTGCATAATATCACAATTCTTCTAAATATTACACTGGCATGTATTAAAATGTTTGAGAAGAGCTAAGTTGCTGCAAGTTTTGGAAAGATACATCATGTGGAATCCAAAGTATCTTTCATCCCCCGTACTGCCTACTCACTTTGCTTTTCTTTCTCTATTACTAATCCATGTTTGTGTAGCCATTCACTTGTTAAAAAGCATATATATTGACTGGAAATTTAAATCTTATTCTTTATTTAATATTTCATCTAATTCATAAAAGTTTTGATTTAAATTGCTCTGCTTAATAAGGTACAGTGGTCTATTAGTATGGGACACAATTGATGAGCTTTTTGCTGGTGGATATTTCAGTTCAAATAAGATTCTCCATGGTATGAATAAAACATCGGTCTTTTATGCTAAATCTCAGCTTATTGCTTAACATTCAAAGGTCTTTAAGCTATTCGGTAGATGGAGGCTAAAATATGCATTTGATAACACCCCATTTTCTTGAATTGGCTATGAGTTTCCACTTTCTTTTTCAATTCTCAAGATAACTTTATTGTCATTAAATTATCACGGGAATAGCTGGGGACAATGTTCCCAAGAAAATGGTCACAGAGTATTAAAACTCTGAAGTTTAATACAAGTCATAAAATTGTGAGAAGCAAAGCTCTTATTTAAAATAAAGCCAAAGTGAGACTCTCCCAGATTCTTGGTAGAAAACTACTATCAGAATGCATTCATCTTTTAACAACAGAGAAAACTAAATTTTTGTGTTTGTTGTATTTGTTTCTAATGGATTTTTAGAATAGGCAGAGTTGATGCTGGGTGTAAAAGTATCTAATGGATAAGTACATAGATACAAACAACCAAAGTATGCAGTCTGAACAAGAAATCAGGAAGAAAAAATATTATTGCTCTTAATGATACAGTTTGACTTTGCGAAATAGCATTTATGCTTTACAGATATTTATTTATTTATTTAGTAGTATAGTTGAAACCCTTGTTTTCTTTACTTCTCCCTAGGATTTCTTTGGTGTGCCTTTTGCCTACCTGTTTCTGAGTTACTACTGTTACAGTTCTGAATAAGTTCTGGAGTTCTTGCTTTAGATGTTAATTTTTTTGAGCATTTTATTTGTTCAGTGTTGTTTGTGTGTTTTTTTCTTTTTTTTTTGTTTGTTTGTTTTGGTTTGTTTGTTTTGGTTTGCTTTTTTTTTGTTTTTTTTTTTCTTTGTTTGTTTTTAATTCCTAGATCTTGACCATACCCCATACACACAAGTAGGTGAGTAGAAATAAAAAGAAATCCATGTTTATTAAAAAAATATAGTTCTAAACACAAGGAGTTGTATTTCAAATATAAAATAATGAGGTGCCTAATGTAGCTTCATATTCTTTTTGTCCCTGCCCTACCATTTGTAGGCTGCTTTGCATTTTAAATTCAGTACGCTTTAAAGCAAACATTCTTCACTTACTGATGACATGTCAGTCCTATAAAACTCTTCGATGCAAAACAATGATAGTAGTCTTGCTTTGTTTCCAAATGATAGCTTTAAAACCTATAATTTTAAACCACCTGCAGTTACAGTAAATGCCAGTTTCACAGACTGATCTACTGCTAGATTTTACTTTCATGTACATGTTTGGATGCACATCTATTTCCTTCTCCATAGAAGTGTCACTGTTTTCTGTAGTGACTTCCTGTTTAATTGGCTTCACTACAAGTGAATATGAAGCATAAGATTATGGCTTGTTGCTTGGTCTTCTCTTTTAGTGTCATCTTTTGCTGGGTCAGCCTGGCTCAAGAGTGCCTGGCAACTCCTGAGAGAGGTAAATTAGAAATGTAAAGTGACAACAGGAGTTTTAACTGAAAAAAAAAATGTTTTAAGCAGTGGAGAACTTGTTGTCACTTATTCAGACCTTAAACAGCCCCTGCTACTTTTGAATTGGTTTGTTTGGATTTTTGTAGCCCAGATAGATTTCTCTTCTGGAAACTTCTTTTTGTATGAAGTAGGTATTATTAATTCAGCCTAAAAATGCATTACAGTCTGAGAAAATGGAGACAAGAAGATAGAAATCTGTCTCTTTGATGTCCCCTGTGCTTAGGAGTAAGAATGATTCACTTTCCTACTGGTTGAAATACTAGTCTAAACTTTCATGTTGGCCTTCATGTCGAGATAAGGAGCTGATAGTTTTGCACCCTGGGATGATCTACTGAAGCTGGTAACAATATCAATGCAGGCACCCATCAGTACCCATGGAATACTAATGGCAGAGGCAGTGAAACTAAATTGGAGAAGAAGGGAATGGATTGTTAAAGGAGGACATCAACTTTGACTTTTATGATTTTGCTTGCTAACATGACTTTGACCTTGAGACAGAGCTGTGTCTAATTCTTAGGTGGGTTCCTTTGCACTGGATGTTCAGTAGTGTAGCACTTAAATGGTGTCACTGGCAGCCTTTAGTGAGGGGTAACAATCTACCTCTTCAAGATGAAGTTTTATTTCATAGAATCATTGAGTTTTTGGGCCTGGCCACCCAGTCAGATTTTAACACAACAAAGTGTATACCCATCCAGGCCTAAGTTTCTTCAGGAGAATGCTGTGGGAAATGGTGTCAAAAGCTTTACTCAAGTCTAGGTAGACCACATCCACAGCCTTTCCCTAGTCCACTGAGTGCGTTACCCTGTCATAGAAGGAAATCAAGCTTGTCAAGCAGGATCTGCCTTTGATAAAGTCACACTGACTGGGCCTGATCTTCTGATTGTCCTGTATGTGCCACATGATGATACTCAAGATAATCTGCTCCATGAGCTTCCCCAGCACCAAGGTCAGAGTGACAGGCCTCTAGTTTCCTGGACCTTCCTTCTGGCCCTTCTTGTAGATGAGCCTCCCATTTGCTAGCCACCAGTTGACTGGACCTCCCCTCATAGCCAGGACTGCTGATATATGATGGAAAGCAGCTTGGAGAGCACTTCCACCAGCTCCCTCAGTACCCTCAGGTGGATCCCATCTGGCACCATGGACACATCTAAGTGCTATAGCAGGTTGCTAACCACTTCCCCATGGATTACGAGAGCTTCATTCTGTTCCCTGTCCCTATCTACCAGCCAGGGGGCTGGATACCCGGAGAACTGATCTTGCTGCTAAAGACTGAGGCAAAGAAGGCATTAAGTACCTCAGCTTTTTCCTCATCTTTTGTCACTATGCAATAAAGGATGGAGTTTATCCTTAGTCCTCCTTTTCTTGTTTATGCATTTATAAAAACATTTTTTGTTATCTTTAACAGCAGTAGTCAGATTGAGCTCCAGCTGGGCTTTGGCCCTTCTAATTTTCTGCACAGCCTCGTGACATCTCTGCTGTCCTCCTGAGTGGCCTACCCATTTTTCCAAATGTCTTAAACCCTCCTTTTCTTCCTGAGCTCTAGCTGCAGCTCTCTGTTCAGTCAGCCTGGTCTTCCACACTCGCTCATCTTTTGACATATTTTGTGCTTGTCCTGAAGGGGGTGAAATAAAAACATTTGCTACTTCGGCAAGCATATAAAGGCAAAATTAAAATGTCCATCCAAACTACTCAAGTGCAGTCTTGGATTAGACAGATTATAGATCTGTCTAATTCTGCAATTGTTCTACCCTGTTCTGAGAAGGCTTGATTTGCCTCTGAAAACAAAACAAGCCTACAAAACCACCATGTTTCAGATAGACTATATTCTTCCTACTGCTCAAAAAATGAGGGAAACAGCAGTACCTGTTGTGCAGTCAAATCAATCATTTTTGATTATAAAGGAATATTTTGCTGGCAAATGTTTCCTTTTAAATTCGACACTACTGAAATTTAGAGCATTTTATTATTATTATTATTATTATTATTATTATTATTTAAATAATTAAAAGACCTGTTGCTCTGTCTTTTTCAAGCTATAATATTTCAAACTATACTATGTCATATACTATGTCACTTGCTTGCTTCTAGACACATTTAGGTGTGTTTATGATCACTAAAGGAAGTGCTAATTGTTCTTGGAAAAGCTAATTAAGTTTCTTAATTAAGTTTCTTCAGAAACAACAACAACAAAAAAGAATTGCAGATTTCCTCATGCTGATATGGAATTTAGAGATTTTGTTAGTTTTACGCCCATACTTGGAGAAAATGACCGCTTCCTGTATATTTTTGTAGAGCAAATTGGGGAAAGATGTTTATTTGCTTTTCTTGTAAGAAAGTGGCAGAACCAACACCCAAGCTACAAAGTTATAAACAAATTGAGGAGTGCTAGACTGGGCTGCCTACTGCAGTGTGCATCAGTGTTGGCCCCTGTGGCCTCCTGGAGTGCTTACCAGTTACTGCTTAAAGGAAATGAGCAAAGAAATCCCTACAGAGAGGGTGCACACTGGGTTCTCAGCTCTGACTTTATTATCAAAGCCTCTAGGATACACTAGATAGTCTTTGCATCTATGAAAGATAAGTGAAGTCTGATGAAAGTAAAACCTTATCCTTTGGTGGCTCCCCAGCTTCTTGTGGTATTTCTTAGTGTTAAGACCATCTTCTGGTTTCTTTCCTCCAGTCCTCACCACTTGCTTTTCATAGGTTCCTAATTGTTGTGTGCACCCAGTTCTTTGTTCTGTAATGTGCTTTGACAAGTCCCCACCCTGCTGATCCTTATTTCTATTTCTTTCTTGGTTTTGAGCAGGATAGCAGGAAAAGGGGGCAGATAATTTTCAGTGGTTTTCAAATTGACCTGCTGGTCTGTGGTAATACTGTGTTAGGCTACATACAGTTTGAGCACACTTTTACTACAAAGTTTCCTACTTGAGGGCCTATATTTAGCCTCCAATTGGTTTCTATAAATGTTCTTAAATATCATAACTTAAAGTATATTTGGGTCAAATAACAGGTCCAGCAGACAGCTAAGAGTGGATCGAGATTCCTCCATCATAACCTTTCAGTACTCAGCAGTATGACAGCAGTCTTCTGTGAATTAAATTTCTGCAGAACCAGTGTTTTTATCTGTATCTGCACTAACTCCGGGTTCAAATTTACTCCAGTTCTATCATGTTTTTCCAGTTATGAATGAGCTTCAGATACTGTGGCTTTCTGCAAATAAAATGTGAAGGCAGCTTCACTGTAATTTAGAAGTAAAATTATTAGAAGGTAGTTTGTTACAAAGGACAGTATTATAGGCTATATCTTTGCTCAAAACACACATGAAAATAAAAATCTATTTCAGCCTCTTTCCTGTCAAAATAGGAAAAAGTGAATTTTTGGTTTTGTTTAAAAAAATGTGTCTAGACTTTTTTCAAAAGAAGATTTTGCTGGTTAAACTGCAGAGTGAAATATTTTGTTCAGTTAAAATAGCAGAGGTATATATTCATAAATATGCTTTATGGTATACAGTGACTACTTGACACCATTTTATGAATCATGAGGTGCTTTTCTATGTATAGAACAAAGAAATTTGTAATTAAATACTGAAACTAACTGGGAAATTAATTGCTTAGTGATGATTAAGCAACTCTTCACCAAATCAGGAAGATAAGAGCTATCTCTTCAAATTAAGAAAAATAATACTGTCTTGAGCATTTTAAGTTTACAGGCTTAATAGCAGTCATTTCATTTTTAAAAGACTACTTAAAGAGTAAGGAGACTTATTTTTTTGGGGGGAAAAAAAGAGAATGTATGCACTCATTTGATTCAGAATTTCAATTATTAAAACCTGGTTGAAATAGCAGTATCGAAGAAAAAAGACTAAATCTCTTCAAAAATATCATAAAACCAATGTATTACAGCCCTGCTATCGTGTATTAATAGGCTGAATATTCATGCACCAGGATTACAGCTTAATTGCAAGAAGTATTGAGCTAAAGAAACCCAAAACTTGGAGTGAGACATTGGCAAGTAAAATCCCCTTACGACACCTGTTGTCCCTTGGAAAAGTAGAATATGGAGAGTAAAGATTGCTTGTGAACCATCTTGCTCTTATTCCTTTGCTTCTCTTATTTACCTCTTTACATGCTTCACATTTTTTTCCTCTTTTGTACACAATTTTGTTCTCTCTATTTTCATTTTGATCTATCCTTCTCATCTTTCCAGGCAACAAAGATCAGCAACAAAAAGATGTTTAAAAAGAAACCCCAGAGAAACATTTGGGCCATCCAGAACTGTCTCTTGAATCTAAAGAGAGGTTCCTACGCAAAGTCATGGTGATTTTGCTGTACCAATGAACATGAACTAATCTGAAGGATTCTCTCCCTTACTAAGGTAGTCCACATGCAAAAACATGAACACCCTATGTGAGAGTCTGCTGGGTTTGTGTTTTGGTGTTGTTGTTTTGTTCTTTTTTTGTTTTTCTTGCTTCTGATATGAAGTTACAGAAGATAAATAGCCAGTATCTTAATCTGATCCTTTTATTTCATTGTGGGTATGCATGTGTGTGTATGTAAACACACCAAAAACTTAGTGGCTATTTCAGAAGCAAGATATTTCTACCCTTTAAACTTGTAAGAATTTTACTTTATCTTCTCTGAACAGAAAACGATTATATGGTGAATTTCCATTCACTTGGCGAGGGATACTTCTGCATATAAACTGTAATATCTCCAATATATGTTACAGACATTTTGTATAACTTGCTCCAGTGCTATTGCATTTAAGCTATCTAATAACCCTAGGTAACAGTGCCTTTCATAAGGCTGTTATTAATTTAAATATTATTAGAAATTGCTCCTGGATGTCTAAATGGCAGCATGCAGTGGATGCAGGTTTTACAATATCAGTGAGGAGTTTGTGCTGGGAAGATGTTATTCTTTTAGTTACTCTCCTGTGCTTTAAATTTCCAGTCTCTGTTGGAGTTTTGTAACTTTCAAATGCAATGCAGTCTTTCCAATTAAAATGGAATATTGAGTGTTTGTCCTCCCTTTCCACCTACAAATAAGAAAAATGAAAGAGAATTGCTTCTCTGCATTTCACACCTTGGGGAGTGATACCTGGGGTCCTCCTGATGCCTTGGGGGGAATCCAAGAAGTGATATGAAGTTGTATTTGAGTGTGTAGCTGATTACATGAAGCAGAAGGGGGCAAAGCAAAAGAATATATCTATGAAACTGTATTTTTGCTATATTTCTGGTGGGGTTATTATGGTGAACTCTAAAATGCTGAATGACTTGTGTAATTGTGAGAAAATAAAATATTAAGAGTAAATAATTGCCGTAGGCTATTATATTTTTCAGAAGGAATATTAGAGGCACTGGGAATTACGCAAGCACCTCAGGTGCTGGGCATCACTGTAGAGTTAGGTAATCATGTGGAAAATTCATATGAAAGGTTGAGCTTTCATATGAAAAAAAAAAAAAAAAAAAAGGACTAGTCAGTTGTATATGCTGACTTAAAATTTCCTGAATAAGGAAAAAAAAAAAAAAAGAAAAAAGAAAAAAGTAAAGAATAATGTTCTTGTCTGAAATATGAATTGTTGAGAGCAACTGAAGACTATTGAGGCCAGTTCTGAAATAAAATGTCAAAATAAAGCATAATCTTTGATATTTCCCCTGCTCACCCTCATTTTTAAGTAGAACTGCAATTCTGGTGAGTGCAGTATTGCTTGTTTCCCTTTTCTCTTATGCTTTCAGAGCTTCCCTGTTTGCAAGCTGTATACTCCCAGCTGGTCTGGAGACAAGAGCTACTCTAAAGTCTAAGCCATATCAGTGGAAAACAGTAATTGGGCAACTATATATATTCACAAATAATATCAAGTGTTTAGCCTGCATCTCATCAACCTGAACTGATTGCTTGGGGAAGCACAAAGGTTGCACAGTTGCATGGACATGACAGGTGAAAGACACAGAAGGAACAAGAAGAGATAGGTAAAGTCTTGTGTGTGAGCATAGAACCCTCATGTCAGGGCTGTGACTGGGTAATCAAAACTACTGATAGAGCTAAATGTGTTTCATCATAGCTGAGCTATTTCAGCAGTCACGCCACTTCCCTGCCTTGTGTGTGTAATGCTGGGTGATGTGGAGTTGTATTGCAGACACATACAAAGTGGTATCTTCTCTGTTATCTTTTGCAAGTTGTTTGGTAAAATGCTTGGGGAACCAATGGAGTAAATTGTGTGGTGGCTCAAACACTTCCTACCCATCAAATGCCTAGAGGGAATGCAAAAATTGCTGTGAAATTGTAGCTTTTATAGGAGATTGCAGCAATCCTTTTATCCTAAGAGGAAGGAGTCTGTATCCCTATCTTATCTTTCTTCTATCTTATGCACTGGTCTACATAGCAATATACAGTTTTGGTGTTTTATTAAGATTCTCTTACTAGCAGTTGTAGTAGTAGTTTATCAATGTGGGAATGAGGACCAGTCTCAACTCTTCTCAGTTGGCCTGATAATGCTGATAATGATCATGTGTATAATTTTAAATGAACTAAAGCATATTTTGGGTGTGTAAATCCCAAACTGATCCAGAAAGACCCTGTTTTGCAGCTTGCTGGTCTCTTGGGAGGTGAACCTACATGGCCACTTATTAAGTACCTATTAACAGTTAAATACCTATGAAGAACACAGGAACAGGTAATCCAAGAATGTTGGAATTCAAGCAGGTAGGGCAGAAAGTCAGCTTGTCAGACCAGAGATCTTCTTCCAGAGCTTATTTAGAAAAGGAATGTATAAGCATGGGAAGTTGGTTAAGGTGACATGGAAGGACTATATACATGCTGTTCACAATTGTAGGGAGATAATTTGTATGGCCTGAGCTCAATTAGAAATGAAGTTGGCCAATACGGTGGGCAACATTAAAATGGCTTTTTAAAAATATATTAACAGCAAAAGGAGGACCAGAGATAATATTGTCCTTTACTTGGTGCGGATCATCACCTCACAAAAAGGGGTGTAGACAAAGCAGAGGCATTAATGCTTTCTTCACCTCTGTCCTCAACACCAGTGACGGACCCTGGGACTCCCAGAGCCCTAAGCTGGTTGATGGTGACTCTGGTAACAATAAACTTCTAGCCAACCCCAAATTTATGTGGAATTTGCTGCTCCACCTGGATGTATATATTTCTGCTTATATACTGGAATGTACTAGGTCCCAGGGTACTCAGAGAGATGTCATTGCAAGACCTCTCTCAATTACTTTTTAATGGTTTTGGGAATCTGGAGACACTCCAGTCAACTGGAAACTGGCAAACTTTGTCCCAGTTTTCAAGAGGGGCTATAAAGACAACGTTGGTAATTACAGGCCTGTCAGTCTCACTTCCAGTGTCTAGTAAAAGTTATGGAGAAGATTATTTTGGGAGTTACTGAAAAACACCTGAAGTTAAATGCAGCCATTGGTCACAGCCAACACGAGCTCATGATGGGAAGGTCCTGCTTAACGAACTTCCTTTTTCAACAAGGCCACCCATGTAGTTGACCAAGGAAGCCAGTTTATGTAATCATTTGGATTTAAGCAAAGCTTTTGATACTGTTTCTCACAGTATCCTTCTGGACAAAATATCCAGCATACAGCTGGATAAATTCATAATACAATGGGTGAACAACCGACTGATGGGTTGGGCTCAAAGAGTTATAGTAAGTGGATGCAGTAAATACATCAGGCTGGGGACTAGGTGGGTTTCCGAGGGGCTCCATTTTAGGGACAGTTCCCTTTAATATTTTTATAAATGATCTGGATGCAGGAAGTGAATGTATACTAAGGAAGTTTTAAAATGGCACTAAATTAGCAAGAGCTGTTGACTCTCTGAATGGTAGAGAAGCCTTGCAAAGAGATCATGACAAATGAGGGGGCTGGGGAATCACCAACTGCATGAAACTGAACTAGAGCAAGTGCCAAATTCTGCACTTGGGAAGGGGCAACCGTAGATGTACATACGGACTGGGGGATGAGAGACTGCAGAGCTCCCACAGAAAGGGAAGGGGGTTCTGGTTGATGGACAGTTGCATATGAGTCAACGGTGTGCCCTGGAGGCTAAAAGCGCCAGCCATACCCTGGGGTGCACCAGGCACAGCATTACTAGCTGGTTGAGGGATGGGATTGTCCTGTTCTGCTCTGCTCTGCTCTGCTCTGCGCTGGTGCAGCCTCACCTAACGTACTGGTTTGGGGCACCACAGTATGAGGAAGGACATAAATTAATTAGAGAGTGTCCAAAGGAAAGCTACAAAGATGGGGAAGGCATGTGAGGAGCAGCTGAGGTCCCTTGGTTTGCTCAGCCCAGAGCAGAGCAGGCTGAGGGGTGGCCTCATAGTGGCCTGCAGCTCCTTCACGAGGGGAGCGGAGGGGCAGGTGATGAGCTCTGCTCTCTGGGGACAGTGACAGGACGCGAGGGAACAGCATGGAGCTGGGACAGGGGAGGTCAGGCTGGGGGTTAGGGAAAGGGTCTGCACCCAGAGGGTGGTCAGGTGCTGGGACAGGTCCCACAGGGCAGTGGTCACAGCACTGAACTGCTGGAGTTCAAGAAGCATTTGGGCAATGCTCTCAGGCACGTGGTCTGAATCTGGGGTGGTCCTGTGTGAAGCCAGGAATTGGACTCATTGATCCCTGTGGGTCCATTCCAAATTAGGATATTCTATGATTCTATGGTTTCAGTGTTTTGGTCCCTAAGCTCAGATACTGAACCAATTGATAGTATTTCAGATAAGGACTAGGAGTATATATGTATATATGATCTAGAAAATGATTTCCAGCGTCTCCAAAATCCTTTTTTTTTTTTTTTTTTTTTCCTTTTCACAGTAGGAAGAGATGAATATTTCAGTGGTGTAAAATGATGCACCAAGTTCAGTAACATTACCATACAGGCAGGCTAGCACAGTTCCCCAAGATCGCAAGCTGCAATGGCCTGTCAACACAAAAACATAAGTGAAACAAAGTCTAATAGTTTGTATCTTCTCACTGTGCTGATTTTCTGGGTTTGGTCATTGACCAGTGAGGTTTATTTTCTTGAATTTTGCTCTGTGCCAGTGTCCACAGGTGCTTGTCATGGTGGAGACACATAATTCTCTGGGAGGACTGGGGTCTGTTACCGAGTGGAGTTTTGGAAAGGGGAAAGAAAAAAAAAAGTCCCTAAAGATAACTAACTTGCAGAACAATAGAACCTTAGATGTCACTTTCAGATGCCTAACAAATCTGATAGAATTTAGACAGTTCCTTCTTAGATTTGTTATCCAAATTCTCTTTTATTTTTTATCTGATATGGATATAACAATTACAGAAGGAGGGAGGTAACATACGTTGCAGAGAGGTGTTAGGAAATATTTTTCCATATAGGCATGTTTTGGCAGCCACTTTTATGATGAACTGACAATTTTCTGGTAGAGGGAGGGGTGTTAAACCGATCAAAACATTTCATTACTACTTTCTAAAAATACAGAACCTTAATAAAATACAGGGCATTGCTTTGTATAAATCACTGTAAATCTGAGTCCTTCATAGACTAATAGTGCTGTATATGCTATGGAATCAGTTGTTTTTTCTCCTACCCTTCTGCAGCAAAAATGCGAGGATACCAGGATGATGTAATCTTTAATGCTTCATATCATTTTACCAAGGGCATTTTTTTTTTAATGTTTCTTTCTTGAGCAACTATATGAGCAATTATCTCTTTATCCACCTGACTGGGTTTGCAGTGAAACTGGAAGGGAATGCAATGCAGTTAATAAGGGACACATTTCTTTGTAGGAAGGAAATAATAGAGCCTTCTGTATCACACTGGTACCAATCTGCCAATTAAATCTTAGTTATGCTTTTTTGCATTTTATATCTTGACTCCATCTCTTCTTTTATATGTACTGTGCAGCTGAGACTATAAGATAGGTGTCAGCTTTTGGATGACTTCTGAGGCTTTGCTTCATGTTTATCTACCACTACATTAGTTTTATGGCTCACTACACTTCTGTGAGCCTTGTCTAACTAAAGGTGTGTGACTGATCCAGTTGATCAGCCAGGTAGGTGACAGGGTGACAAGTGGTAGCAGAGCAGCATTGCAGTGATGGTCTTTCCTGTTCTGGAGCTGAGCAGAGCTGTGCTTGCTCTCACAGAGGAGGCATGTGCAGACCTGTGTAGTGAGAACATGATCAGCAGCTTGATTCTAGAGCTTTTTAGCGTCTGGAGCCAGAGTTAGCCATAGCCATAAGCTGACCCACACAGTTAGCTGCAGAGACAGTAGTACATGATTTTTATTTTCTTTCTGCTCTTCCCCTCTTTCTCTCATTTGCCCTTAAAATCTCTTTTGACATGGATCCCTAAGTGCCTGACAGCCTTGTATCCATCCATCCTTCCCTGCATGTAAGTTCATGCCATGAAGCTGCTGCTTCTGCACTTCTTAAGCTCATGCAAGAGGCAGTATTGATTGTTCAGAGCAGACCATCTCTCTGCTTGCCATTTCTTTATCTGAGATACAGAATGGAGATGAGAACACATGGAACTGAAACCTAAAGTGCCCTTTTTATTTTTTATTTTTTCAAATTTTTCTGTATGTATGGGTCAGATGCAGTTGTAATGAGATGATACAGTTCTCAATGGTATCTAGTGTAACACAGTCTTTGAACAAATGCAGCTGTATAGTTAACAAATGTCTAAATCCTCGTTAGACTGAAGTGTAGGATGTATAACTTGCCCAAACTGGAGAAAAAAAATCCACAAGATGAAGAAAAACTGATTTTTCTACCATGAAGACAAAACCTCATTGTCTTAAGACCCTATTGAAAATACTTAGGCTATTTTATTTTACTTTTAAAATTACTATTATTACTTTTTTTAATGTAGTTTAGTTTAAAAATCCCGTCTTTGGAAATTTCAGTGAAACATATCCAAATAGCTACATTTGGCTAAGTCATAAGTGGCTGAAAATAAGGCTGTGAAAGGTACAGAAGATATTAATGACTATGCTTTCTCTAAGTTTTGTGTCCTATGCTGTAGTTGCAATGAAAGCATATGTAGAGTTATGTGTTTTAAAACAGAATGCAAGTGGAGCTATATCACATAGCATCCCATAAGCTTTAGCAAAAATAATGCTTTATTTTTATAACTATTAATCAGGATGTATTTATAGACATCTCTATTCAGCATAAAATAATAAAAGTTTTTATGTCTTTGAAAACTGTTATCATTAGCCATTTTTTGTTGTAAATGTCATAGTGCATTAGAAGAAGTTGTAACAAGTAGCTTTATTTTACAAATAGTGGTGTAAATATAGCTTTCTTTACTATATTGGCTCATTATCATTATGAAATGTAAAAATGATGCAGCTGTCCACGTTATCTTCAAAGAATCTAGCTCATTTATATACTTATCAGACTTTAGACATCAGTTACTTTTTTTTTTTTTTTTTTTTTCCAAACATAATGCATTTTTTACTGCGTATTCAGTCAGCACAGTTGACCGAAAAAGCAACACTTCTCCCCCTTACAGTGATTCACTTATTCAGGATAAAAGGAAGCCATTATACAAGAAAAACACATTTTCCAAAATGTGTTTTCCAAAATCCTTGCAAGAAATATGGCCTTTGTTCTTCCTCTTACTGAAGGGTTTTACTAGCCTCCTCAGCCTAGCTTTAAACTTGGAGTATGCCATGCTTTGTGCTATCTTCACATAATGTACTGTAATCGGTACAAACTAATAAAATTGATCATCCTCCGGAGCGCTACATGTGCTTGATACATGTCTGATAGTTGTCTGTTTCAAATGCGGACTTGTTATGGACCCAGGAAGGCTCACAAATTGTTGAGAAACAGACTGCCTCTTTGGAGTTGTTTTTGCTCTCAAATTTACCATTTGTCTTTGGAGCAACTTTTAACCATAAATGCAATCTTCCTTCTTCATGTGAATTTTGAAATACCTCATTTGTGCATGTACAATCAAAGTACTTGGATAACCATTCATAATTCATTTTCTAGGCATAAAAATATGTATGACAGGTGCAGTTTTTGCTTGTGTAGTCTGGCACCAAATATTGGACTTCATTCAAATGCAAACCTTTAATTTAATGGCATTAATTGTTGTACCTTAATGGTGAATCTCTCCTTTTATAAAACACAACATTAACGTATTACTGGGTAGTAAAAAAGAGGATAGTGGAATCTAAATGTTGCTGATGATGGATTTTTCTGTGTGGAGAAATAAGGTAATCAGTTTAACTGCATGTACTGCTCCCTTTTCTCTCATGTTCAGGAAGTAAAGAAGGAAGAGAACTTAATCTTACCATCTAATGAGCAAGGTAAATCAAAAGGAAAGCTAAGACGCTTGAGCAGAATGTTTAAAGAATGTCAAGCTTGGTAGAACAGAGGTGATACCACTAACATTGATCTCTCTTTTGACAGTATAACTTCTTATTGCTTAACACCCATGTGAGTGTGAGCTACCCAGCCACTTACTCACCTCAGGTGGATAGGGGGAAGAATCATAGAATAATAAGAGCAAAAGCAAAGAAGCTCATTGTTGAGACAAAGACAGTTTAATGAGTGAATGGAAGAGGAATGATGAAAATGAAATTGTTTATCATCTCCCACAAGAAGGCCAATACCCAGCCAGTCTACACTCAGTGGCTACTTTGGAATACTTAAAGGCACACCCCTCCCCTCCCACCCCTTTTTTTTTTATGCTAAGCATGATGTTATATGGAATATCTCTTTGGTCAATTCAGGTCAGCTGTCTCCTGTTTGGAGGGTAGGAAGGAAGGTAGATTGAGAAAAAGAAGAAGCCTTGATACTGTACAAATGATGTTCAGCAATAGTCAAAACATTGATGTGTTATCAGTGCTGTTTTAGTCACATATCCAAAATGCAGCACCATAGATGTAGCTATGAAGAAAGTTAACTCCATTGCAGTTAGAGACAATACAAGAATGCAGTTAAAGAACAGATTCTTTCCTGTTTTAAATACACCTTTGTTTGTTGTATTCCCTTCCTCTTCACAAGAATTGTTTTTTTTTTTTTTTTTTTTTTTTTTTCTGCTTTGATTAACTACCTGCATTACCCTGCTATCATTAAGGATTCCATCATCCTCTTTCTCCAGTAAGAGGAGAAGAATTGAAGTACAAGTTCCTTTTCCAGAGCTATGGGTAGATAGTTTTGCATGTTATGATTATTTTTCTTGTAATACATAATCATCTTTTGGTTCCTGTCGAAACACTGTGCAGATCTGCTCTGTCTAATGGCTCTTTGACAGACTCAAGAGGTTTGTGGCAACAGTCTACATGTAATTTTCCCACAGGACATCCGTCAATGCTAAAGCAACACTACATTTGAAGAAGGAATCCTGAAATTGAGGAGCAGTTCTGTGAATGTGCAGCAGTCTTGACAGTTGTGAATTATGGGCCAAGAACAGGAAAATATTAAGAAAAAATATTATTTTATTTTAGTCTTACGAATGAATATAGTTCTACCTGAGCTTGTTTTAATTGCCCACTGCCTTTATTCTTTTTTAATACTAAAAGTGAAGTTGCATTAGCAACTGTTGTGTTTTGTAGCACAAGCCTTAGAATAATGCCTGTCAATTAAACCTCACCCATGCCAATACTTCTTTCTGTGTACACCCAGAAACATGGTACCCTGTTGAGCAGAGAATAAAACACTGTCTTGCATGCACTTTCCTTACATTTATTGGTATGGATGGACGTGAAAAGACCTGTGCATTTATTTTCTATCTTCTCACTTTGAGAATGTTCGCAAAATCTGTGAATGGCAGAGAGCAGTAACCTGCAGATAGAATGGTAGTTCAGGCTTTTCAGAACAGAGCTAAAACACCTGGTGTTGTGGAAAGCAGGAGTACATTGTAAAGGCTACAGCATGTAGTGCTTCCAGCAATCACTTCATTTATAGTAGCAATCAAGTGCCAGTGATACACTCTTTCTTCCTCCTTCAATTTTCAGAAAACTTAAGTTTATAGTGTAGAAAAAATAAGGAACAAAATGATCAATTTGTTGTTTGCACTTGGAAATATTTCAGGTGGTTTCACTTGACAATTAAGTTTATCACTTCCAAAGTACGTATGTTTTTAGCAGTTTAACTGCATATTTTGATCGTAATTGTATGCCAGTGTCTTTTGATTTTGTGTAATTCATAAAATATTTGGTTTTGCAATCAGCTAGTCCACATATGTAAGTTTTGTGTTCAAGTACAGTATTTGAGGAGGCTTACGGCTATTGCTGTTCTTTTTCTAATAATAAGCAAATGTATCTCAAGAAAAGTGGTCACATTTGGTCACAGCTAGATGCATAAAATCCTAGTCATGTGTAAATAGATGTCTTTGATAGGACTTTGTAGATCTATTTATAGAGAAATAATTTCTTTTCCAAATATTTATGGACTCCTGGATCTGTAAATGCAGAGTTTGAAATGTTGGCTTTGAAAAATATCATCTCCTTCATGGATGTCTCAAAAGTGTTTGGTGCTAAAGATTACTGGATAGTTTAGAGAGGGCAGTATGAATGTCAATAAAGCTTTATTCATTTACATCTGTAATCATTAGACTAGACTGCATTTTTTAATATTAATTATAATTTTTATAAAGCTTGTAGAGTAGTTAGACTTACAGGGCAGGCCTTGGCCTCATTAAGGTGATACATTGTGATGACAGTGACAGATTTGCAGCAGGAGGAGGAAGGTTTGTCTGCATCCAGACATGGACTTCCCCTCTGAGGGATATGCGATGAAAACCAAAGTGATGCAAGGGATGCGATGGGGGATGGAATAAGTATACTGTAGTTCAGGAGTCCAAAGGTCTGTCTGACATAATAGCAGGTCTTTGACAAAAAATCCTTCAGGGAAGGATGTGGGAACAGCACGGGTAGAGAGTAGTCGTTCTCCTCATAAATACGCCTAGCTTCTGCCAACCTATACCTTTGGATGGTAGTCTGTGAGTATATGGATGCAGTGAATGGTATTTAAGGGAAATGAGCACAAATTGTTTTCTCGCTCTAGTTTGCACTAGGATAGTGTAACTGTGTACTACAAGCATGAAAAGTAAAGTGCATCCCTCTTGCAAAATTGCCATTTTGAATGTACTTCCAGAAATGGTTTACATTATATAGCTGCAGTTCTGTAACATTCCTGTTATATTTGTATAAATGCTTTACTGTTTTTTAATGGAATAAATTAATTTAAAGAGCAAGTAAGACAGGTCTTTAATTTGGAGTTCTGCATAAGGAAAAAAATTAATGAAGTAAATTACTTCAGTATTTCCTTGCAACTAACTTTTCTGTTGATTGATATTAGCTACAAGGAGCCTACAGTGGTATTTTCATTGACTAGATTCTTTTTCCTGTTAACTTGGCTACCTACATAACAGAGTTCATACAAGAAAGTGATTGTAACCTTTCTGGGGCTTGGAAACTTTAGAAAAGCCAGATATCTCCAGCTGTACATTTGCCAGATTATATCCTGTTTCCTTATATGTATAAGACAGATACATTTAAGCTCCCATTTTCTTCTCCTTCTGTGTTGAATTTTGCATATTTCTGTTGTAGAATAAGAGAAAATGTTTAAGCATTTTCTAGGTATACTGCTCTATGGCTTCATTTTGTCCTTAGTTTCCAAGACGAAACATTAAATGCAAATCATTTTTCTTTATTTGCAATAGGTCAAACTAATTTAGCTAAAGTTCACAACCATCTGCATAGAAGATTATTGTAAACACAATAAAATTCAAAGGTCATTTCTGTGACTAAAAGAGGATCAAAGGTGCTTTCTGTGCTATTTTAATCCACTTCAGAGACTTGTAATGAGTTTAGTAAAGGGTGAAAGGTCAAGGCTTTCCTTTGCTGTTGCCTTTTATTTAATGCTATTAACTATTCAGTGGACTATCGTTATAACATGTTCAATGGTGTATGAAGGAGAATCTGGCAAGGGGAACTTAGCTGGAGTATGAGACCTCCTGATGTATGCTGATTTTGTTGATATGTTTCATCAGTTGAACAGCAGCAGCTTAGATAACAGCAGTCAATCTTACTCCTGATTATGAAGTCTGAATACTTACAGCCCATTACAAAAGTAAATGATGAACTCTAAAACACAGAGTTTTGAACTCTGACTCTACACAGTTCTAAAAATAATCCTAAATAACAGACCTGTAAATGGGATCTTAAGGTGCTTCCCATTACTTAAGGAGTTATATGAATTGCCTGGTTTTGGTAAACTGCTGATATTGCCAGGTTGTTCTTTTATCTGTCTTTTACTTTATACTCAGTCAGAATATTTGCTGTGGAGTTGATTTAGCACAGTTATGCTCTTGAAGCAATCTATGTGGAAGTTAGTAGGCCATGATACTATTCATGGAGTAAAGAAGTGGCCTGAATCATGAATAAATTTGTTTCACTACCTGCAGGTAATGGTCTCTTTAGAAACTGTGGCTTGCAGTGCATATAATCAGAAAAATCTACCGAAGATTGCAGGCGATGGTTTGACAGCACCATAAATGAAGAAGACTTGTTGAAGTAACACATAATTTAGTTTTTTATATAATACTGAACTGATCACTTGTTCTACAGCTATCTGTGATGAAGTTTAACTTTGTTTCTATAATATGAATGTGCAGTAACATATTATATTCCACAATCAAAAGGTTAACAGTAATTAAATATATTTGCTGAAGAACAATGAATTACAGAGAAATACTTAGGTTTATTTTATTTAGTTGTGAGCTAGCAGAATGACTTCTGCCAAAGAGGTACATAAAAGACTACAGTCATGTGTAGATTAATAGGGAGATTTCGTTCCTGATGTAGATGGATTGCTTCAGTATGTAACTCTTCCAAATAACAAAATGCCAATCTGAAATTACCCTGTTCAACTGATTAAGTCCATTGCAAAGAAACTAGCAAAGTTTCCTCAGAAAAGCATGGACTCCGTCAGTAAGCTTTCTAAGCTTTATAGTACTACCCAAAAGGGAATTACCCTTGAGCAGATGAGGCAATTAATCTCTGTTTCTATTTCTTCACTTGGAAACTTCTAGCTGGAGCGTACAAAGCCCTTTAAAAGCAATAAAAAAAGGGTTGCTCCCTGACCACTTTTATTGAAATTTATAGTATATTGTCCTTACAAAGACATTTTGCAATGGAATGTCTCTTTTCCACTGGAAGCCTTTGGAAATTACAAGAACCACAAAGTATGCACCTACCTGTATCTGCTGCTCTATGACCGGATTGTGTTAGTATTCTGCAGGAACAGGATACAAGATACTCTGTGCTACATAAAATTCAGACTGTTCTCCCAGCCAGGTACTGAAAGTATGAAATGAGGATGCTAGTAAATGTGACAGCTTAACAACAACAGTATTTGATTTCACATTAATATATCTCTTGTGGAGAACAGATATATTGTTCTTCAGACACATCTGTATTCCTCAAAGAAAACCAATTCAACTTGGAATAAAGTTTGAATGCCAGGTAGAAGATCATTAGGTGTGATAGATGCATCTCTGAATGATCTTAGTGTGCCTGCTGAAAGGAAGAATTTCAGGGAAGACAGGCAGAAATTAAAGTTTTCAGCTCTGAAAAGTCTCCTGTTCGAGTGACAACTAACATGTCTCAGAGCCATCACTGAAAAAGCTGGCAAGTATTTCCTCTTTTGCTATAGCCCTTTATCTTGGGAAGCAAAATGGGCAAATGAATTCTGTTGTGATTAAAAGTAAATGTTCTATTTAATTTGCATTAGCTCTGCAGGACAAAGTCCTATGTAGGGTAGGTAGATAGATTAATATAGATGAAACTTTATCAGAGTAGTTTGCATGTTGTACATACTTGTCCTGTAACTCTGTTTAAAACTTCTTATACTTCCTCTGAATTTGAACTGTGAAAAGGAAAAAAGGAAAAGACATGTAAAAAGCAGGAGAAGTTATATTCAGGTAAGATATTCAGTTTTTACTTTATATTTATTAGTTTTTGTTGTTGTTATTGTTTCTTTTTGTTTGTTTGTTTGTTTGTTTTTTCTCAAGGAAAATGTAAGGAAAATTTAATTCCAGTTAGCCCCTGTGGAGCCTGAGGTATGGTAGAAGTATAATGTTCTGGGAGATAATCTTTCATCTTTATCATCCAGATCTTTTTTGAGTCACTGGTGGAGAAAAAGGAAGTTCTCAGATAATGGGTAGTGTTTCCTATTCCACTGGTGCAATTTAACCTGAGTTACATTAGTGATACCAAATGCAAAAATAAATAAGTGGAATGGCTTCAAACAATGCTCAGTGATAAAAAATTATTTGTAAAATAATCTTTTTGCTTGCAGCTTACAGGCAACTTCCAATTTACAGTAATGCTCAGTAATCCATGGTATTTTAAAGTTGCTTAGATCTATTGTTGCTTATGTTTTTGTGTTGCGTATGTCTTCTAATGTAAGAAATGAGGGTGTTGAGGCACTGGCACAGGTTTCCCAGAGGAGCTGTGGATGCTCCCTCCCTGGAAGTGTTGAAGGCCAGGTTGGATGGGGCTTTGGGCAACCTGGTCTAGTGGGTTATTTTTCCCTGTAAATCTCTCAATGCTTTTTGAAATGGCTTTTTGAAATATAACTTCTGTAAGCAAAACTTTGCTACAAGCAGCTGGGACTCAAAGTAAACAATGGCTTTTAATGTAGGTCCAAGCTAGTTACATGGCTGGTTTCTGTGATGAATTTTGATGCATCTCTTCCAAACTTCAGGCATAAATATGACTTGCCTGGATGTGTGAGCAGGGAGCTGCTTTGCTGCTTCTTTCAGAGCCTAAACTTAGCTTTAGGAGGACAAACCCTCCTTGGCTGGATAGAAGCAGTCAGTTTTCCATGTTGACAGCATCTTAACTTTCTCAAAGTTGTATAGCTGAGACGTGCTTGCAGCATTACTTCTCCAGTCACTTCTTTAGCAATTACTTCATTGCCTCCTTTTGATCTTAGTCAAAAAGCAAGGCCAAGATGAAGAAGACATTCGTCACTATATAGTGTCCTTGGGAAATACAGTGCAGATATTCTCCTACTTTTTTTTTTTTTTTTTTTTTTTTTCCGTGATGGTAGTTTATACTGTTTCCAAAAGGTACTTACTAGTCCTCTAATATCATCTTCTAGGCAATCAGTCTTTGCAGGAAAACTCTCCTGGAAATTTTGTGTTACATAGAAAATTGGCGTATATAGTATATTCATGACTATTAAATGCTTAATGCTTTGAAATGAAACAGCATTAGTGACATTTAGTAGTTCTATCAGAAACCTGCCCAAACACTGTATTTTGTCACAGCTTGTGAACTGACAACTGAGCCATGGCGTGTTATGCTGATTTTGCCTACCTATTTTCCAGCCCTGTCAAAAAGTTGCAGGGTAAAACTGTATTTTATGCACTGGTGGCATATCTAAGTTTGGCTACAGAGGGACAGCTGTGAAAAAGACGATTGGATTTGGAGGGTCTGCCAGCAACCTTCCCAGTTTCCTCAATTGCCTTGGCAGGGGGGCCTCTGCAGCTGCTAATAGAGTGCCCTGACAAGGGAGGGCTCTGGCACTGGAAGTCTTGGGAACCTTGGGCCCTGAGAATCCAGTTCCTCTGCAGTTCTCTTTAAAGCTCATAACATATACAGACAAAAATTTCAAGTAGAAAACAGTAAGTAAAATATTCTCTAGGGAAGCTGGTGGTCATGCAGTCAAGCTTTACAAGTTGTGTTTATTTATTTCTGAAGTCAGGTAACTGATTTTAAGATTACTTCATCATTAGAACAACTAGTTTTCCTCAGTGAAAACAACCAACCAGCCAACCACCAACCAAACAAAAACACTCAAAAAAAGGAAACAAAACCACCAAAGAACAACAAGAACAACAACAATAATAATAAAAACACTTTTTCCTTTCTTGACCAAAAATTAGTTTGGAAAAGCATAGTAACTTTATATGGAATCTTGTCTAGCTGACTGTACCAGAAGAAGAAAAGTATTGATTTTTTTGTTTGTTTGTTTGTTTGTTTTTCCTAACATCACAACCTATTTCTTGAATTTAGGGGTAATAACCTTTTTCTTTTCCTTCCTTTCCTTCCTTTCCTTCCTTTCCTTCCTTTCCTTCCTTTCCTTCCTTTCCTTCCTTTCCTTCCTTTCCTTCCTTTCCTTCCTTTCCTTCCTTCCTCCTTCCCTCCCTCCCTACCTTCCTTCCTCCCTTCCTTCTTTTTTTTCCTTTTTTTTTTTCCCCCTTCAAAAGCAAAGATCTAATTTCCCTGTTATCACAACTAGATGAGGCACAAACTAAAATGAAACTGAAAACAACACAGAGAAGTGTGGCTATGTCCTGATGTGAATAAATTGTAGAAGGGAATAAGCTCAACATGTATAGCTAACAGTTACAGAATGAATTAGATTGCAATGACTGCTCACATTGTGGGGTGGGAGATTATTATTATTTATTTTTTTTTTCTGACTCAAGAAGCTTACAATTTAAAAATGATTATTATTCCAGTGAACAAATCTTTAATCTTGGATCCTGTTCCATGTCTACTTTAAGACTCTGTGCACTTCTGCAACCCTGGGACTGACTCAATTTAAATGGGCATTATCACTGTTTTCTTCAAAAAGTATGGTAATTATTTGTTCTTTCACCTTGAAAGGTTTGTAAAGGTTGTAAAGTTGCAGTAAATATGTTTAAGTTAGTGAAAGCGGAAATGAGAAAATATTTTCAAGCATATCATTCCCTTGTGTGGGAATTTGGAATGCAGGTTATCTGTTAAATGTCACCAATCTTAACTGAGTCTGAGTGTATTATTTTGGGTTTTCTGATGCACTTGTTAAGCCATTATGTGTACTTCATTATTTTTCTTCCCCTGAAGTCATAGGCAATTTGAAAGGCTCCTTTTGATATTTATTACAGCATGTTTGGAGGGTAATATTTTTGTTTGTTTGTTTTCCAGATTGTGTAAAAATGTGCAAGTGAGCAACTTGTAGGAAAGATGGAAGCAGTTTTTGTACTTACTGGATAGAAGTAACAACAAAATACATGCCTGTGTGAACACTGCTTGAGGATGGCACAGGTGGCCTGTGTACAATGTAGGGTGCAATGTTCTGAGAGTGCTGGGTTTCCTTGCCCTTGTGCAGGCTATGTAATGTGCTTACAACATACCAGGTTTGATATACATTAGATATGGCGAATGGCATGGTTATTACTGAGGTATGTGGTGGATGAAATGGGATTGCTGCACCTGGAAACTCTGGTAGCCAAAGTTTATACACTTTGACAGCAGAACTTGGAATGAAAGAAAATGCCTGGGGGAAGGCCTTGATATGCAGGAGCTACTGTGGAATAATCCTTTAGCAAGTAGGATGTGCCCCAGAAGAGAAACTATGGGAGAGAAAGCAATTAAAACCGGAGCTAATCAAATATAATGCCAGTTGGTGCAAGAAATAATAATTCAATATTTACAATCTGTTCTGGTGTTGTAGAACTCACTGTGGGGCTGATACACTGCACAAAATATTTTCTGCAGCAGAGTCCAAGTAAAATGGTCTGTATGGATTGTAATTTCTAGGGCTGTGAATAGTTTCCTTTGAAAGTACTTTCCTTTTTCTCTGATCACCTGCTATCGTCTTGTCTTAAGTGCTTCAACATTACAAAGCATTGCAGGAAGAATGAAATCATTCCCTTTCAACTTTTTCCGAGGTGACAAGACTGCTATCATCTGTCAGTACAGTACAGAGGAAACAATGACTTTTAAACAAACTGCTCCAAATTGACAGTTTTACTTACATCAGTCTTCCCTTGTGTTTTCTGTGCCAAGCATGATGGCTCTTCCCCTGCCGAATTGTGTCAGGGTGAAATGTATTTATCAAGTTGAGGTTTCTGAATATTATTCTTTTTAGATGTTGTAGAACTTCTTTTGTGGTTAGTAATGTTCTTTGGAGGGATAGCCAACAGAGGTAATGGATTAAGACCAAACATTTTAACAATAACAATATGTGGAAATAGCTGGTCTGATATATTCACTTGGAAAGTTAGTTTTTCCAAGTTCATGTGAATGCAGTTTCTTAAATAAATTCTTGCTTTGTAAAGGTGAAGTTAATAGCTTTTATATAACTGAGCTGAATGTATTTCTTACTTTTTCAAAAGAGAAAAACTGTAGGGATTCTTCATTTGGTACAGACATTTTCTATTCACCTTAGAATATAATTTATTAAAAAAGGGAGAAATTTATTATAAATAACTGCAATGCTTGTTTTTCACCGTGGTTTGAAACTATATTTAGTTTCAAACTATATTTAGTTTAAATATAGTTATAGTTTAGTTTAGTTATAATAATACATTTCCACTGGCTTTAATGAGAGATAGGTATATGTTCAAAATTTCTTGTAACCCTGAAGTTCAACCTCATCATGTATGTGCAGGAAGTGTAATTGATTTTCATGCATTATTGACCAGAGCAAGACTCAAATGGGATGGTCTCAAGAGCAAATAAGGTGCTTATCATAAAGAAATCCCCGTGTTTTGTATGTTAATTTAAAATCCACTCCAATTACTACACTCTATTGTCAACATTTCTTACATTTCTGGGGAGTAGGTACTACTGTCTTAGGTAGGTACTACTTCGTGTAGTTCAAAATATTTTTAAAAACATATGTTGCTAAAAAAAAAAAAAGAAAAAAGAGCTTTGTCGGGTTATTTTCATTTTTTCAGCAAACAGTTTCATTAAGAATATCTGCTGTTTGTGGTTCAGACTAGGTTATCCCTGACCTAGTTCTCTGAAACTATACTGAATCGACAGATTAAATCACTAGGGAGAAGGAAGCTAATTTAATGTTAGAGATCCTTGAGAAAACTTTGAAAGACTTATGGAAATTTCTATTCAGACTATCTTATCTTTGGCTTTGTGAACTTAAAACTAAACTTAAAAAAAATAATAAAAAAATCCCAAGAATAGAAGTGAAGTGCTGAGTGAGCAAATGTGCTCTAGGAGTTCTGTGATGGAAAGCAGAGGTAAAAACTTCTTTCAGCTGTCACCTGAAAAACAAGGAGTAACCCTTTAAAAAGGAAAGGAAACTTAAAATATTTCACACAGTAGATGACATACAAAAAGACAAATGCAAGGGCATTCAGTATTCATTTACATAGATGTATGCTACTGTTCATATATGTAGGTTTTCAATTATTAATGAAGCTCTTTTTTTTTTTTTTTTTTTTTTTCTTCCCAGAAAAAAACAATAAAGGGGGTGAGTGAATGTGAGAATAATGTTAGGTTTGGATAGGGTGGTTTTGCACTGCCCTGCCCTGTGCTCTAAGGGAGCTGTGCATGATGATAGGTACTTCAAAACTGATTTGTAATGTCAGAAATCAAGAAAGAAGGCATTTAGTAGGTTGATGTCTTGTAGTTGTTAAAATCATCCAGGCCTTCTATTAAAAACATATAGTGGACAGCTGAAGAAATTTACTGTTTTCCAACATGGTGATGTGGACTATTGATACATAGTTATATTGATATCATATAGTATCTCTCAAACAAATGACAAAGGGGTGTAGGAGGAAATTCTTCACTGTGAGGGTGGTGAGGCAGTGGCACAGGTTGCTCAGCGAAGCTGTGAATGCCCCATCCCTGGAAGTGTTCAAGACCAGGTTGGATGGGTCTTTGGGCAACCTGGTCTAGTGGGAGGTGTCCCTGCCAATGGACAGGAGGTTGTAGGGAGGTTGGAACTGTGATCTTTAAAGTCCCTTCCAACCCAAACTGTTCTGTGGTTCTATTAAATCAGACTGTACAAGAAGATAGTGAAAGTCAAGTACGTTGTTGAAGGTTTTATAAAGAAAAAAATAATAATTTGAAGGCATGTATGCATGAAGAATGAAGGCATGTATGGCTGTAGAGTTCTGTACTGGAAAACGTTGGCATCAGTAGTATCCAGAATATGAATTTATCTTTGAATCCTGAGCTATCTTTATGAACTCTAAGCCATTTCTCTACTTGCCTATGCTCATTTAAGCCCTAAAAGCAGTGTATGTTTAGATCCTTCATGTGTGACAGTGAGAGAATAGTTATTGCACCTTATTGACAGAGTAAGGTGAAATTCGTATGCCTGACACAAAATTCGAACTCATGACTTCCTGCAAGCTATAGAGAGGTTTAATTCCACATTAATTAATTAATTATTTTACTTTTTTATACCTTGTGGTGTCACCCTGTTTTATGACTCCTCTACATCATGGAACTCAAGAAATTTTCAATGGAACTTTTCTGTAGATGAGTATGCTGCTTTGAGCATGTAGCAGGTTTCAAGCCTTGAGCCACTCGGGCTGCTTTCCAAGCAAGAAATAAACAAGTTATTTCTTCAATGAGATGACTTGGTGCATGCTTGCTCCCCAGTGGTCTGAATGGTCTTTGATTAGCAAGTTCCCATTCTTTTTTCTTTCAGAAGTTTCTGTTTTTCACAATACTTTTTGATTCCTCAAAGGTATTCAGTGGTCCTTAGTGCTATCTTGCCCGCTGTCTTCTCTTTTTATGACAATTGGTATGTCTTTTTTCTTCATGAGTTTCTGGGATGTTTCTGCTATGTTTCTGTACACTGATAAAAATGATGACCTATTGTTGGTAGATTTTACACAAGCAATCCTGATAGCTGTGGTGCTAACTATAGCACTCTGATGTAGAAAGGAGGGTGTTAAACCAGTTGCAAAATGTATATGTGAGTAGAATCACTGCAGTCATTTAGAGTTATTTTGGTAAAATTTTATTCATGTGAAGCTCCACTGGAAATGGTTCCAATTTTGAAGAAACAAAGGAAAAAGGAAAATGGCTTGTTTTGGTAGTCATTAAATTGGTCAAAGGCATGTTTCTCCACGGAATTTCAGTACATTAAGTATATTTCCAGATGTCTAACCTTTGTAATTTTCTCAAATACCAATGTGACTTTTAAATGATGTACATGTTTGTGAATTCAGCTGTTAATGCTATGATTAACTTTTTTTTTTTTTTTTTTTTTTTTTTCCAAAGAATTTTACTCTCCCCATCCAGTCTATTCCAAATAAAATTGGCAAGGCAGGAACTTTTTTAGCATTCAAATCCTTCCTGTAAACCTGTAAACTACCTTCTATAGAGGTATCCATGTGAAATTAACTTTGGCTCATTCTGGCTTGTAAATATCTGGATTGTGGCTGGAATCTCTTTATACAATAAAAGTGTTCAGTGCAATTATTTATTCTGGTCAATTATCTAAGCTTTTAAAGCTTTTTTTTTTTTTTTTTTTTTTTCCTCCTACATGCTGTTTATGTTGGTGATAGTGAAGAAAAAATAGAACAACGTGTCTGAAACAAAGTCAGGATTACTCAAAGGCTTCAAAGTCATAACAGTGTCATGGAGTAGTGTATACCCAGCTTTGTGGATTGAGGATAGCAGCTCAAGACCTCACATCAGTCTTCAAGAACAAACAGATCTAATGCTTTTAAATAGTCAAGTGTCTTCCTGTGGTGATTTATTTTGTTGGAACAGCAGTTTTTGACCAGAAATGGAGGATTAAAGTCACAATGTCCTGCTGTTTTTAGAAAGAGAAGGTACATGTAGGTTGTCACTATTTGACCAAAGGAGAAAGCTTATAAAATACATTATCATTTGGATTGATCACCTCTCCAAGATGTTCTCCTGATGAATAGTGGGGACACTGCAACATTCCCAGGATAAAAAGGTAGAGAGGTCAGAGCTGAGGCACAGGATTTGGAGTTGGAAGTTCTGTATTTAATTCTTGTGTGAAACCTGTGTGACCATAAAGTACTCACTAGTCATCCTGTGTGTCCTGGAGTAAAGAGACAGCAGTTATAGCTGCTTTACAGAATTTCTACAAAACTAAATTTCTAGGTTTCATCCACCATCATGATAACAGAAGGCTCAGTACAAGAATAACTAATCATCCTGCTACCTTGTTCATTAAGGAGGAATGATTAAACAAATCTAACAGCAATATTGTAACTGCAGTTACATCCCAACTAAGAACTGTGGCTTGAACTCCACATCTGTAGAGCTGTATTTGTTTATAACACTTGTTTCTATGAAGCTGAGCATGTTGCTGCAGCTTTAATTACTTAAGAATGTGAAGGTGCTTATCTATTGGTACAGTTGCATTTCCTTCCTTGGTATAATGACAAGAATGTTGAGATATTATACCTTTAAAGAAATGCTTGTCATACAGCATTATCTTAGTGTTTCTGGTGTCCAGGAAATAGTCTGTAAAAATCTTTTTTTAATACTTTAAGAGATTTATTAAAGGTTGTGTTAATTTACCAGGAACAATTTTTTTGACAGAAATTATCTAACACACACCTGTTATCTATGCATCTGTTATCTGGAGTATGTCTTCAACAACTAACAACTAGCTGTGGGAAATTCAGCAACTTCTTACAGAGGACAAACGCACCTATAGCCTCTTTGTTCCTGGGAACAGAACCTCTAGGCAATATGCTACCACCCTCTCCCCCCGTTTTTTTTTTTTTTTTTTTTTTTTTACCTCCTCCGGGGGATAGCCTTAACCGTTCTTCATGCTTACTTACCTCTTTAGCACCCTACTTTATAGGTTTTTTTGTTTGTTTGTTTGTTTGTTTTTGTTTTTGTTTTTATTTTTAACACAACATCCTACAAAGCTAATATGCTTCTAAATCTTTGTTTTTGACTCTGAGCAGAAGCAATGAGAAGAAACTTCTATCTTCACAGAGACTTTAAATCTGCAGCTTTGCTATGCGGACTCCATAAACTCTGCTCAACCCCATTTTATACTGTTTGCAGTATATTTACATCTGACTTTTTTTTTTTTTTTTTAAGTGAAAATTTTACATGCATATATCTCTAAGGATCATCAAATATGCTTTCATTTTCATGTTGCCAACAGGGGGAATAATTTGCCTCATCCACACACACATGCATATATAAATATATATTTCCATGTATTAGATGAAGAAGCTAATAAGAACATTATGTTTCCTTAGACAAAAATTAGATAGAGAAAATTTTGATTTGTAAAACAAATAAAAGACTTATTTTACATTCAGATGATTTTATGTTCAGTAGCTGCAATAATTTATTTATGATTTCTTTCTCTATTCTTACACCACCCTATGTTTTCCACTTCAGCAAATCTCTGTCTTCATTTATGCTGTAGTCTCTGTTTCTCTGCTATAATACTTTCAGCTCCTGTCCTTACCTGCCTTCATGTGAGTTACTGACTCGGAAGAGGCAGCAGGTTCTATAGCATTTTAAAACATTGCTGGTTGATCAGCATGTCTGTCTGCAATCTTCAGCCACAAAGGTTGGCTAGAGCAAATCACATCATTGTTTTTCCTCCCAGTGGAAACCTTAAACTTATATTTTGACTCCTATGTCAGTTTTGGTTTAAATGAGTTTTAATATGAGGGCTGAAAGCTGTGTTTATGCAAGTCTTACTTTCAGAGAGGCAAGCTACCATATTTGAAGTCTTTACTCTCAAAGCTCAAATGTTTAGGAGAATCTGACTTATCAGTGATTTATTTTATTTCATTTATTTATTTATTTTGTGTTTGTGTTAGAGATGATGAAAGCAGAATTATCAAAATGGCTATTTATTTATTTATTTTTGTAGCCATCTAGTATGACATTGAGCAGAATGAAATACAGAAAGCAATTGTAAACTGACAGTAGACAAATGAGCTAAGTATGAGTGAACTGTTATGGAGCTGTAGGAATGTGCTTTCTTGACTTTGAGCACCGTCTCCCTGAGAGATCTGGAAGCTTTGCTGTGAAGAAAGAAAGAATCATGTAAATGATCAAATTATTTTAATAGGTGAAAATGATACACAAGTTACTTGATATGTTTTAATATATGATATGATAAAATACATATGATATAAGAATAGCATGTATTTGTGATAAGTATCTGTAAGGTTATACAGATGATGGCAGACTTCAGAAAAATTCCAAGTGAGTGATTTATGTGATGCATGATATGGCTACTATGTGTAAATCTTAATAGAAACACAGAACAAAGTAGGTTGGAAGAGAATTCTGGAAATGATATGGTAAAAAGTACTTGTTCAGAGCAGAGCCACCTTCAGTGTTAAATCCCACTTCAAAGTATTTCTAGGAAAGTACTTGTGAGGAAAAGGCAAAAACCCTTCTTCACCAGCACTTCCCCTGGAGGAAATGCAAAAGATTGAAAAGATTGTATGGAACTGTAAAAAAAATAAAAATAAAAATAAAAATAAATTTATTACTTCATTCCTTTTAAAGATAACAAAGAAATTGAAAAGATACCTGCTTTCAGTTGAATAGGCAGCTATTTGTGTAATAATTTCAGCAGATCCAGCTAAAACACAACCATTTAGTAGTAAGGCTTGTTTGTTGTTGCTGTTTCTTTTGGCCTCAAGGTCAGCAATTTTGTAGCCATCCAGATTCTTGGACTGTTTTCTTTGCTTTAAATTAGAAAGAAGCAAACACTGTAGAAACTGAGAAGTTTAATTTTCCTCGAGGATAGTTGTTAGTGATTTAAGAATGTTTGTTCCAACATGAATTGAAATAGAACACCCTTAGAGTTGAGATGAAAATATTTAAGGATTAAGAAAAGGGGCTCTAAGAGGTTGAAAATATCTTTTTAATGACAGATATAGAAGAAGAGTATTTATTTGAAGTTCTCCGTCTTCTTCCAATCATTCTTCAGAGCTGCAAGGTGTTAATATACTACCCTAGTCATAAAGTATAGCCAGTACTTCTGATATGTGGGATACTTGCGTATATCCTATTGGATAGGCATAAAGGAAGGCATATGTCTTATTCTACCTTCAAAATCAATAAAGTAGCTCAAAGTGTGCTTTTGGCTGAAAAAATCTTAATATAGCTCCCTATGTATCTCATTAATACCATTCCAGGGTTCACAAGGGAGGAAGCAGTTTAACTGTGACAATCCTTAAGGCTTGGATACAGAGACTCCATGAAAATTTCTTTGCATGGAAAGAATATATTTTTAAAACAAAGCTATTCTTTCTGTGAGAATCCATTTCACTTAGGGAAGAAGAAATCAATTGTTGCCATGTACTTAGGTTATATTGTTTGTGAAAATACTGATTTAAACCTCTTTGCTGGCCAAATATTTTTTTTCCCCTCTTTTTCTCAGAGGGGAAAAAATTTCCTTTGTGCAAAGGAGGATTTTGGCAATACCTGACTCCTACTATTCTTTGAACCTCATTCATTCCTTTCATGCACTTTCTTGTGAAATGTACATTGAAAATTGGGTGGTTTGTTATTTTTGCATTTTAAGCATGTATGCTATTGCTTTTAGACAGCTGCTAGTGCTGTAAGATAATAACATATTAAAAAAAAAATAAATTTCTGACAATCTCAATGTTTCTTTTCACCACCTAGCAACCTTGCTTTAAGTTTTTATAATGATTCCATTGATTCAGTGCAAATGGGGCTTAGTAAAACTGCAGAGGTGGTAAATCACCCAGAATATGCAGAATGGCAAGTGTTTTCTGTGTTGTTTGTATCAGAAAAATCTGTTTTTTCCAAGTTCAAACAAAGTCCCTTCAAAGTGCATCTAGATTAAGAAGTATTTAGGAACATTTGCTGTGTTGCTTAGTTGTGAATTTTAAGCACCTTTACACTGTGCTACTATGGTGATTCCTGCTGTGAGAATTTTGAGAATGCGTTAAGACAAAGAATATGTAAAAGAATGTATTGGTTTCCTGTTACTTTATATTTCTGAGTGAAGAGTAATCATTTTAGTGAAGGAAACATTTTTGGTTTTCTTCCCAGAAAGCTTTTTACTTTCTGTTGGGAATCACTGAGCATAGCATTTTATTTCATAAATGGTTGCATGCCTCGCAAATGGTGCAGTTATGGAACTGTAAAGTCTAAGCAGATATGCAGCATTCCATATGTTTTCTCCAATGGGGTGGAAAAATGAATTTGAAAGGTCTGTGCAGTGCCACAGGAGTTCTTCTTTTGTATTTGAAAGAGCCTTAGACATCCATGAAATTAGGATTGGAAAAGAAAAGCTGTTTTGGGATAAGTGTAGTACATATTTTCTATGTCGTTGTCTCCTGCTCATATTGCAAGTTCACCAGGCTGTGCTAGGAAGCCCTTTGGGAGCCTTTAAAAAGAAAAAGGGTGTTTTTGCATATCTCTGTAATGCTGTCCTTGACCTCTTCCTGACAGATCAGAAATCTGTCATCAGTGCTTCGTTTCAGTTTCCTAAGCTCAGGTCTTGCTAAGAACAGGGTGATTCCTTCAAGTCCTACAGCCAACAATGTGAATATAAACACATTTTACATAGGTCTGAGCTATACTGGGCTCTCCTTATACTTTGCACGCTAGACATCCAGTATAGACAGAATGTTCAGTTAAACTCTTATATTCTCTGCATGGTTCTTGGGGAGAATTGACATCACAGAGTAGGATTTAAAACATCATATTGCTGAATACTGATATGTATTACACTGCTACCCTTCAGTATATAGTTGTACGGATCTAGTCAATAATAAGACAGAAGATCTTATAATGCCCTGAAAGAGCCTCTGTAGTCCCCCAGACCTCAGCTTGGAGTTTTGAGATGCTGTTCTGCCAGCTCAAAATCCACACCTCAACCTTTTCAAAAGCCTTAAAAAAATATTTAAGAGAAATGATTAGATTTCATCCAGCTCTTTAAAAATGAAACTGAAGGAAATCAATATCATTTTTTCCTGCCTGTTGTTTTGCAGTAGCTTCATGGTTCAGTGTTTGAGCCAAGGAATATCACTTTAGGTATATGCCATTTTGTGTCTCTTACGGCACGAGTTTTCTAAGTTTTAAAGCAGGAGATACAAATGCCCTTAAATTTAAAGATATAAAATTTTGAAAATGGAAGTGAATTAAAGGCAACTGGATAACATCATTTATTGTTACCACAAGGGGGGAAAACCTGTCATGGGAATGGACTTAAAAATCTGTATTCTCTTCTCATTGCTTGTGCAGTCTATTGATTTTTGCCTGAATTATAGTTTCTTATTACAATTTTTGCTCATCATAGCAAACTAAGTATTTTAATCAATTTTCCTTGAAAAATAGCAGAATATAAATGACCTGAACTTTTGTTCTTCTGTGGGAGAATTGTGAGAGCTCTGCCACATTGGTGCAGTGCTGCAGTAGGGATGGCTGAACGAACATGTCTTTCGCTGTCACATGGGAGAGAATGTGCTCTTGGAAATTAGAAGTTAAAACACGATGTCCACTTAAGAAAAGTGCCACAGAACATAATTGGTTAACTTTTATGATAATTTACCAATGAAACATATGTTTACATATTTATTGTTTCCTTGATTGAAATGTTGGGACAAGAATATTTGAAAATAGTGTCTGATTTTCAGATGTTATCATCAGCCCAGTATCTAATGGAATGCTTTAGCATGTATTGTGTTTATTCATTCTCTTCAGATAATGTTTCCTCTTGACAGTTGAGCTGTATGATAAAGCTGTATGTTATATGGAATTTTTCTGTTCTTCAGTGATATGTAGGAACATTGAATTTCCAATAACATACACTGCAGTATCCTGAGCTTACTCTCAGCTGCCTGCAAATCATATTGTAATACCGCTGGATTGTAACCAGTGTTACAATCCAACCGTTGTTAAAAGTGGATGATGCATTAAAACCCAATGTACTGTAAGTAATCAAATCCCAAAGAAAAACATTTAATACAGCTGTCCAGTGTACCTGAAATATCTATTCAGAAGATCAGAGATGATAAGTTTTAAGAGGATTTTAAACCAGCTATTGAAAATCATTGATACAAATTGAACAGAACTTCCTGCAGGCAAGAAGGCAGATGACAGCTCCCTCCAGTACTGGGCTAGGCTGGGTCCAATACTTCATACGTGTACAACTTTTTGTGCTGAAGTTTTAGTACTTTTTTTCTTGCCTGCACAGTAATTATATAAGTTGTGAATACTGCTTTTATAAAGCATACTGGACTCTGTCAGAGAATCATTTTGAAGAGTACAAGAGTTGGACCTCATTTGAACACTACATAGAAATATATATATTTTTTTCAATGAGGCTATTTTCTGAATCATTAAGCAGAAACAGCAGAAGTATAAATCAGCTAGAAGGTAGAACTGTGATCTTAATGAAGAGGGGGAGACTGCAGTGAAGAATGGGGTTGTATGGAGGAAACTGAACACTGAGTCCATGTCAAAAATAAAGGAAATAAATCAGATAGGTTTTCATAATGTCTTCTGAATGAAATATAAAAAACACATGGTAAAGAATTATTGTTGAGACTGTGAAAGAGAAAATACATAATGCTTTTACATCCATGGATTATTCAAATTAGGTTTTTCAAAGAATTGTGGCAAAACCCAGTAACACTAAGTTTCTGGGGCTGTTTTATATAGCTGTGGATTCTGCTCTCTAGGTGTTAGAAAAATGTCTGCAAAGTGTTGAATAAAAGGTGTGTGAGAAACACTGTAAAGTACAAATCTGTAATTTCGTTTCAGTGTATGATGTCATCTAAAAGATTTGGAAAGCTTTAGTAAGATCTTGGTCTGCAAAAATGTGGCAATCTCTCCATGGTAGCTTAATTTTCACTATAAATCAGAAAACAAAGTGTCCCCCACTTTCCTTATGTTGGTATCATGAGGTTAGCTACTAATGTCAAAATAAGTATTCCTGAAAAAAGGAAGAATTGTTCAACCTCTGCAGAATGAAAAGGTATGCTATAACAGAGGTTCCTTATTATTATCTGTATAGTCAGGCTCTGAAGAAGTACGGTATTGCTTACTTTTTTACAGTTAAAAAACAAAACAAAACAAAAAAAAACAACGCACAATTTGGGATACTTGGTGAAATTTTTTTTTTCCAGCATCTTCTTGGCAGGGATCAAATTTAACTGGAGTTCTGCATACAGATAAATATATATTAATTTTATCATGTTTCACACTTATTATTTCTAGAATAGACAAAACAACTATTGTGTGCACCAAGATTAATGTATAAATGAAAGAAAATATATGTTTTCTGTAGTTCCGTCTTTTAGCATGTTTTATCACAGTACCATATCTGCATGATACCTAATAATCCCTGTAACACATACTGGGCTGAAGGCTATTTGTAGTGTGGCACAGAGGCGTGTTACCATAACAAGAGCTCTTATAGACACTGCTCCAGGCAAGCTCATTGCCTACAGCATTATACCTACAGAAAGAATTTCAAGGTAAGTTTAGGACATCGAAATGAGAAAACTTCCTAAAATTCATGGGGAAGTCAAGGTGAAGGATGCACTGTTACTGCTGCAGTGTGTGGCATGATGTGGCTTTTCCAAATGTTTTCCTCCCACCTGTTTCCTGGTCAGAAACAGGTTTAGAGGGATGGTGGAAACATCAGGTCAGGTTCCTGAGGTCAGCTTAAAACTGCTCCTGGAAGTTTTGTGTGTTTTTGAGCAGGTGAAAGGCAGAGGGCAAGCTATTACAGGAGCAAGTAGATGGGTGGATCATGAGGCTGAGTGGCTTTGGGAAATGGTGCTGTATGCTGGCTCTTCAGAGAGGTGCTGTTCCTTCAGTGTGGTCTCTGTATCAAGAAAGCCAATGTGTTAGTGTATGTTATTCTATTTTTTAATGAATGATGCATATCTATACTGGAAGAGGGAACATAGTGAGCAGTAAAATATCATGAAGTGGGAATTTAAAAGTCTTACATGAAAAAATGCAAGTAGATTTTATTTATTTATTTATGGTAATAGCTGATACAGAAGTACTAGGAGTCTGTATTTAAAACGAAATACGTGGTAATTTTAAATTTTTAAACAAAATTCTAACTTTGGTGTTATGACAGTTGTGTTTGATGGCTAACAGGACTGAAATGTTAAAAAAAAAAAAAAATTTTACTTGTGCAATGCTTTTAGGAAGGATATATATTCTTCCAAAACCAAAAAAGACATTACCACGTTCAAGGAACTGACAAGTCAGAAGCATAAACAATCTTTAATTGCTTATGGAAAAATGTCATAACAGATAATATGCAAGATGAATTATAATTTAGGTAGTGCTCCAGGCCTCCAGTCTGCTTGATAATCACAGATTAGAAATGAGTGAGAGGAAGAAAAGCTACATCACTACAGGGCTTCTCTTCAGGTGATAATGTCAGAGATTTTGTACAACTAATAACAAAGCGTGCTTGACATTTTTAAGTACTCTAAAACTCACTTTCTGTTTTCATTTTGCACCCAACACAGCATAAAGCTTTGGAGACCTGATCTTAACAGATAAGGAGAAATTGATTTCAGAACAGAGAATAACAGATAAGCAAACAGAAATCATCAAGACTTGACCTCACATGGCTTTGGTAAACAGAATAAAATCCAAACAAATGATATATGTATTTGGAATTTTAAACCTGCTCATCTAAAGCTGAAAACAATAGATGTCAATCATTTTGGATAGACTATTTATTGAGGAAAAATTGTGAATAATGCTTTGAAAATAAGCACTTCCTAAGTATTCAAATATTTAGATGTATATGCTTTTTACATATTTTAAAAGATGTAGTCTTGAAAACGACAAGACAAGCTAGTTGTAAAGTTGTTGTAATTACTTTTTTTTTTTTTTTTTTAATTTTAAACTCTTTAACTGTCCAGCAAGTGTGCAGCCTTTTTGGAAGACGAAGCCAGGTTCATATGAGAACTGTATATTAAATAAAATAAAGGTGGTGCTCATGTTAAATGCAATAAATCAGGGGCTAGGAACTGTAGAAAAAATAGGAGGAAACCTTGCTAAGCTGGACTTGTTTTAACCAGTAATCCTTCCTGATATGATTCCAGAAGGGTTGAAAAAAATGCAGCGCTAGATAATTAATATTGATTTTAATATATAAATACTAGACAAATATTAAGTTTGAAGAAAAGAAATAGTTAAAAACAAGATGATGGGTCAATCAGGTTGGGTATCCAGGAAGGGAGGTTAGTCCGTGCACAGAAGTTCCTGTCCTGTACTTAGAGAAAGGGTAACTCTCTAATCTAGAGAGTTAATTCTCACTAGGTCCCAGTGTGATATTAGGATCATAGGGACTAATCTGATCTTTTAATATTCATCAGAAATCTTCAGACACCCATAAGGCCATTTTGTTACTATATCCAGTGTTAGTTTCATGCCTAAAATAGTGTCTGCCTCTTGCATGAGAAATTCATAAAGGATTTTTGATAAAATGGAAAGACCATGGATAAAAAGCAGTCAAATATGCATCCATCACTACACACAACTCCAGCCAGAGCTTCAAGGGGAAAAATGACCCTTTTTTTATGACACTTTTTTGGTGTCTTATAAGCAGATAGCCTATATACAAACAGTTTAGCTTATATATGGCATTATTATTATTTTACAATTTTACAATTGTAATTGTTCCACTTGCTGATGGAGGAAAAGGAGAGAAGAATAAGGTCTCCGATTGTTTTTAAATTTCTGTCTTTTTTGTTTGTTTTTTTAAGAACTAGATATTAGTTAGCTGCTATAGCATGTACCCTAAAATCATTTTACACTGATCCAACTTTTTTCCTCTGACCATTAATCCTGTTTACCTTTCCAAAATTTTAAAGTATCTTTTAGAATCCATTTTCATTTAAACTTTCTGGTGAAGTAATATGGTCACAATTCAGCATAAAATACATTGAATGACTATAATGAATGCAATATTTAATTGTTCTGTCACATAATTCATGCTTAATGATATGGAAGTTGCTATGGTGACCACAGAATTGATTTGTCACATTATATTTATTTTTAATTTGCTTGCATCTCATTTCCATTTTAAAGGCCTTTTACATCTATGGCTTATTCGACAGACCAATTGTCACAGTAGTTTTGAGGTGTTCTGCTGGGGATCTGCTGTTTGCAATGATCAGGAAGTTTTGTCACAATTAATTTCAGGTCTCACGTAAACAAAGTCTTACAATTATTGCATCAATCTACAGTAGCTTTTAATTTTAAGAGATGCAGCCAATTTGCTGTAGACTAGACCTGAAGTTTGATGAGTTAATTAGGCTTCCTAACCTGTTATCTTACCTTTCATAATTAATATCATAATCACATTCATCTAAACTCAATTATATGGAAGACACTGTGTGAATGTTTATTAAAAATACTGGAACAAAATGTGGGCACAGTAAGACATCTGTACACTCCTCAAGGGTGGAAGCTCTTTAGCAACTGGTGCTGTAATTAAGAGGGGGATTCCATGTCTCTAGTAATTTGGGAAATTGCTATTGGAAATTCTGGGCAGTGTTGACCAAATAATGACAGCCTGTAATTAGAAGGTCTGTATGTATGTGAAGCCAATGAATCCCTGCTATGCACAGGATATGACTCATTGTGTAGGGTCTGTTTGCTAATGTGGATAATGTTTGGGGCTGGGATGTTTGAGTCAGGCCCAGGCAAAAATTTGATTCTATAATGGCTGAAACTTTGAATGGATGTTGGAGAGCCCTCCTAGGATTTCAGTTATTTGAGTAAAGAAATGTATTTTGAGTCCCTGGCAGAATCTGTACTAGAGATTTCTTTCACACCCAAGGAAGGATTTTTTAAGCCTTGATTGGAAGTTTTCACTAATAGAAAACATGACCTTGTGAGCATAAAAATAATGTTTTGGTTGGTAAGTCCAGGAAGCAAATCCAAGTTTGAAATTATTTCCATCTGTGTGCACTCCTTCCAGTGCACTAGGATGATAACTCTCGTGAGTACGTTGTAAGCAAGAGAAATTTGTGAAGTATTGTTAGTAAGAATAACTCATGCTTGGAGTAGAATCTAGAAGCTGCTGGGAAAATGAGCTGTTCTTTTGGCCTGTCAGAAAAAGAATCTCTGAAAGAAGAAAAAGTGCATGACGTGTGTCCATGATTAGGGACAAGGCACAACTGACACAATAGCCCTTTGATTTGTTTGCATATGGGTAGGATGTTTGTCTTAAAGGAATGGTTGGCCTTGGCATAGGGGAAGATTTCTGACAGCATTGCAAGGAATGGTTAGGAGGTGTCACAGGTGTGTTGGTCACAGAGCAATTTCCAATGCTGTGGGATGAGAAATGACCTCAAGAGAATGCTGCATGAGAGGATGACACAAGTTTTTGAGGTCTTAGCATTTTATCTGTCAATCTCTCAGCGCAATAACTGATAACAATGCAAATTAATTGTTGAGAAGATATCACCAGGATTTTTTGCCTGTTTCTTTTGGATCTTGTAAATTAGTATCTTTTTTTTTTTTTTCTAATGTGTCTGGTGGCAAACTTGAAATCCCAGAAGTACTATGAAAAATGAGTAGCCCATGATAATAATGTTGGTCCGAATGAAGACTTTTACTCTGACTTCTAGTATGCACCAATGTTAGAAAGAATAACGGGTTATTTGGTATAGAAATTAGATTTAAAGCTCATTGTCTCTTGAAATCTTTGCCATTATCTCAAGGAAAAGAAGAAATCAAAATGTCAATTAAAAGTGATAATTAATTACTAATTTATTGTTTTAAAACAACTGGTGTGCCTGTAAACTTTTTCTTAACTTCTGCAAACTGGGTAAATACCAAAATGAAAGTATTTAATCTGTTACTTGAAATAATATTCATTTAAGATATTATCTTATTTAGCACTGAGTTCAGGTTTTTGTGCAGTTGTGATGGTCTGTTCCTATGATCCTACTTTGTCCTTTCAGCAGCTGCTGATGCTTCCTATATTTCGCACATAGCTCCTGTAATGCCACTGCTGGAATTTTGTGTGTTGTTTAATATTCAAAATGTGATTGCATATGAAAGCTTTATAATGCAGTTAGAAAGGTTTCTTTGATAGCGGATATCAAGTTTTATTAATATAAATAAAAAGGAGATTGCATATCTAAATTGCCTTGGTTTCTTCAGTTTCAAAACTAGCTGAAAACTCACTGCAAGACTTGTCATACTGTATTTGTTTGATAAAGTGTTGTAGGCATAAGCTTACAGGTTCAGAAATATTGGGAAACTCTCCCTAGTCCTAAGAGGACTGTGTCCTGTTTCATTTTTAGTCAATATTATGCTGTTATGCTTTCTGAACCTGCTCTGAGACTGAGAACACATGCTTCGTGTTGCATAAATATTGTTACTTTGCTGAGCTTTTCCAAAAGTGTTATTATTGGAAATAGCTGCAGCTGACAGAGGGAAACTGTAGGGCTTTCACAATTCTGCCCAGCACCCACCACCCTCCCTGAGAAGTAATACCTACCTGAAAACTGAAATAAATTGTCAGGACCTGTGTATTCATTATTTTTCTACTTTCAATCTTTCAAAGAGCAAAGAGTGAGAGAGATGGAATGAAAACAGACTTTTTGAGAACATAAATAGATATTTGATATAAATTGGGAACGTTACTGATATTAGTAGTAATACAAAATATGTATGCATTTAACTTTTAGTAATGTAATGATTTTAATGTTTTAAGGAAATAATGTTGTACTTTAGAAAGTGACTATTTTCATGTTTGGAAATTTAGTTTTGCTTTTATTCTTATTGGCTTTTATTCAACTTGTCTTACTTATTATTTCCAGGCAAGGCAAAAACAATGATATGGGTTGTGAAATGAACAATATGTATCTGTGCTTTGTGTATCTATTAAGATTACCTGTAGGTGCAGATGCAGTAAAAATGATTGATTCATCTAGAATATCCATGGACCACTTGGTCCGTGTATATGGATATATACGAAATTGGAATGGATATGCTGAATTCTTTTGTATGCAATGTACAATTTAAACAGTTACAGTGGCTATTTTCTTGGGATCTCTGGATGTCTGGCAACCTGCTTGGAGATGCAGTATTTTCTGGCAGCAACAGCACTGCAACTTCTAATGTACTCATCAGAGCTCTTAAATTTACCAAACCCAAGATTTCCAAATGGAAAGATGTAATTGTGGAAGCTGATATGCTCGGGGACCTTAGAGAAATGAGACTATTGAAAGAAAATTGAATGAATTTAAGCCAAAAGCTATTTAATATCTAACTAGTAGTGGATGGATTTGGAAGGTACTTCAGCTCTCCACAGAAATCAAAACCAGGGATATAGCATATTCAGTTTTGTATTTTAAACTCACTAAAATTTGAGTTTACCATTCTAAACAAACAATTCTTTGGATTGCCCTTGAACATATTCTACTGAAGAAAGTCATAAGGGTTCTAGATCTACTATCTATACAACTACAGTAAAGATAAATTCAGAACTGTACAGTATTTTGTTCTTGATAATGTCACATTTCTCAGTTAATAATTTATAAGTGCTAGAAGTGCTAAAACGGGTGCCCTATTATTATTGTACTTATTTATTTATTTATTAATGTATATAAATATTAAATTGTTTTCTGATCCTTAGAATTTAACCTTGGTACAAATCCAAAAAAAAAGGTAAAACCAGTAGCTGAGTTACAACACTCATTTGCAGAGAGGTTCTCAGGACCCTCCAGGAAGCTATTAGGACTGGTACCTTAAATAATCTGAGTTGCAGCTTTGTGTTGTTACTTACTCTGCCAGTTTATCTTTCCAGCTAGTGTCCGCAATTTGTGACCTGGGAGTTTGTGTATGATACTCTGAGACATCTTTACTACTGTTATTCCTAAAGTGGGTGAAGAAAAATTAGTGTGAGTGCAATTACCTGTGCTGCAGCCAAAATTTCCATTTTGGTCTCAGCATCTATGAATCCTTATCTACTGTCTGAGAAAATCATTGACCCCAGAAATTTCATTGTATTACTAGATTTTTTTTTTTGAAACTTTTTGTCCAGTACTCTGGGAAGATGTTTGACTTTTTTCAACAAGAGCTTTAATTGAATCACTTTCAACAGATTTTTGAATAAGGAATAAGAAACAGAATAAACATGAGATATTACCTGTACGTAAGATATTTAATTTTGAATAAAGCTTCTAATTTGAGAAACATAAATTCTTTTCAGTAAATAATTTCTTCAACTTTCTTCTGGAAAATAGAACACAAAATGAAGGAAGCTACAAAGAAAAAATTATATAAAAATGAGTTTTTTGTCTGGTACTTTCAGTCCCCATTTTCTCCTCAGCTTCTCAAGTTATTATGGAAACTGCAGTTTGAATTGACTCTAAACCTGTAAATATGTTTCAATGTTAGGTTGTCAGCTTAATTTTTGACAAATACATTATTTTCTGCTTTAAAATGATCATTTTTAAAGAAAATAAAAAAATAAATAAAAAAAAAAAAAAAAAAGAAGGAAAATATTATTCACAATGATCAATAGAGTTCTGTCCTGGCCTTGAAGTATTTGAAAAATAATCATTTTTCTTCAGACACAAATCTGAAAGCATTGCAAAAAATACATTCTGTTTTTAGGTTTAGATAAACAGCAGGTGCATTATACAGCTATTAGAGATGCAAGCTGAATGAAGCATATGGAGTGCCCATTATAATAAAAGTAATTTGCTCTATCTGACTAATTTAAGCATAAAAAATTATAATGATCAATCTTGTATAAAATAGACAGGGATAACTCAGCAATATAATGTTAATTGTCTTAACATTCCAAAGCTCATATCGATTTTTAAATTACATTTTCCAAATGCCTGGTATCCAAGACCTAATGAATTATGTACATGACATATACTTTAAACTTACAGAAAGAGATTTCTGGTCATAAAGCCAGCTGGTCAGAAATTTCACAAAGCAGGCAGTTTTGTATTCAAAGTTGCAAGCAACCTAGCTTTTTTTTTTTTTTTTTTTTTTTTTTTTTTTCCTCTTCTTTAAAATTCAAAAAGAAAAAGAAAGGAGAGAGAGAGAGAGAGAAAGGCAGAGAGAGAGGAATGCTGCTGAAGTTACAAAAATCGGCCAGGAGTACTTGTGCTGAGGCAGTCTGGCCCTGTAGACTCCTAAACAGCAAAGGATTTTTAAAGGGTGAATGCTTTGTACTATCTTCTATTCTAACTTCTAAAGGGACCCGTTGGGGTGCTGTCATCATGACACTTTTCACAATTCTGTCCACAATTTTTCTCTGAGAAATTGAGCAGGCAGTGCATTGACTTGTCCAGGTGCTCTAGTTATGTGTCTTTGGATAGGTTCTTTGGTGTGATGAAAAATCTACTCTTTGAGAAATAGCAAGGTGAATTGAGAATGACAAAGTAATGAGGAAAGGACTGAAGCTTATTGCCATCACAAATAATATATATGTAAGTTTCTATCTGCCAGCCACCTCCCTTATAAAATAATAGTAGCTGTCAAGTAGCGAAGCTGCAAGGAATGATGATGTTGTTTAAAAAAGCATTTCGCTGCTATGTTTTCTCTTATGAGCAATGTTGATGTATGTAGTTCACGGTGTTCACATGATAAACAGTGTGCCCTCTTTATGAAATCAAGTTGTTGTATATCACACCCCCAGAAGCAACAGCATAGGAAAAGAAAGAAATAACAATACAATGGGAACAATGAAGTTGTAGGTTTGTCCTTGCAATTAATCAGTAAGGCATGACAGACTGTGTGCCAGTGCTGCTTAATCACCTCTTGGGTGCTTAGTGAGGCGTGGTACAAAGTTAAAGCCTTCCAGCACATCCAAACTGAACATTAATCACCAGTGCAGGGCAGCCTGTGTGACACAGCCGCGTTACAGAAGGGTTGCTGTGAAGCTCTGACTTACTCCAAGGAGCAGCCTTGGCCTCCCTGATGTGTGGGACAGATCTGACACAGATGCTGCAGATTGCTTGGTCCCACACAGGCACAAAATCTTGGGGCTGACTCCTAACCACTGCCTCTCTGTGCTGTCTTCCCCCACAACATCCCTTACTCTCACCTCCCCAGGACGGCTGAGAGCCCAGTGAAACAGGCTTCTGCCACCAGGTGGGTAGGGAAATACTTCACCTATCCAAAAAACTGCTGTTTTGGGGCTTTTGTTTTCTTTGTCTTTGGCTTTATCTTGTCAGCTCCACAGAAGGGGCTGATGATCTTGGAGCAGTAGTAATAACTGCATCCTTGGGGGGCAGGAACTCGACTGCTCCCATGTGGCTTTTCTGACATTATTGACACAGAGATGAAATTGCATTCGTCCAGCCCAACAAATCATACTGGATGGCCTTTCTGAAAACATTGCCTCTACTGATAGGTATCTCACGCCTTTTAACTAAATCTCATTTTCAAAGAAATATCCTGGGGCCCATTTTAAAAATCAAGCTTAAAACAAAACTTCAGCAAGATGATGACAGAGGGTATATGAAGAGATGAAATGAAAGGCAAGTGGAGAAGGTAATAGGTAAAAGCAGACCTTTTACTTAGCAGTGCCAGGGTTTCATATTAGAAACAGCTGACAATCCTTTTTAGCCCTGTTACTTTGGCTTTGTAGGCAGGAGTTAAATTTACTGTAGTTGACACAACAGAGTCTGAAGTAATTTGGCTATCATGACTTCTTAACTATGATAAAAATGCTCCCTCTGAGGTGCGCAACAGTATGTAAGAAAACTTTATTATATGGAACTGGGAACTGTGTCCAACTATGTTAATAAGAAACAGTTAAAGTAAGAAATTACTGTTTGTGATTTCTCAAGGTGCAGAAGCTTGGTAGGATGGAGAGTCTGACATCAAAGATGTTCCCATCAAGAGAGAAACATTTAAAAGAAGAAACTACAACATAGGAGCAATGTAAAAAAGCAAGATATGAAGGGAAGCTGTGTAGTTGTCTGCAAGTGAAGGTGGTTGTTCTGAAATATCAGTGGTAATTATAAAACTTTTTTTTGTTTGTTTGTTTGTTTGTTTTCAGTGCACAAATGATAACAAAGCTGTAAGGCTCAGAAACTCAGTTCAGTGATGTTCAGAAATGCACTCCTGTTTCGTTTCTTCCCCAAAATCTCTTGAAGTTGGCTGCTCTGCAGGTGATTTCTCCACAGCAGAGAGTGGAGACTGACTCACAAGAAGGACAGATAGTATAGGAGTTACATTGCTGTCCATCAGCCATCGTTTCAGTGTGTTAGTTTAAGATTTAACTAAAAAATAATTTATTGCTATTCTCCCTTTAGTGTTGAAAAAGATCTTGTATCACTAGGGTCCAGGAACATGTAAACAGTCTCTTCATGGGTGCACTTGCCTAAGGGAGTAAATGTATTTTTGCTGGGCTAATGGTTGTATCTGGGGAGAATGTCACATATCAGCCCACAGAGATTATTCCTTTTTTTTTTTTTTTTTTTTTTTTTTTGTCAGTTACAGGAAAAAGATATACTTGGGTCACTGAGAGCAAAAATTAAAGGTCATGCAAATTGAGCCCCAGTCATGCTTGCTTTTCTTCACTACTATTCTGCTCCCATTGAAAGAGCGATGAGATCTCACCTATAAGAGTAGGCACCAAGAGAGAAAAGCTTCTCTTGCTTTTATGGACACAGCAACAAAGCACAGGAAATCTTTGAGTTTCACGGTTTACCACTGAGCACCAGGGCTTCACTCATGGTCCCCAGTCAGTGAAGCTGAAAGAGTTCAGCAGAGATTAAGTGGATGCTCTCTGAATTAGAATAGAAATGAATTAGAATAGAAAACCCTTTCGGTCTGTCAGAGAAGCACTTTTGTCTTTCAATCAAGACAAACTATTAATACAATTAAAGAAGAGAGTTAATGTGTTGCTAGAGAAAGTTAATAAATATTAAAAATATGTACATGTATGGATCTTCTGATTATTTTCACTTTTATTAATACCAGTTTATTTTTAGTTAACTATGTCAGACTATGTCTGTCTGGTTCCTTTGCATGTCTTTGCCCAACTCCTTTTCCCTTGCACATAATCAGAGTTATCTCATTTCTTACATTGGTTCATGAAACAGAAGTTGGAAGTACTGTTAAAGGGATCCATCAAAGACATTTAATCCTTGTAGGAACTGAATCTGAACTTAGACTTTTGAAATGTTTGGAGTTATATTGATGTCAGTCAAATATCTGAGCCATAATTTCTGGACATATCAATCAGATAGTCTTTCCTCTGCAAATTATACAATTTAAGTGATGTCAGATTAAAAAAAAAAATTGAAAACATAAATAATCATTCATTTAAAAATCAGTGAATTTACAGGCAAGTTTTTACTTTGTTGTTGTTGTTGTTTGTTTTCAGTTTCCTGAACTGTTTTCTTGCTTAATACATATGTATATATTTTTATATTATTATTTTATTTTTCTTTAACCTAGTACGGTATGTATGAAATCAATCTTGTTTCCATACTTAAAATAAAAATAAAATTAATCCCAAATGGTTAAGATCATCCAGTACTTCTGCACATCTGTTTGGCCTAACTGCTTTACAAGGGCATAATATCTGCTCTAGTTATTTGGTTAGTCATCTATGTTTATCACTGTCTGCACATTTGAAAGGCACATGGTGACGGATTTTGTCCCCAGAAGAGGTGAGGGGGGACAAAAGCCTGTGAGTAACAGGCACATATGTTAATCCCAGAAAAAAGGCCCTTAGTTTGGCCTGATAGAAAATTGTATTAATTACCATGATGAAATGACAGTACCTCTAAAATCTAAAGTTGTTTTGCAACAGTAAGAAAGAAAAAGAGGAGAAAAAAAAAAAAAAAAGAAGGAAAGTAAATGTTGATAAGGAGAAAAAAAATTATTCTGAATTTGGTAATGTAAGTTCTTTTGGCACAGTTTAATTTTAGCCCACAGATGCTATTTAATTTCACCTCCAGTCTCTATTTACAACAATATTTTTAGCTATGCAATTATAAGAGGGATACATTCTCTTGTAATGCTCTTTTGCATGAATTGTCTATGTCAGAAATATCTGGGACCTTGTACTTCAAAAAAATTGTTTGTGATTCTCATTCAGTGTCAGAGAAGATTGGAAGGTTGGGGATTTCCTTTGTTTTCAGGACACAGTGAGGCTATATCACCCACCTGTTGTCAGGCTGTGGGTCAGTGCAAGATCCAGTAATAGAAGCTATTACTACTAGGTACCTTCTCTTGTATTCAGCAGATTTGTTTTGTTTCACTTATAACCTCTTTTTTTTTTTTTTTTTTTTTTTTTTTTGGCAAAAGAGAGTGTCAGTAGCACTGTCAGTATGTCCTCTAGGAACCAGAGGCCAATGGACCTGAATGTGGATCTGAACAGCTGCATGTCAGGTAAAGCTATAGGAGACCTGCACTCAGAATGTATATGATGAATATGGGAAGATTAGAACTGAAACGTCTACTTTGGCTTTTGTCTCTGATAGCAATATCTTTATTTAGGCATGCAAAAACTTTTCCTGTTTCATCTGGCATTAGTGCTTTGCAGCAGGGAACTAGGAGTGAGAGAAGGATGCAGATCAGACCCTTGTCTCTCCCATGCCTCAGACTCCTTGGAAATACAGAGAACTCTTATTTCTGTCTTTACTGTCATGCTCACTTGTCCTTTTAACCACAGAAGTCTGGAGAAGAAAAACTGAAGTTTTGGTTTCTTAAAACCAAACCAAACCAAAACAAAAACTTTAAGATTTGTTCTGTGATTTCTCTTTATATGTAGAGATCTTATCTGCACTCTTAATGTTGCAGACTTCCACTACCATATATCTGTAATTGGTTTTAATATAATTTAGTTGTCGCGAATGTTGCTATGCCTGATTTCTCCTCCGATTAATGATAGTGCAAACCTGTTATTTTTATCTTGAAATGCATACATAGAATGGAGACTGGGTGGCACCCTCCCTTCATGTGTAATGCTGTTTAATTTACTCAGTTGAAATGCATTTATGAGAAAGTAGGTGTTATTTTCTTCTTTATTTCTTTCTGAATTGTCAGTGATGACAGATGGGAAATATCTTCCTAGTAGTTTTCTAAATCTTGTGCTCTAAGAGATAAATATATTGAAATGGTGATTTCTGTCAAAATTACTTTAATCTTATAGGGCAGGACAATACTCTTTGGCTTTCATTCCTACCTCCCCTTTTACTCCATAATTTGTGCTTTATCTTGTGGTCTGAATATAAAAGTAATGGACATTTCTGAAATGATCGGTAAAATCAGAAATGTTTCCTGAATTGTAGTGGTTGTTGCTTGCACAATCTGAGTTCAATATCTGAGTTCTTCCTTTTCCTGAATGATCTTGCTGTTACTGTGAATTTAAAATAATCTTGTTTATTTTACTTGTGCTTCATTTACTTTTTTTCTTTCTGCAAGGTTCTGCAGTTGTGATTAAATGCTTATAGCAAGCTAGCAAGCTCTGAATTTTTCTGCCTCCTGCCTCTTGTTTCATCCATTTTTTTTTTTCCTTTTTACTTTTTTTTTTTTTTTTTTTTCTTTCTTTGTGGTAGCAGGCAGCCAGTGAAAGCTAGTAAGTGTCAGGCATATATGTCCTTAGTGCTGTCATCCTCATCATCCCACCAGCTTCCTTTCCTCCACCTTACCTTATTTATTTATTTACTTACTTATTCTGTGACACTTGTACTCAGCTTTATTTCTGTTTAAAAAACTGGTTATTTGCTTGCTCCTTGGTCGTTGTTATATATTATAACTACTTCTGAGGTCATCGGTATTGTAGTTCATTCATTTGATTTATTCAAGAGGAGGAAATTCCTGAAATTTATCTCCATTTTTCTGTCTGTTGAGATATGGGAGAAGGATGATGATCCATCAGTTGCTTTCACTTGCAAACCAATTTTTTTATTTTATTTTATTTTTTTTGTGTGTGTGTGTTAAGTATTCCAGGCATATATGCAACATTTATGTGTCTTGAAACTGCCTGAAAACTTGTCTTTCTCATGCTAGGTATTTATATTTCAAAAATCTACAGTTGAATTTTTCTGTGCTTAATAGAAAGATTTATCAGTTTAATATTATACACTGATTATGCACATTAAATGGAATGCAAGACACGTCAATCTCTCTTTTAGTCTGATTGCAATGGGAAGAAACATTTTCATGAGAGAGTCTGTATTAATAGTTGATAAGGGTATAATGCGGAGTTCAGTTATTTTTAACTTTCCTTTTAACAAGCTGCTCTGAAGAGCACATGGAATGAAATCCTGACTAAAGATTAAAGTTGATCAGAAATATCATGATCTCTCTGTGAAGAAATAACCATGTGGTGTTTTTTTTGCCAACTTGAGATAAAATCCAGATTTCTTTTTTAATTGGTGTGTCCAAGCATCCATCTAATTGCCCTGTCCCTCTTTATTTTATTTATTTTTTAAGTCCTTTTCTTTCACCTGGGATATGTTATCCCTGTAATATTCAGAGTTGGGGTCACACTCCTCCCCTTGACACCTAATAAGAGAAGAACTGAGATTTTTAAATCATAGATGATTCCAAAGTCATGTCATCCTCAAAGGTGAGGGAGAATCCTTCAGCTTCCTCTTGCAACTTCTCACCTGACTGCTCCTGGCCACCTTTGCCTGGTCTCTCTGAAGCTCATACAATACCTGAGACCATGTGGAAGTAAACAGCTGATTCTTTTACTGGCATTAACAGAAAAGAGAATATTCTCTTTGTTTATAATCCTGGTGCAGGGCTCTTTCATGTTTCTTTGCTTTCTTTTGGTTTCATTTGACAAAATTTCCTTTCATAGGGAAAGGCATAGGGAAGAAGTTTGCTTAGGGTTTGGAAGCAGTCCCTATAAACTAAGGACATGCAAGTGATTATATTGCTTGTTAGCACAATATTTATGCTGGTGTACAAGTACAAGGACATGGGAGGGCATGGTGCTGATAGAGTGAGGGGGAGCAATGCTCTGCGTGTGCTAATCAGGGAAGCTGGAAATCCCTTGCGCTCTATTACTAGGGTCAGTATCTTGTGGTAGTGAAGCAATTGGGGAGCGATTGCTCTCATATTTCAGCATCTCTAGGAGTGACATTAGAGGTGAATTTGATGTCATAGCCAAACTCTCTTCAAGAGAGTGTTCATGCAGAAGGAAATATTTGGGGCTTGAATATGTTTCTGTGTCTCCTAGTAAGGACCTTTGACAGAAACAAACAAACAACAAACAAACAAACAAACAAAAAACAACCAAGTGTTCCTACGAATTCTACAAATATAAGAATACATAATTGTCTTCCTTTTCTCATATGAATATATGGATGAAACCTCACCCATTTCACTGTCCATTTGTGTTTGAAGGTCTGGTTGTCAAGTTCTAAGATATTTTGCCAGCCCTCCTCCCCATTTCACACATTTAAAAGTGAGTGTGAATGAGTTAGACTGCATAAAAAATGTAATTGTGTCTTTTAGAAGTGTCTTTCCAGTGATTTAACTTATTTTTTTCTTTCCTACAGCATTTATAGTGTTACTTTGAAATGCCAAAATCTTTTGTAGTTCTTAAAATGAATGTGTGCCAAATCAATACTTATTTACGTCCTTGGATGAAATCTTCAAAAGCGTCTTGGCAATTATTTGAAAAGGAAGAGATGAATATGAAGAGAGTTTTAATTTAATATTTAATTTCATTAAGGACCTTGAAGCACAAAGTGAGAGCATTATTTATAACACAAATCTCTGAGTACTTCTTAGTAAAGAGAAGGATCAGAATACCACATAGCAGAATAGGGTCACCTAGAGGAGACAGTAATAGAAATACAATGATATTCACTAGGGCAAAGTCCCAAGGTTGCGTTGTTCCTGTTACTATTCTTTAAGGATGGAAATAGATGCAGGAGGAGAAAGATCTAAGAAATATGAGGCAGTGACAGAATGAATGAGAAACCAAAATGATATGGTAAAGAAAAAAGTAAGTGTAGTTTTACTATGTATTGGGTGAGATTTTTAGGGAAGACTGGGAACTCTTAAGACTATTTTAAAGAAACAGGTGAGACTTCACCTGGAATTTTATGTGTATTTCTGTCATGCATTGTTTAACGAGCTGGAACAGACTATTAGGATGATCAGAGGAATAGAGAGCATCCTCTGTTATGAAAGAAAACTATTGGCTTCAAGTTGCTGAAATGTAGGTTTGCAAATAATGGAAATCGGATAGTAGCTAGGGTAAAGAATTACTTAAACTTCCCAGAAATGTTGATGTGACTTCTTAGCTTTGAGGAACACTAAGAACAAGAAAATAAAATGAGTCACTTCCTATTTAGAAAGTTTGGTCAGCAGTGGTCGAACTTGTCTGCTGTTTTGTCTCTGGTAGATTTTCAGGGAATACAAGTGACCTGCTCAATTTGTGGTTTGTTCTCTGCACTATTCCACTGCCTCTAGTAATTGTTTCAGGCATGTTTGGGAAAATACTTCTGGGCATTATCTTTAGTATTAAACAATTGTTTATATGCATTTAAACCTAGAATTAAACTACTTTGACACATAAAGAACTTTAATTAAACTGAACATCTTCTACCTAAAATGTACACATTTAAATATTATGAAAATCATAAATCCGGACATCTGTCTTCTGTGTTGGCTGGAAGACTTCTATGCTGGTTAGTGCTGGAGATTTCTCAAGGGTTCCGAATAGAACACCTGTTAATTTACAGGTCAGTTAATTGTTAATAGTTGTGTCTCTGTGCTTGCTCAGAAATGCCCCAGTCATGAAAGAATTGAGCAGCTCAGCTCCTACTCCTCAGTTTGCCAGCTCAAAGTCCAAAATAATGAGGATCCTTCTCCAGCTAGGCATTTTTCAATCACCTCATGTGCAAATAGGCTTCTCAGAACTTGCTGGTGGTTTCACATATGCTGAAAGTGATGTCTTCTGCAAAAGCCTTTTATTTAGAGGTCTCAGTCTGGCATTTGGAGACATTTAAATGATGTTCTCTGTCTCAAAATGACCAAAGGAGAGAAAATAAGTAGTCTTGTGCTGAAGTGATGAGAATAGGCCAGGCTCAGGATCTATCAGGAGATATAGTTACCTGGTCTAGTGTGATGTTATTCTGCTTGCGATTGCTATGAGAACCCCATAATCTTGTAGTGATAGTTACAGTTTTGGAAGGTAAATGAATAAAAGTTTCCTACTTTGAGTGACAATCAGAGTAGGAAGTCTGTATGTGAATGCTCTCAAGAGAAGAAGGGAAAAGAAGACAGATCACTGTGTTACTGAGCAAGTACTGTAACTGCTATTGAAGGGAATAGAGGGACTCCTGTGCATGTGCTTTGAAGTAAAAATGTTGCCTTTGGTCAAGCTGTGAGAAATACCTACATTCTGAAATACCTAAAGTCTGTCCTCTGAAGTCACATTTAAGAAACGGGTTTACACTGTGGGTTTACTTAAAACTTCAAAGGGAAGTGTAAAATTCCAGGCTCTGCCTCAAGTCTGTTCCAAGTCTTACTTTTCTTCAGAAGATGGTAACTGACCAGTTCTTTCCCATCTCAGGCTGGCCACAGGAAATAAGAAGATATGCTGGAAAAATCTTCTATCATGACCAGTAGAAAATGCTTTAAAAATCGAAATCAAAATAATAAACCATTAAATCTTCATAAATTTAAGATGTTGAGAATGAAGTTTGTTTGTTTGTTTGTTTTGGCAGTAGAATACTTGTCATCTTCAGAAAACTGTTTTGTTTGTTTGTTTGTTTTCTCCATATGGAGATGGTCCACCACTTAAGGTAGCATTTTAGCAGTGCGCACACAGAGTTGAGAAGTGGCACAGCTCAGAAGCAGAGGTGGGATAGAAATGCCAGTTAACAAACCCAGATCATACTTCTGCAACTCAGCAATTAAAGAGAACAGTCTCACTGGAGAACTTGGGATTCCTGAAACCACTGCTTTTCCGAGTTGCTTGTCTGGAGAACACAACTGGCCCTGCTTTCTGCTGGTCTGCCTGACTACCGTGGCTATGTAAGTTTTTTCTTTGCATGGATATCAATTTCAGTCTGATATTACTCAGTTTACTGAACTTACTCTTGTTTTGACACAGATAATGGTACTGCTGGTCTATGTTTGTTATTCTGAAATAGACTTTCAGGGCCACTGTAAGATGGGGGGGAGACAGAATATTTTGTACATCTGTTTTGTATGCCCCACACTGAATGGCTATATGTTTTTTAAGAGAAACCAATTATTAATAATTAATAATCATTATATTGATAATATCTTTTTTTTTTTTTTTTTTTTTTTTCACTGAAATCTTTGAGCAGTAACTTTATTGCAAAAATAGTTTGTGTTTTTTGTTAGGTTCATTTACAATTTTTGTTCAAACAGTATTTGAGCTTCAATAGAGGTTGGGATCTCTTTAACAAGATACAAGAAAACTTGAATTTGTCAATTTGTTGTGCTGGTTTTGTTTCTGGGAAAAGTACACAGAATTCACTAAGCAGATGTAACAGGACTATGACAGAAGCATCCTGGAAAAGGCCACAAATCTCTTCTTTAGTATAAAATGAACTGGTTGCTTGGCTACCAGATTTTTGTCTGGCTTTGAAAAGTAGTTTCTGACTCTCATTAGTTCTGTCTTGGGGTTAATTCCTCAGCCAATATAAGTGTCACAGCTCTGTTACAGTCTCAGATAATATTAGGACTAAAACTGAAATTGGAAATCCAGTAACAGAAGATTTTCTTTCCTTCTCTTCTTATTCCCTTTGTCATTCATGTATCAAGTCAAGCTATTTGGTTATGAATAAAGTTAGATTTCTTTGTCATTTATTGCTGAAATATTTCTATGGTAAAGTTAATAGACCATTCAGTACAAGACGCTCTTTATATATCTGTGTATGTGTGTGTATAGGTATATATAAATGTTAATGAGCTCAATGAAAAGAACAAGGAAAACAATACAGGGAAGAGACTGACAAACTGGAACAAACCCAGCAGGAGGCCACTATCAGGCTTAAGCACATAATGAGAGGCTGGGGTAACTAAATTTGTACAGCCTTGAGGAAATAAAATTAAAGGGGAATCTTACTACTTTCAAACTGCTTAAAAGGTATAGAGAAGATGGAGCCAGACTTCTCAGGTTCATTGTGGTGTGAAAGGAGGCAAAGGACACAAGTTGAAATTCAGGCAACTTTAGTTAGATAGGAGGAATTATTTTTCTTTTACCCATGGGGATGGTCAAAAACAAAACAAAACAAAAAAAAAAACAAACAACAACAAATGGAAAGATTTCCACAGACCAAGAGGCTATGGATATTCCCATCTTGGGTGGAAACTTGTATCCTTACTTGTATGCTGTCCTAAAAGATAAATGGAGGTCTAGACATTCAGCTGTAGAACAAATTCTGATGAGATTTGCATGATCTGAACAGATAAACCTTCTTACAAGAAATAGCCTAAATCATATTTGTCATAATAATATATAAACTACTCGTGTGCTTAATACTTTTTTTTGAATAAACTGAGGTGTGTCTCTGTAATCCTTATTTCAAGTACTGGTTTTCACCCAGTTCACTTTTTACTAAATAACAGAGGTTTGTTTGTTTGTTTTGTTTTGTTTGTTCATTTTTTTTTTTTTTTTCTCCTGATAGATTGAGGTTAGTGAAGGTTTATTACTAGTTATTTTTAACTTGTTGTTGTTAAAGTTACTGATCCATTCCTCAGCTATGGTTTTACTGGAGAGGGTTGATCTCTTTTTTTAAACTTCTGCCAATTAGAAAAAAACTGTTCCTTAACTGACTAATGTAAAATCCAGAAAACTGGTAGCTAAGGAACTAATGTTGTGTTGGAACTAATTCACAAAACATTTTCACCTGAGGCAGTGAACCCAGAGAGGAGTAAAAGAGACACTGGTTGAGACAGAAAGCTCCAGCAAGCCCACAGGAGAGAAAATGTTAGTAATAATGCTCTCTCTTACTGGGATCAGGTGAGTGCCTTATCTTTTGTAGAGAGACTGCATCCTTAGGTGCCTAAAAATCACTTTGTCATTTAAGTCTGTTCTGTTCAGGCTACTACGATCCACAGTCAAGTCCTGTGAAACCAGAAATAGGGAGCATGTTTTTTAGAGAAAAATGAAGCAATGACACTGCCAGATGGAAATACTAAGGTGCTGAGACAAATCTAAAAGTTAAGCAGAAACACACAAAAAAGTTTGAGTAAACTGACAAAGTAAGCTGACCAGGAGATGGGTTAATGTGCATCGCTGTCTGGTCAGGGTAAGCAATTTCAAACCGAAATTGCTGTTCCATTCTTTTAGGGCAGGGTGGGTAATGCTCCCTTCCTTCTTCCTGGCCTGGACAGTGGGAAGGTGTTTGTCTTTTCTCAGGCACTGTCTTTTTTGCACTTTTTTGATGGAACAGATATCAGAGTCTGGCTCTGGAGCTCTCATCAAATAACAAAGCAGTCTTCATGCAGCTCAGTGCATGGGCGTGCTGTATATTAAATTAGACTTATTTCAACCCAATGCAATGAAATTGGTCTTCAGTTCATGTTTAGTCCTTTTTCTCTGTACAGATTTATTCTAAAAGGAATTCTTCCACTTTTCTAGTGGAAAACTTCCTTTGTCATCTATATCACTTTTATTCTGTAGCTCCAAGTTGTTCCAGGTGTACCCCAATGTAAATATGTGCAGAACACAACCCTCAAATTGTAACAAGCCATGTCTCCAAAGAACGGGAAGACTCAACAGTAGAATTAATAGATGTGATCACGCTTTCAAAGAGTGTGAACATTTTTAAGGATGAATTTCAAATACAGACTTCAGAGGAGAAAACAGGGATCCAGGGACTTAATCTTTATCCTTAGAGCTTGAAATACAATTTATAGAAAAACATACAGCTGGACAGAAGGCTATACAGAGGATCATATGAACCGGGATTTTAACCAACCCAGCTGCATGAATAAGTACTGCATTTTCACTTCCATAATATTAATTGTATTTAAAAGTGGACAGAAATTTAATGTTACAAGTTAAATCAACATAAAGAGTTGTATTTCCTTATATTTGAGAATATACAGAGATATGTAATGCTGCCACCATGTTGTTAGAATGGAATTTGTCATGTAATGACTGGAATTATGGATGTTTTGTAGCATTTTTTGACTGTTTTACCTGCAGACATATTTTGAAACTAGCACTGTTATGTAACTGTTGTAGAAAAAAAAAAAGTGGATTTTTAAAGATTTTTTTTAAGAGTGCCCTCTGTCCTCAGATATGTCCTATTTATCAGGTTATTGTGAAGGATAAATTTTTTGTCATTGCATGATGCTGCATCCCTAGATTCATCTGGGTGAGATTAAAACAACTAAATAATAGTTTTATGTTTCCCTAGGGTGTTACGATGGATGCAACTGTTAGAAAGCAAACTGGATTTAAGATTCAATGTCTCAATAAGTTCAGTTGTAAAAATGGGCAGGTAGTTTTTTCTTCAAGTGCTTCTCCAAATCCACACTCATAGTGCAGTTATCTGAGCCTGTAGACTTTTTATTTGACTTTGCAATACATACCTGGTCTCTGGGCAGGCATAATGTACTCTGCAATTCCTCTCAGCTGTTCTAGATTATAGACAGTGTCCATTTGATGCAGTCTGCTTCTGTAAATTTATGCATATTGAATGTTTTGTTTCCTTGTAGCTTTTTTTCATGAATGCTCTCATATGTTTGATTCCCATGAATTGATTCACATAGTTAAAAACAAAACAAACAAAACCAAAACAGTCTGCCTAATGCTTCCTGGAAGCATTAGCCTAGCACTTGACCTTGAAGTTTCCCTAAGGTCTGGGCTTGCTACTTGTACATTATTTCTAATCAAACTGCTGGGCATTGCAAAATCCCAGGCAAATGCTAAACACTAACCCTCTACCAGAGAAACAAACAAACAAGGAAAAAAAAAAAACAACAAAACCCCAAACCAGAAAAGCCCATGCCAACCAAACCCACTTTCATTCTACCCAGACAGAATTTCCAGCCATACAAAGAGAAGCCATCCAGGGAAGCTTAGGTGAGTCTAGCACTGCTGAAAAGAGCATCCTGTGGATTCTCAGCAGTGGTATGATATGGGTCATTTGGGTTGGGCTTTTCCCTTCCTTTTAGCACCATTTCTGCTTTGACAATCATGTCTGGTTAGGCTATATATGTTTTGAAGCCCAACATTCAGCATTTCTGTCTGGCAGAAAGGAGTCTTTGTCACATTTAGTTGCTCAGTTGCATCTCGCATACTGCCAGTACACAATAAAAATAGAATTAATACTACTGTGAGTTCAAGCTGAACACATTTGAATTGTGTTTTGCAGAGTCATATTTTGATAAAAAAAAAAAATAAATCTAAAAACGTGAAAACAGTTAACTCTCATGTCATTTCTGTACTCCTTGCAGCATCTCCCTTTAGCCTTGAAAAGTATGACAAAAAAGAACATTTTTCCCTTCGTTATCTATAGATTATCAAGCTATTACATCATTTATTTTTTTTTTCATTAGTCTCAGATGTCTTTAGGCAGAGTCACAGTTCACATAAAAAAGGTACTTATATTGTTACTCTCCTGTTGATTTTTATTTAAACATCAGTAGATTACTTACTCTTGGTTTTGGAATACAGAGAAATAGAAAACTCTAAATTCGAGTGTCTTTTCAACCCATTCCAATGGTGTTTCATTCACTTCTTTCTGAAAGACAGGGTGGTGGCAGAGCAATTGAAGTCTTATATGATAGGTGTTACTGTTTGATAGATGCTACTGTGTTTTCTGTTCACAAAAGGTTCTGCACAACATGATGGAAAAAATACTTTCTTGTCCTTTGTTGACTGCTGAATGGGGGATTGAGTTAAATCTTATGGAGTCTGAAGAAATTGTGCCCTCCCAAAAAGCAACTGAGTATGCACTTCTTGAATAAGTTTCTAATCTGTAGTACAGACTGAAAATCATGGCAGACATTGGAACCTATGGTATAATTATTATTTGCAGAATTGCTGAATAAAGGAGGGAACAGACCTTTGAGGTGAAGGGAAAATATATATATATATATATATATATTTTTTTTTTTTTTTAATTTTTTTTCCTATGGACTTGGATAGGAATGGTGGAGACTTCTTGAATACTGACACTGGTAAAGATGAATGTACAGAGAAACATGGGAGAGATTTATTTACAACCACTTTTATATTTAATCTATTACAGAGAGCAGATCTGAGACATTCCTATTGCAAAGATTATTTCCTGGATTGTACAGTAATAAAACAAAACAGTAGAGGTAGAAGTTGTTCCTGGATGCTTCTGGTGTTTTTGTTTTAAGAAAAGGATGGATCACTTCAGTTTCAAAACTTTGGCCAACCTAATAGTAAATAAAACATGTTAAGTTCAGTTCAGGAATAAAATCTGCCGTTCTGGTTGGTTTCCTGTCATGGGTTATCATAAATTGTACCTTAAAATATATTTTCTCACTTTTATAAATGAGAATTTACTCTGTGATTCTCTTTTGAACAGGAATCTGACCTAGTCCTAATTATGCTGAGCTGCAACAGAGGAAAAATATACATGGAAGTATTCCTTTAAACATTCCCAAATTCTTCAGGAAGCCTCTTTATTGGAAAAAAGTGGAAACTTTCAAAATTTCCATAATGTGAAAATTCCAGTTTTACTCAAAAGTGTGATAAAAGTAGAAGACAGCACATTTTTTCAGTAGTCTCTAAGTTGTACAATCCACTCATCCTTTGTAATACTTATGGTTTTCAAGGAGATGTGAGGCGCATTATTATTGTCTCTAATAAAATGTTACTAAACAAACTCATATCCTTTGTTTTTTGAGTGGACTCTGGTGCTGCAGACAATGTTTCACTATCCAGAAAGCCAGATCTTGTCTCATGACATGTAGGAGTGCTATTCTCTTGTATTTAGCTGGGTTGGGGAATACTTGGTAGGAATGACAGCTCTTTCAGCGTCAAAATCCTGAAGAAGGGTCAAGTGTAAAATGGTTTACTGGATCATTGCTAGTGTCAACAAGTATTAAACAGTAGCACTGGCTTCCACTGGAGCTGAAATATAATGTTCAAGCTGATGATAAAATAGATGAAATTGTAAAATTTTCCTGGAATATGCATAGCACTATAAATATTTTTAAACATGCAGGCCTTTGTTGCACTAAAGACTTAAGAAATTATATTATTGCTTTTTACACTATTTGCTGAACAGTACTTTGTTTAATATCCTGCCAGGTCTTTTTACAGAAGCAAAACAGGACTAATAAAAATGAGGGAGAGAGGATTAAATAATTCAATGACTTTGTTAGTTTAAACATGCACTGTATTCAGAAGGGGAGATATGATGCTGGCTTGTTTTCAATAACTGGATATGTTGCTCCTGTTACACCTATCTGTGAAGAACTCGGTTCTCTTTGTCCTGTGCCAAAAATATTAAGCAGCAAGTGAAAAATATTCTGTGTTGTTATTTACAGTCTGTTATTTACAATTTAATGAATAGAGGTTTTCTCTATAACCTTTTAAGTTCAATGATCAAGGTTTCATTGACAGGTATGGACTGCTAATTGTCCAAGATTGACTCTAACAGTCTTCTGACTTTACTCCCTGCCTTGTGTGAACACACTTTCCTGTTTGCTTGCTTGTTCATTCATTCTTATATTGTGTGTGGACCTATATATATATATATATATATATATATACACACACATACATATATATATATATATATACATATATGTATATATATATACACATACATATATATATGTATATGTGTGTATATATATATATGTATATACATACATATATATATATATATGTATGTATATAAACACACATAATTCTTATAGTTCTGTCTGCATCCAAATACATTCATGCCTAGTTGTGAATAATTTGATAGTCTCTTGAATTCTGAGTGTTTAATTTACCCACATTAAGGAAAAATCCACTAGTGCACTTGGCATGATTCCTTCTTCATTTGTGATCTTCATAAGTTGTCAGACTTTGACTTCACTGTAGGAGCGCTTTTTTTTTTTTTTTTTTTTTTTTTTTCTCCCAGTAGGGAGAGATGTTTTATATTTATACTGGTAATGGAATATATCAGAGACTTAATATTTATATAATACACAAGAAGCCTTTCCAAACTTTTATAAGAGCAGTAATAACTCTATGAGACTTTTCTTTCTCCTAGACCAACTCATCTCCTTGTTAATTAACATTTTAGAGTGAAAAATGACCAGCATAAATTTCACAAAGTAATTTCTGATTAGACTTCATACAATAGAAAGAACCTCTTTTCCCCAAGGGCTGCATAGTATTTTGGTGTACAGAAATATTCAGCCTGCCTATAACCCTAGCAAAATTCAATTACTCAGAGAGGTGTAAACCACATTTTATGAAAGCAGTAAGACATGACTCTTGTTGATTTCTGTGGGAGACTGCTACACAATTTAGAAGTGTTTGCAGCCCCACACTGAAGGCTGAGTGGATTTAACCAGCTGAGAAGCACAGTAATCTCCCAGAAGCATATTACCTGAAATATATCTTTGCTATTAATTTAAAATTGTTTTCAAAAGCAATGGATCCAAATCATCAGAACAACAATAAATTTAACCAAATCAATAATGTAATTCTGGTGATTTTTACATGGAATATTGATGCAGACATTGCATTACTCACAACTCACTTGAGAAATCTCCGTTGTAGTTAGCAATTCCATGACTGTTTATTGGCTGTGTTAATGGTCACCTGAATTTTCCACAAAAATCTCTCTCCAGTCATGAATGTATAAACTATATAAAAAGTATTCTATCTCTTAAGTTAAACAACAACAACAACAACAACAAAAAACAAAACTGCTTTGTGCATGTCTTCCCTTGTATAGATCAAATCACTATGAATAATATTAAGGCCTTATAGAAGTAGTGTTCTTCGTCTGTGAGTCAAAAAATCTTACTCTAAAAATCTTACTCTTCTTCTGCTATTATGCATTTTTTACAGGGACAGACAGCACTGAAATAGTTATGGTATGGTTTAATAAGTATTTTTCTAGTGGCATCTAGTGTCTAGAAAATAAAGGAGATTTTCATTCAGGTGAGAAATGATGAGCTTTTCAACTCAGAATTATGGGATCACTCTAGCAAAGAATTTGCATATGTGAGAAGCCTTAAACACAGAATTTCTAGCAAGCCAATCAATCTAGCCTTGCCTGTTCCTCACAGTTTTATCCCTTACATACATACATGTATACATACACCCCATGTCCCAAATCTGAGGTGAACAATTTATCTTATTAGCATTGCAATGGTATAGATATTATTGCTACATATATATACCTACAAATATTTCAGTGACACAAAATGTGTTTGTGATCATTGGCCTGAAATTACTTATTCAAATCAATAAGTTTTATCTAAACATTCACTAAAAACCCTGAAGTACGAACATAATTGCACTCCAAACAAAACCAAAACCAAACAGAAACACCCCAAAGCAAGTACCTTTAAAAAACATGAGTGTATTTGTTAGTTTGTAGTTTTAGTTTTTCTTGCTTTGTAAGGAATTTACACGTATCCATGGCTGTTTGGATGTACTATGGTTACTGCTCTGTATGTGGTATGTTCACTGCTGGAACAAAGCAAAGTTGTTACATTTCCGGGTAGAATATGGGACTCCCATGCTGAGTTTTACAGCAGATAGCCTTCAGTATCTGGTGCACAAAGTGTATTCTAATATCTTGTATTAGGCACCTTTATGTAGTATAGGAGAGGCAGTCATATCTGTACATTAATTTCTACAAATACATGGTCACTGTATCTGAACATTTCATGAGTATGATTTTATTTTTCTCAAAGGAAGAGTATTACTTTCCATTTTAGACTATTGAACAGGCATCAGAAAACAACTGATCTATAATGAAAAAATGATTATAGCATCTTGGGCTGCATTAGGAGGAGTGATCCCAACAGGTTGAGGGAGGGAAACCTTCTCTGCTCAGCACTGGTGAACTCACACTTGGAGTACTGGTTCTGGTTCTTGGCTCAAGAAAGATATGGAGCAAGTCCAGCGCTGGACCACAAAGATGATTCAGGTTTTGGAACATTTTTTTTTAGAGAGGCTGAGTGATGCGGGACTGCTAAGCCTAGAGAAGAGAATACTCATGTGGGATCTTACTAGCGTGTATAAATATGTAATTGAAAGGAAAACAGAGGGAGACAGATTTTCCTCTGTTGTTCAAGAGACAGGTGATAGATACAATCTAAGAAGTACAAAATTCCATATGAACAAGATGGAAGAAGAAAACACTAAAACATTGGCTAGGGCATTTTATTATTTTATTTTATTTTATTTTATTTTATTTTATTTTATTTTATTTTATTTTATTTTATTTTATTTTATTTTTCAAAATTCAGTGATGATTACCAACAGTGGAACAGCTTGCCCGTAGAGTTTGTGGCTTCTTCATACATGGAGATGTTCAATACCTGACTGAACATGCTGCTGGCAACCTAATCTACTGTAGCTGACAAACGGGAGGGTTCCTTCAATCCTCAGTGGTTCTATGATTCAGTGACTTAAAATTGAATAAATTAGCTAATATTGTTTTGAACTGTGCTTGAACCCTTCAACCCTATGCTTGAATTTCAAGATTATTTCCTAATTTGTTCTTTACAGGTTTGTTGTATCATAATAGAAATCCTAAGATTATCAATCAATAGGAACCTTGCTAATCCTTTAAAAGCATGTGTCCAATTAGGACCAAGTCAATATGCTCAGATCATAAACACATTGTCATCTTTATGGCAAGGGATCTAAATATAATCTTGTGTGGCTAAATGCTTGTCTATTTTTTTTTTTTTAACAGCTGTATCAGTTGATGATAAGATTTTTTCTTCCTCTAGACTTTGCTTTGCTCATTCCTTTAGACTGGCACATTTATGTGACAGCACAACTTCTCTATAATAGCAAGTATAGTATCGAGACTATGCATTGTTTTATATTAGCTTGGAAGTAGGATGAATGAGTATGTTGGTAGTTCTTAACCACAGTTTCCTCTGGTGTTGAGTGCATATTCCACACACTGCATCATTATCAGGAAATGCAGTGCACCAGAAGTGTAGCTAAGGGGATGTTGCTTTTCTGGATTGAAGTTTCTTCACTATTCAGCTGCAAAATCCAAAGGTGTTTTTCTGGCACTCCTAATCTTTTCTTCCCTTGCAGACATCTCTTATGTTCCTGAATAGGTTCTGTCCACTTGGAGACATAAAAAACTGATAAACAGAATTTTAAATCAAGCCAGTTAGCTGTTAATATATGCAAAATCTGTCTTATGACTTGAGAAAAAAGTTCTCTTGATACTATCTGCAATGTAAACAAAAAAATTAGTTATTTGAAAAACTCATACTATTAGGTAGAAAGTGATTGCCCATGTATATAATATATCATTTGCTATTAAAAACATATCAAAACAGCATTGACAATTAGTAAGCATAAAAGCTATAAGTGGGTTAAGGAATGTGGTCAGATATAATTTAACATTTAATTTTAACAGCTTTGTAGGATCCATCTCACATTCCTGAGATTCCCTTTAGTAGGATATCATCTATTGTCTACTTCTGAAGGACAGCATCAATAAGAATATAATTTCATTGTATATTTTTTTTTCTAGTATTGCAAAAGGTTAGAAATAGAATTCTTCTCAAAACAATGTCTTGCCAGCTTTGAATGCTGAGAGCATGCTTTCCAATTAAAACAAGTGTCTGGAACATCAGCTCTTATCTGATGTGTTAAATATTCACTCTTTGATTGACATAGTTGTTGTAGCACCTTAGGGTGTGGGTGCAACTTATGATCCAACGTGCCAAGCATTAATGATTCTGAATATTCCTAATCTTCACAGTTAATGCTATTACTACTTTTGAAACATCAGAGAATCCAGATGGAGCTGTGGCTGTCTCGTTCATCACATAGTGCAGCCACTACTTGGGAAGGAGGTTTCAAGCTATATCTGGCTTCATGTTGCCTCTGTATTCCCTGTGTTCTTTGAGATGTCTTGAGTTGGATGAGCTGGTATGTGTGCAAGGAGGTTCCCACCTAGTAACTCCCCAGTAACTGCCTATTGATGCTTTAAAATTCTTTCCTGTTGTCAGCTTTTCAGCAACTCGAAATTAAGAGTAAACCTGAAAGTGGCTTGTATTTAACTCCCACTTATTAAAATAAAATAAAAAATTATAATGTTTCACATTCTTCTTCTGTTTCTCAATACAGCAAAACACTAAAATTCATAGTGAGAAGAATTTTTAAGTGATTCTCAGTAAGGCAGAATCTTGTATTTGCATGGGCTAAAAAAAATAAAAAGAAAACAAACAAACAAACAAAACAGAAGTCCAATTCTTCCCTTCCTCCCTTCCCTCCCTTCCCTCCCTCCCTTCCTCCCTTCCCTGCCGTCCCTCCCTTCCCTCTTTTCCTTCCCTCCCTTCCTTCCTTCCTTCCTTCCTTCCTTCCTTCCTTCCTTCCTTCCTTCCTTCCTTCCTTCCTTCCTTCCTTCCTTCCTTCCTTCCTTCCTTCCTTCCTTCCCTCTTTTCCTCCTTTCATTCCTCTCTCTCTTTTTTCTCTGTTTCTTCCTTTAATTTTGAAAAAATAAGAGACAAACAAGATCCCAAAGCATAGGAGTAAGTGCATGAGAGTAAGGAGTAAGCGCATAGGAATAATGCTGCATAAGAACACCTGTGGCTTTGTTGTCTAAGATGGGAGACTTTTCTGCTGTCAGAAATTAGATAGGTCTTGGCCACTTTGCAGTGACTTTTTTTTTTTTTTTTTTCTCCCATGAAGTGGCAACAGTTTTCAGTCTTTTTTTTTTTTTTTTTTACTTTTGCCACATTTTTTTGTAATCATTGTCTGTCTCAAAAGTTATTCAGGGATTTTAATGAATGTGGAGAGGCAGCAGTGCTTTAGTGCAATCATGCTAGCATCATTTCCTTAGCAATCAAACTCAAATAAATAAATGTTCTTTGACAAGCCACTTCACAATGGTAAATCAATAATTTCCTACAGGAAAATATTATTTTATTTTATTTTATTTTATTTTATTTTATTTTATTTTATTTTATTTTATTTTATTTTATTTTATTATTTTATTTTATTTTATTTTATTTTATTTTATTTTATTTTATTTTATTTTATTTTATTTTATTTTATTTTATTTTATTTATTTTCAGAGTAGAGGTACCTTTTGCTTTTGTTTATTTTGAGTAGAGTGGATTAAAAACTGATGAACCTTTTAAGAATGACTGATTTCATTTTTGTATAAAAACTTAATGATCACATCTTGAGAAAATAAAAATGGGGAGGAAAGGGCAAAGTTTAAGCACACAACATTGCTCACTTGTAACTTTGGAGAATAAAAGATACAGGAAGGAGTCAGCAACTGCTATATTTCATATGTTTTATGCAAGCTGGAGTAAAAATCAATAGTGTACTGCAGGTAACATTTTTTTTGGGGTGCGAAAGTATGCGATTTGCTTTTCCTTTTTAGTGCTTGTTTAAATGCCAAGTGGTCATTTATGTCTGTATGTTTAAACTGAATGTAAATTGTATTAGAAATGCTCGTAGGAGATTCTCACCTGGTGGTATCTATACTTGTTTTGTTCAAGTATAGATTTATGAATGAAATATTATGATTGTTCAGAATTTCTGCTGGCACTATTCTGATTGTTCCTACAAACTGGTTTGTAAATTTTATTTTTTCTGTTGTCTTTTTTTTTTTTTTAACTCCTTTCAGTTTAAAACCTGATATATTCTGCTCAAATTAGCATGATGTATGTTTTAGCATGCTTTTTTGTTTGTTTGGAGAAGACTTAATTTATATTATATGGAGAGAAATCTGCCAGAGTTACTTCTGTATTTTGAAAGGGGACAAAAATGAAAACAAACAAACAAAACAAACTCCAAACAAACAAAAAGAACAACACCCTGTGCTTCCATATAAGTAATAGATCCAAAAAGATCTGTTCCTTTTTCATTATTCCAGCAGACTGTGAACATGCTCAACTGTCTGAGAACAGACCAACAGAATAAGAGGCAACCCATGAATGCTGTAACACTGTAGATCACTCCTGGTTGTCCCAGGCATTTGATGTCTGATTTTGAGATACCAAGTTTGGCAGGTGTTATGCTAAGTCTCGTTGGAATTGCAATATTTTTATCTGTTTGTGTCAAGAAAAAAAATAAAATAAAAATATCTACAGTGTTTGCAGATTACCTGGAACTGTAAGAAAACTGTAATTTTCCATGTTATTATTTTTCAGTATGTTTTACATGTGGCTCTGTGCTCCTATTTCCTGTCCTATCAACCCTCATTGATTGCCAGTCTTTCCTGTAACATCCTTTCATCACTCTTCTCAAAATGCCATGTTCAAGTATTTACCTTTCTCAGACAGACAAAGGAAATGCATTTATCCTGTTTAAGGAAGGAAATAATATAACTCCAATTTAAATAAAGAAGTATCCACAGACAGCTGATGGTGTACTGCTTCCAAATCTCAGTCTGGGCGTTTCTACTTTTCTCTCAAAATAAAACACATTGATCAAACCAATAGATTTCTCAGACCATCTTCATTTAACTGATTAAATTAAATCCCCAAATCTTTCAAGTTGAATATAAACATAACTTTTTCTCAGTATTAGTTATCTATTAAGTCTTTGAAAAGAGTTTATTATTGCTCATTTCTTTTTGAATTCCAGTCAGGTTTTACAATTCTATTGTTTGGAGGAGAGCTGTTTCAAGCTGTTTCAAGGGGAATCAATGTAGGTCCTGCAGTATACTCCTAACCTGTTAAACATAAATGTGTTGTACCTCTATGCTGCAGCTAGATAAAGAACGTGGAAAAAAAAAAAAAGGTGCAGGAATTAGAGAAAACTCCCCAGGGTTACTGCTCAGCAAGGAAAATATCAAACACATGGACCTGCAAACCCAGATTTGCAAAATCTGAGTGTGATACATCATACACACCTGAGGATAGATCAGCTCTTTTAAGAAAAGAGGATGTAGTCTCTTGAAAGTTCAGCTGTGCAGCCTATTGATATATGACCTGCTATGAAGTGCAGGAAAATTAGAAATCGGCCAGTCATTAGCTAACTTCTTCTTACTATAAACAGCCAGAATCTATGGTGGTTGATTATTTATTTATTTTATTAGTGCTGAAGTTTTAAGGTAAGGCAGGACTGTGGATGATAGATCTGATATCAGTGGAGACAGGATGTCAGGAAACGGATAATGAAATAGATGTGTAAGTCAAATGCAGCTTCATAAAAAAAAAAAAAAAAAAAAAAAAAGACTAATAATAACTTTTGAAAACACATAGGACTAAGGAAAGATTGCAGTTCCAAGGCTTTCCAGAGGGTTTCAAACTTTCTGAAATATTCTAAACTTTTTAAAATGTCATTTAGTGTTTTCAAGTTTTGCAAATACTGGATTTCAGACATCCGTAGATGTCTGAAACAGACCTGCTTATAAAGGTTTTTCAAAAATAAGGAAATTATCAAATTCACTGTTTTGCTTCAGGTTTAAAAAGATTGTTTTAAAAGACAGAAAAAGTTTATGGTTCTTGCTTACCTCACAGTCATGTTTAGGCTAATATCTGGAGTATGGTGTAATTTGTTCCTTTATTAAAACTATTAAATATAGTTTTTTAGAAGTCTTTTTCTTAATATGTTTCATAAATTCAAGATTAAAAGTCCAAAATCTTCTTTCTCTTATATTACAAGCTATTTCATATTCTCCAAAATCCCACTACTATTGCCTATAATTTTGCGTTCTTTATCTTCCATATCAGCTAACATCATCAGGACTCTAAAGATATAAGGACATAATTTGTTCTTCTTTATATTGCTGTAAATGAAAAATATGGTTAAAATTATGAAGCTGGTGAGGGGGAAGAAATAACTGACTATCTGTAGAATTTCCAGACAATTTACTGCTGATGTTCATGTGGTAAGAAGTCATTCACATGCATTTATCTCTTCATAGAACACAAGCAGCAATAGACTTTTTTCGTGTTTCTGTTGTTACAGTATGAAGGGGATTGTTATATAAAAGAGATTGTTTCAAATCCATGGTCTACTTGGTCACTGGGTATTATTGAGGTGAAGGGACTAATTTATTTATTTTATTTATTTATTTATTGTGGCTGATGACAAAGAGCTTTTTGTGGGTTTTAAGCAGAACAAAGATTAAGGATTAAGTAGGTAGCATGCAAGATTCTTTTAGCTTATGGCAAACTTCTGCAATAACCTGTTTACTGGAAGCTTGAGCTTACAAGTCATCAATATACAATTTGATTTCCCATCTGTTTATGAGCCATGCAATTCATTTGAGAATGAGAATATAAAGGCCACATATTAGGCAAGAATTACTTCTCATTTTTGTTGTTTTGTTAAATGACAGCATGACAGCACTAGACAGCACTAGACTTCCCATGTCTACTTTGGTTAGAAATCGGTAATTCAATTTTTTTGAAGAAATTCTATTTGTTTATGGAAAAATGTGTGTACATGTTCTTGTTTCTTTGAGCAAAGAGAGACAGACAACTTTCTCATTCAGGAAGTCTTCCAATGTGTTACTTCAGGAACTTATTGCAACAGCATATCAGCGTCTTCAAACCTATTCTCATCCACGCTGTATTATTTTGGTCTTGCTTCTTGAAAAAAAATAAATATTTGTTGTGCTGTATATGATCTAAGATCTCACACAGTGTCTGGTTTTATGACAGGCTGTGTAAAAGAGGTGACTTCTCCTTTTTAGTAGATATATTTTCAGGAAGCCAGCTACTTAAGATTTCTGACTTACATAACTCAATATCTGTAGTTACACTTCTGTAGCAAGTAACCTTTCAATTCATGCAATTGGAAATCGTAAGCTGAAACTTAAAAGATTGCTACTCTATTACTCCTGCCAATTATTCAGACAAATATTCTTTGCCAGACTCCTAAGGTTGCTGATCTGTGCAGTGAATTTTTTGGCATCTCTCTCAAAAGAATGTTGATATTGCTGTTTGGAAACAAGGAATGTGCTTTATTATCTTCTCAGGTACTTATTCCAATGTATACATGTGCAGAGGTACATTTTGCACTGAAGAAAATAAAAGGTTATCAGTAGTCTAAACTCGTTGATTGCTTTTTCTTTACTGAATACAGCAAATCCTGCCAGCTGAAGGGCAACCTAGCTTTTAAAATGCAATAAACAAAAAAATAACTTGAGACATAGCAGCCTTAAAATTAGAGAATATGGCCTTGTAAGACTCTAGAAATCACGTCTCAGCCAAAATCTGCTTGAATAAACCTATGAAACAGGCAAGTAAAGAATGATTGTATATTTAAGAATGTATTGCAGACTAGTCATGTACTGACTTAACAAACCATATAGATTTTGATCCTGAATTGTTGTGTGAAGTTCTTTTGACAGCTGTCCAGAGGCTCTTTGATCCATTTGAAGTTGGTTTGGACTCAGAATACAACACAAAATGGTTTTATTCAGCAGCTTTCTCAGTCTTCCATTTGGCTGCTTTGTTTCTGCACAAAATCTATTCTCCCCATAAGCCTTGCAATAATGTCCTCCCCCACAAAGTCTTTACACGCTGTTTCATTTGTATTTGGCAAGATAGAATGGCAAGCAAATTCAACATTATTTGTGGCAAATTCTGTACATGGAAGACCTAATTTTCTCATAGTTTGAAGTAACATATAAACATACTGTCTTCAAAACCAGAGTAGCTCTGGAAAGCCATCTCCTAAGACACTAGGGTGTTATCAAGTTGTATCAAGTTATTATATCAGGTTATCTCAAGTCTCACATTTAGATAAAATGTCTTTTAATAAAATGTGTAAGGGAGGGAAGCGAAAATCTGACTGACTCACAGAAACTTTAAGTAGTGATACAATATCTTGTTGATGTGAAAGAGATACAGGTAATAAATGGAAGGTAATAAAGGTGCACTGAAAGTGGCTTCTGTGCTGCTCATCTTTCTGCATGTTTTGGCATACAGTTAGGTTGTTTTGTGAAAAGCTAAACAAATTGAACTTGGCATTCTGTCTCCATTGTTCAAATCTTCCAAAAGCATGGCCTAACCTCCTGCTCCATTGTTACGCAAGAGATAACACAGGCCCTGACACCTCTGTGTACAAGGTGACTGACTGGCTGCTGTGCTGTAAACTGCTTAATTAACTGGTTTACAGCTGTCAAAATGAATGTATAAGGGCTGAGTTTCTCCTAATCTGCATCTCCATTCTCCACCCAGCTGCAAATTTCCATGGAAAATAATAATTGTTTAATTTTCTGCCATTCTTCTAAATCTGTTTGGTATTACCAAGCAAGTTCAAAGCTAAATGGGAGTAGGTGAGGGGAAACAGACAGCAAACTGTATGGACCTTGAATTTCTCTACCACATTTGTACACAGGCTGATATGAACAAGATCACTGTCTACAAGAGACATTATGCGTGAAGGCTGCAAAATTGCTCTTCAGCAGTAGTGAAACTATTATTCATTATTAACATTGACAACAAGATATTTTTCCAATAAATTTCTGCATATTTAGTCTCAATGTGACTGACTTCTCAATTTATTTCTGAAATACCGCATGAAATATATTTTGCTGGCTATCATAGAAAAATGATCAGTGCTAAAAGTGGCTAGTATTTAAAAGATGCATGACCTAATTTAAAAGATAAGTAATTCCCCTATATCAAGGAAATGCTTAATTTCTTCTTGCATTTCAAACACATTTGACACTGCCAAACTTTAAGGGTTCAGACGTAAAATTTCCATACTGAGTGTTTGTCTCAACATGAATTGTTTTTTGAATAGTTCATCATTCTGTGATTCCAGAGTTGATGCAAGAAAAAAAAGACTCTCAAGCCTGACTAGGAGAGAGGAAAAGCCAAAAGATTATTTGTTTGTTTGTTTGTTCATTTGTTTTTACCAGCTTTGGACCTTTGAAGCAGGAGCTTCTTGAGCATGAAACCAGTAAAAAGTTTTGAAGTATTTAAAACATAAATTGTTCTTTGTTATCTTCATCTATGTGTAGACTAGCAATTTATTCAAATTCACTTCTGAGTCAAAAGCTGAGAAGAAGAAATGTTCTCCTGAGAAGAAGAAATTTATCAATACATTTATTTGGATGTTGCTGATATCATCAGATAGATACTCTCATGTTGGGAAAGCTAAGACCAGTCTCTGCGCTAAGTGAGAGTTTAGGGATTAAAAATAAATAAATAATAATAATCCTTTGGTTGTGCTTACATGCTGTTTAGGAGCACACTGCATGGTTTGTATGTACATATTCTTATGCATCATCATTTTCATTGCAGTTGAAGTATTGTGGTGGTTTTACCGTGCTGGGCAGCTAAACCCCACAACAGCTCTCTCACTCCCCCTCCTTAAATGAGGAGGGGAAGAAGTAAGCAAAGAACAACTCACGGGTTGAGATAAGAATAATTTAATTAAAGGGAAATAATAATAATAATTAAAGAAAGATTATTATGAACTAAAAAATTTAACTAAAGGGGAAAAAAAAAAAAAAAAGGAAAGGGGAAAAGGGAGGGGAAAAGGAAAAAAAAGGGAGGAAAACAAACAAATAAAACAAATGAAGGCTATGCGGAAGTGCAGAGGAAAGAAATTACTCTCTACTTTCCACAAATGAGCGATGCTTGACCACGTCCTTGAAGCAGGGCCTCAACGCACATAGCCGGTGTTCAGGAGGGGGACCAATGTTTTCATGAGAGCCCACCCCTTCCCTCTTCTTCCTGTTTCCACCTTTTATTGCTGAGTGTGACATCATATGGTATGGAATATCCCTTTGGTTGGTTTAGGTCAGCTGCCCTGGTGATGTTTCTCTTCTCACTTTTTGCCCACCCCCTGGGAGGTTTAGAGAGAGTCCCAATGCTGTACCAGCCCTGCTCAGCAGTAGACACAACACTGGTGGGATAACACTGCTGTTCCAGCTACAAGTGCAGAGTACAGCACTGTATGGGCTGCTGCAGGGAAAGTTAACATTCCAACCAGACCCAGCACAAGTATAGCGTGGTAAGACCTCTATTTTATGAGAGACCCTGACGTTAATAAACATTTTCGCATTAAACTGTATATGAAACTCTTGCCTGGAGCATGACATTCAGTAAAATACTTCTTTTGAAGGATTGGAAAATGGGCCTCTTTTGGAGTATTCATGGAAATTCAACCGATTTTCCTCTTTTGTCATGTGTCTTTGAAACTAAGTATCTATTCACATATTTTTCTGACAAGGGCATATGAAAATAGCCAGTCAGAATATGGCTCGGATTTGCTGAAAGGGATTTAAGCTTTTAAATGGAAATTAATATACATTCTATATGACTGTAGTACAGAAATTGCTCTTTTTTTTTTTTTTTTTTTTTCTGCATGCACTCAGCAGAAGACTGGAATGAATTTATTATAATAACCACACAAGTCTAGTACTGTAATGTAGTGCTACTTTAAAACCCAGTTGCCTGAAATTTGCTGGATAGGTCTATGTCATGCAAATGGAAAATAAAATAAAAGCCCTTTGAATCATTCCTGCTGCATATGAAAGGAAAGCATGTGTGTTCTGGGAGAATGAGCAAACTTCTATCACCCTTTAGGGATCAAAATAGTGGTAATTACAGATGGGGAAATATATGTAATCACTAAAGAGCACAACACAGAGAATCTTTAAACAGGAAGTTTTATTCCTGGGGGCCTGTGCAATCAGTGTGTGTCATGCTGATGTGAACATTCATGCTGTGAACTGCACCTCCAGTGCAGGCATCATGAGCATGCCAGTGGAACGTGAGTTGCTGTTGCCTGAGGAGTGAGTGGGAGAGCCTCTGCTGTCATGTGGGCTGGGTTGCAGAGTCCCTCGCAGACCTTCCTGCTGGCATGATGGGCTTTTTGGTGTCCAGCCCCCTCCCTGCGTCAGCCACTGAAGAGCCCAGGGCTGCGGGAGTTACTGCTCTGGGAGGAGGCCTGCTGCCCATAACCCTGTCAGGTAGGGGCAGGGCTGCTGAGGTGGGGATAGGCAGCAGTTCACTGCTCTGTAGGAAAAATGAAATGTGGGCAGATATAGATCCTAAAGGAAGAAAAGGGCAGTGGGAAAGTGGTAGTCAAGCCGTGCTGAGGATTTGTTGCCACCTACACCTCACCTACTGCCTGGCTTTTTTACATGCTGGTATGCGGTGGGGTGGTGCTTAGCCTCAGAGCTGGTTATGTTGTAGCTGTTTTTGTATGTGTTAACCAGCAAATGACAGCTTTATGCCAATCGCTAGCTGTAAATAACTGCTTTATGTCAAGTATTTTTGGGAGACAGCCTCTCTGTAAATGGGATGGTGGGCCATACTAGAGTGGCTCAGGGAGGTTGTCTAAGCATGGTCCTTGGTGGGGAGGGGTGTCTAAGGGGTGGCCAGGAAGGGTGAGATGGGGACACTACTGCTCGTCCCACTTAATAAGGGTTTTCTTCCAGGAACAAGGAAAAAAATCCATCCAGTGTTAAAATTATGTAGTTTATTCTGATATAAGAGTTTGGCAGTTGCCTGAAAACACACGCCTTGGAGATGGGTGTGGTTCTGCCATGTTTCACAGGTCCCTTTAGATTGATAGGAACTGCTCTCAGATCAGCTGCTGCTCATCCATGAACAGCAGGCGTAGGAGCTTCGTGTGAGGGGAGGGCTCACTTTTAATAGTCATGAACAGACAGGATGAGGAGGGTGCTGCAGATTGCTGCACTTTGCTAAGGATGCGTCAGCTCCCAGAAGAAAGAGAACAGAGTGAAATTAAATGGTATTTTCTGTGGTCTGCATCAGCACAAGAGCTGAATCAATATATTTGTGATTTGGAACCAGTATTGTTTTACTTTACCACCTGCAGGGGGCAGAGAGACTGTGTGCGTGAGGTGCTAGCAGGTGGATGACCTGGTCTGCCTGGTGGCAGAACTCAAGGAGGAGGTCAAGAGGTTGAGGGATATCAGGGAGTGTGAGGGGGAGATAGACTTGTGGAACAACTCCCTGCAGGGCCTGAAGGACAGGTACTGGGGTGAGACACCCCACGTGGGGGTGGCCCCCCTGCCCTGTTGCTGTCAGGCAGAGGGAGGGGACCTGAGAGTTCAGGAGGATTGGAAATAGGTCCCTACTCGACATCACAGGCGATGCCCCCCCCACCAGCCCCACCTTCCCAGGTGCCCTTACACAACAGGTTTGAGGCACTGCACAAGCAGCAGTGTGGCCAGCATAAGAAGCTTACATAAGCTTCTTATGTGGCCAGCATAAGAAGCTTACATAAGCTTCTTATTGGCTTGCATAAGAAGCAGTGTGGCCAGCAGGTCTAGGAAAGTGATTGTCCCCCTGTACTTGGCTCTGGTGAGGCCGCACCTCAAGTACTGTGTTCAGTTTTGGGCCCCTCACTATAAGAAGGACATTGAGGTGCTCGAGCGAGTCCAGAGGGTTATGAAGCTGGTGAGGGGTCTGGAGAACAAGTCCTACGAGGAGCGGCTGAGGGAGCTGGGCTTGTTCAGCCTGGAGAAAAGAAAGCTCAGGGGTGACCTTATCGCTCTTTATAAGTACATTAAAGGAGGCTGTAGTGAGGTGGGGGCTGGTCTATTCTCCCATGAGCCTGGTGACAGGATGAGGGGGAATGGGCTAAAGTTGCGCCAGGGGTGTTTTAGGTTGGATAGTAGGAAGAACTTCTTTACTGAGAGGGTTGTGATTCATCGGAATGCGCTGCCCAGTGAAGTGGTTGAGTCACCATCCCTGGAGGTCTTTAAAAGATGTTTAGATGTTGAACTTAGCGATATGGTTTAGTGGAGGACTGATTAGTGTTAGGTTAGAGGTTGGACTAGATGATCTTGAGGTCTCTTCCAACCTAGACAATTCTGTGATACTCGGGGCTCCATCAAAAAATCAAACTGCTATTCAAAAACTAGGTGCTTCTCAGAATCAGTATATTTCATACATACATGTTTTTCATAACTGTATTATAATAGAATTGGAAAATATTTAATGATGGAAAAATTGAATGAGGCATAAAAATCTCTAATGATTCTTTTTGAGGAAAACAATACTTTTTTTTAACCATTTATCTCAACAGATGTTCAATTCATGATGATATTTAAAGGATTATGAATGGTATTTATGTAGAATTTTCAATCAGCCATTAAAGCTAGTTATGTTGCAGGTGAAAGTTACTTAGATTTTCTGCAGCTTTTTTTTTTTTTTGTACTTATACATACCCATACATAGTCTGTCTTCCAGTGTGAGTACACAGCATTCCAAGCATGTGTGACATCATATGTCTTATTTATGAATTTGAATTTTGTGTCACACAGCAGTACAATACAAAATGTTCTGTGCATTTGACTTTTCAGATGTGTGCTTCTTGCGTAGAAGCCATTGTGATGTCCTGCTTTCATTTGCTTGCCTTACAGAGGCTTTATTTTATGCTTAGATGGTAGAGCTTATTTTTTTGTTTTGTTTGTTTTGTTTTGTTTTCCTCCTCTAGTGTAGCAACACTAAAATCTTGAAAGAGGTGAAGCTCGTGAAAGTCATTCTTGGACATACATGTACAGACCACTCTCCTTGGTCTGTATAAAATAATAGGCAAGACATTTGCAGAGTTGGCTTTGGAGGGCATAGATGTATGTAATAAAATGATTCTGCTGTAATAAAATGATTTTGTGTGACCTATCAATTCACAGAGTATATCGATTAATAATTAATTGTATACACCAAAATAACCATGGTAACAAAAAGTTTGATGTTTTTGATAGAGAAAAGGCAACATTTCTGTCTCTAAACTAGTCCAGTGGAGTGGGAACCACTGACTGGGTCATCCAGTCCTCCCAGTGGCTGTACTGGGTCTGGCTGAGATGGAGTTAACTTTCCCTGTAGCTAGAACAGCACTGGTATCACACCAGTGTTGTCTCTATTGCTGAGCAGTGCTGGCACAGGATCAGGACTCCCTCCAGCCCCCTCAAGAGTAAGCAGGTTGGGGTTGAGTAAGAGGTGGGGAGGGGATATCACCAGGGCAACTGACATGTGATGTCACACTCAGCAATAAAAAGTGGGAAAGGGGAAGTAGAGGTGAGGGCAGGGCTGTTACGAAAACGTCTGTCCTCCTGAACAATGGCTACATGTATTGATGCCCTGCTTCAGGGATGTGGTCAAGCATCACTCATTGCTGGGAAGTAGAGAATAATTTCTTTCCTCTCTCTCTGTGCTTCTATATGGACTTTGCATCCTGGCTGTTGCTTTTTTTTTTTTTTAATAATAATTATTATTTTATTAGTATTTTTAATCCCTCTTCCCTTTAAATTATTTAATTTCCCCTTAATAATAATAATTTTACTTTAATAATTATTTTCCCTTTAATTAAATTATCCTTATCTCAACCCATGAGTTGCTTTATTTATTTATTTTCTTTTTCCCTTCTTCTGAGGAGGGGGAGTAAGAGAGCCATTGTGGTGGAGTTCGGCTGCCAGGCAGGGTAAAACCACCACAGGGGCTTTGATGGGAGAGGTTGCTGTGACATCAAAGGAGAAGCCATCATCTGCCTTACAAGTGGGGTCTCCTATCCATCCCTCTGGGAGAGCCTGCTCCTTCTGCAAAATGAGGCTCCTGAAGATTTTGTTTGCATGTGTGCATTTGTTAGCAGGTAAGGGAACCCATTGGAGGTAATCCCACAAACAGTCATTCAGAAATGGGCCTTTAGAAAAGTGTTATTAATTTGGACAGGTGGGCTGTGTTAATTATCCTTTGCACAAACCCAACACCATATAGTACTCACATAATGAAAACATTACTTCTTCAGTCAAGCACACCTGGCCAAACAGATTCTGGGAAATAGTTGTTGTAAGAACCTATGATTTCATTTGAGTAGGTAGTCAATTAAAGTAAAAATGTGATCTGTAATCTACTACCTGAGGACTAACAGAAAATGAGAAAGTTGATGAAGGAGCTAATAGCGTGTTAAGTAAAGAGAAGATGAATACAGAAATTCCATTAAGTTTCCAGTCAATCAATACAATAATGGCAGAAAGGGGAGGAACAAATGCTGTGTGGAAAAAATTGGAAATTTGTTTTGGATATAAGCAAGGGTGAATAAGAGTAGCTTCTGGTAGGAGAATATTACAAAAAGGAATGTAACTGTGACATTCACATCATGTGGAGGTCATTTTAATCTGAAGATACACCTAAAACTAAGAATTTCCACTTCACTTACTGTTTTTTCTTCTCTACACATAAGGATTTTATACTAAGTATAGGAAACATCTGTTTCTTTTTTTTTTTTTTTTTTTTTTTTTTTTTTTTTTTTATACATAAGGCATAGAAGGGAAAAGAGGTTTTATTTAAGCCTTCACATTGTCACTGCAAAGTCACAAATAGAAAAGAGCTGTCTAGATTGCATTTGCCTCTCTGTATTGATGCACATTTTTTTTCCCACCTTGCCTGCTCTGTTTAGTGTCTTCAGTTTGTTTTAGCTGACAATCTCAGACAAAATGTTACATCTACATATACATTATACTATACTCCAACTCATGAAAAGTCAAAATTAGTCCCTGTTGTCATAACACAACACAAAAACTTATTTGTTATACTTTAGCCAGAAGTACTATGTTTCCAGTTGTAGCTGAACTTGAGGATAATCTCTGAGATATTTAAAGAAAATGGAGCTCAGTTATTTCCTCTTACTGGAGTTGGGTAAACAGCTTCCCTGGGGCCTCTCTGCTAGCAGCTATGTGGGCCTGCTTTCTTGCTTTGGTAACTTTGATCCTCTTTATTCACTGAACTTCAAAACTGGAAGTTGGAATCAGGGAGTCACAAAATTTTTCAAACCAAATCATGTTAAAAACCAAACCAAAACAATTTGAAATCTAGGAGGGAGAAACTACTTTCCTTTCCTTCCTCCGCTGAAATATTTGGAGCCGTTCATAGCAGTGAAAATTCTAATAAGGGAACAGCTTTGGCTTTCAGAAATTGAAGTCAAGACTGGAACCTAGGAGGAAGAGAGGTTTAATCCTTTGTGTAGCTGTGGTTTCTGATACATTTAGTGATGTTACCTGAAATATTAAAGTAAGCAGTAACTTCCCACAGCTGTCATTACTTCTAGATTTAATTCACAATGCTTGCACTAGTTTTTCTAGTGAAAAGTAGTAAGAAAGTTGACTCTGAATTTCTTCTAGGTAAACATTAGGAAATTTGGGAAAAATTGTCTTTTTCTCTTTCCTTGAACTAAGAAAATAGCAAAATAATCAAAAACCAAAATCTTTATAATCAAAAACCAAAATCTTTATAGTGCTGGATGGTGATGCCTTTGGAAGTGGTTTTAGGAATGAGCTAGCAAGTAGTGCTCTACTGAACCTAATTGCATAGCAGTCCAAGCAATTCAGTGGGTAGCTAAGAAGATGAAAATCTAAGGCACTAATCTTTGTCACGTCTGATGTACACTGATGTACATGAATTCTCAGTTTCCATAGGTTTGTTAGCATAAGAATCATAGTGCTAATACATCTAACTTCTTTTGACCCTAACTTCATGATTTCCACCTAATATTTATTTTAGAAATGCTTTGTTGCTACTAGATAAGAAACATCTTCATGCAGCTTGCATGCCTGAGTTTCTTCCTGTTTTCTGTGTGTTTAAGAATTCTTCTTCCTTCCAAGTTTTACTTGAGGAAACTAAAAGATCCTGTTTGTCATGTTCCTTCCTTCCTGCTTCCCCAGGCTGAGAAAGCCATTTACACTAGAGAGGGTTCTTGTGGAGTATTATATCAGTGAAATTTTCTGACTCAGGATACAGTTCATGCTACTACTATTCTGCTGAGCCAAGTTCATAAATAAATTTTATTACAAATTCAGCTTTCAGAGGATGTCATTTGAAAATACATCCTTCAGATCCTGCACACCATGTCAGTTCTAATGAGTTAGAAATAAGTTCTCTCTGCACTGGAAATGCATAATGTTTAGAGGCTCAACTGGCTCTTCTCTTTGCTGTTCCTTTTGTTATAACAAATGTTAAAGCCAGAGCTTTATGCCAAAGGAGTAAGTAGACAAATCTTACTGTTACAACAGAATTACTGGAAAATGTAATACTTTGGCATATTACTGTTGAATTTCAATGTTGTGAATGCACAGCATGTGGTGCCAGGAGGAAAGGGAGTTGAAACATCTATATGCAAATCCTACTGCATCTTTTCAGTATGGACTGTTCCTCATTGTTGAATATATCAGAAGTATATTTTAGGCTCTTTCTCATTTTTTTAATAACATAAACATTATTTTTGCTACAAAATATAATGTGTGAAATGAATAGCACTACCTCACAATTACAGATTGAGTTACTCTTTCTCTCAATTGTTTAGGAAAAAGAAAGTGAATGTTAAACAAACAAACAAACAAACAAACAAACTGTTACATTATGTCTTTCTCTTTCCAATTATCTGCTCAGATATCTACATTGGCACAAATGGTATAATTTTTACAATGCTGCAAGATCTTGCTTTGGATTCAGCAGTTCAGGAACTTGGTTCATATTTTGTCTCACTTGACTTTTAACTGAACATATGCGAGGCAGAGACATGTGCCTTTGTCTTTTACATTCTATATGGTCACTTACCTGTCACCATGTGTTTATATGGTGGAGCTCCTAGCTTGATTATGACCTGGCACTGCTATTCTGAAGGAATTCAATAGTTATTGGCATCTGCTTCTGAAAAGTTAACTGCATCACCAGTAGATGTTCTTTACATCTTGGTTAACTACTTACTTGAAATCTTGATCCAGTTCAAAGTCTTAAGTGACAGAAGGAAATACGGCTTACATATATGAACAGTTAAAACCCACACTTACCAGCTGTAGTTGTCTATATGCTCTTTTCTTGATCCGTCATGGACCTCTAGGCTTCCCCTAGCAGATCTTTATAAGACCTTCTCCCTCAGATCTTTATAAGGAGCTGACTAAATCATAGAACGGCTTGGGTTGGAAGGGACCACAAGGATCACCTAGCTCCAGTCCCCCTGCCATAGGCAGGATGCTACCCACTAGATCAGGCTGCTTAGAGCCTCATTTGTATGATGATCCATTCCTTTTACTGTGTTTAGACAGAAAGTTCTGGAATACAGGGACTGTGACAACTCCCACCTCAGATCACTCAGTGGATCTGCTGTGTGAATTCTCTAGTTCTTGAAAATCTTATTTTAATCCTTCTGAAATCAGATTTCAGGAGTGAGGGTTTAAGAACTGAGATTACTCAACCAAATCATTTGTTTGCAGAGATATACTTAAAAATCATATTTGTCTAAAATATGGAATAGTTAGTCAAAAGAAGTTTGAAATACAATTGTCTCCCAAGTTGTCTTCATGAAAAGTGTGTGGAAAATATGTATTTTATTTAGGAATATTTAGACTTCATCAGCTCTGACCTACTTACACATTTATATGCACTGTACTTGAAGACATTATAAATTGCTTAGTTAGTCCTTTTAATTTGAAAGCATATATTGCAAAGCATATACTCTGCATGGATCATAAGGGGCTGTTAGGTGCAGACCAGCCAGACATTAATAAAGTCAATGTTGTCTCAAGTAATAATAAAAATAATAATAATAATAAAAATACATTGTCTGTGTTTCTCAATTCATTTTATTTTACCATCACTTTCCTCCAAAGAAAGTGATTATGAAAAAGCACTTCCTTATTAGTTTTTTAAGTCACTGTTGTGTTATGCATTTATGCATTGAAAAAAATATCTATCCTTTGCAGGTGTTGGCATGTTTGATTATAGTGTAACAGTCTCTTTGCATTTTTTTTTTATTATTTTATTTTCAAGTGAAAGCCAAACAAATGAGCAAATAAAACTGCCCTGCAATTAGTCTGCAGATTTACAACTGTAAAGTTTGGAAAAATCAAATACCATCATACAGAAGTTTGTTTCACCTTTTACTCTTTCATTTCAGAGTATTTATATAGCCTTATCAGAGGCAACAGAAGAATAATTAACCCTACTGAATTATAAATTGCAAAGTAACAAGAAAAGTATATGTATTATTAAAACTGATATTTCCCACTGCATTTTACGCATTCCTCTAAATCCATTCCACTTTATAAGTACACAATACATATTCTCTCCTTGTAAATTTATCTAATCTCGAGATTTATGTCATGCTATAAATATTATCAATCGTACTAAGAAAGGGGGTGAAGCTTGCATTTTGAACACAGAGGTCTCTTACCAGAGTGATATCATACTAGAGTAAAGACATGAAGTATTTAATTACTGTCAATATTATGGCCATTAACCATTTATGCTGAATTAAGATGTTAATATTCTAATGCTATGAAGGGAGGACAGCCAGCCATTGGAGAATTTAAGGCTGTGGTAACCAAAAGAACAGAACCATACCACTCAGTAACATCAAATCTAATATTAATTTACTGAGTGGGGTGGGTCTACCACATGGGTAATGATTTCTGCCTTAACACGCGCACACCAACAGAACTGACAGAGGATTCCAGCACAGCAGTAACCAGCACCATGACCTTTGGCAATGAGGATACTTGCTCTGGCTGGTTGACAAATCCAAGTCCTGTCTGCTGGCTAGGTCTTTATGCACTGTTACTTGGGATCAGCTATCTGCTTCCTGTTGGACATCTATTAACGAGTTCCCAAGGGGCTGTTTTACTGCTTTCTAACCTAGATTGTTGGCATAAGTGACCCATGGCCTTGTTGATCACCCCAAACAAATCTTGCTTTTTGCTGTAACTAAAACTAATTAACCATAACTATCAGCAAACATTCTATAAGCATGTAAAATTGTTAAAATTTCATCTGCATGTCATATTTTCTTTGCTGTACATAGTTAAATTATGAGACTACAGCAGATATATTACAGAGCTTTTGGGAAAGCCTTCCACAGAACAGTTAACTATCTGAACTTTTCCTGTGTTGCTAGCACATACCAGAATCATCAAATGAGTTAGATCTGGACAGATGTTGTCAATGTTTCACTTATCTGAACATTGCTTTTGTGTCGGCTTCATCCCATCACCCCTTTTCACTAAGTGTCTTTTTATTTCTTGACTTCAGAACCCCCCAATCCCCAAACTGTAATTCTCCAAATGGAATTTTCTTGGAACCTATTCTTTGATCAGTTTTGTGTATGATCTAAACATTCATACAGAAAAGTAAAGATTTGGATGATCTGAAGCCACATGCAACATGACTGTCTTTCCGTTACAAAAACAAGCCATTTTCTGTGTCTAACGACCTGCTCCATACAAGCTGTTAGAGAACTTAAAGTTGTTACCAACAAGCTCAAGATGTGTAGTTTAAGCTGCTAGAACAGAGTCTTTGCTCCTATCTTGCAATGTCAGAAAAAAACTTGGCTAGGAAATGTGAGCCTTTTGGCAGAAACGTACTGGTATGCTTTATAGACAGCTGCCTTAGAGTAAAAAATAAACGTTTTGTAGCCTGAAACCAAGCTAAATGAGGATACATGTCTTTTTAAATGCAACATCTATTATGTTCTAGTTATCACTGAAAGCACAACATTTCCCATAACGAAAAAGTTGAGGAAATAGCAAGGGAAGGTTACACAATGTAAATGTAATAAATATAGCAAACCTATTCTTTTTTTTAAGATCACTTTATGGATATAAACACATGCACATCCATACAAGTAAAAATATGTGGAAGTCTCCAAATTTTCATGCTTATAAGTGTATTTAATATTTTATCAATGACAAGACTCATAGAGTCTTGTAAACAAACAAATGAACAAAAAATACCCACTGTTATTTAGCCTTTCCAGTTCAGAAAAAATCTTTTTTTTTTTTTTTTTTTTTTTTTGGGGGGGGGGCATGCGGGGGGGTTGGTGGTAAAATTTTATGCCAAGTAATGGTAGAAAATCCAATTCCTTTTTTATTTTGCTGCATCTATAGGTGCTTGTGCAATGTTAAAAATGTAGGTTGTTTTGGGGTTTAATCAGTTTTTACTGTACTAACTCCACAGAAAAAAAAAACAGTCATTAGTTCCTTGACTTGCCTGTTTATTTATCAACTTTTCCAGTAGAACATTAATTTGATCCTTCTAACAAAAATTATGAACAATAGGTCAAATTCAGTTCCATTATATCTAAATAGGAAACATTTTTGTATTCCCACAAAAATGGTGTATTTCTAATTGCACGTGTACACACAAGTTTGCTTTCATCATAGTAAATTACTCTTACCAAGGCTGTTAGAAAAAGAAGAGTAAAAAGCCCTAATTGAAAGGGTAAAATGGAGAACTTCATTGCAGCCGTGTCTAGACATGCTTGATAACAACATAAATATGTGAATGTGTCATGATTTAAAACATTGTAAAATACAGTAATGCTATTTATCTTTCCCTTTCAGAATGAGAAATCCAATTTAATTAAATGTAGATCCTATTTTACTGGACTTCACTGGCTTTGATTCTTATTTCAATCACCATGTTTTATTTTGTGTCCTGGCTTTTGAAAATGTTGTCCTTTAAGAGCATCACATTTATTATGGGAAGCATTTACAGAAAATAAAGCTTTTTAATAAATTAACTGATTTTAAAACTAGTGAACTATGAGAATTTTCAAAATGATGTTTAGGAAAATAAAGATAAAAGGAATAAAGAATACTCCTCTGGGTTCAGATGTTGTTGAATATGGTTTAATGACCTTGGTATGCCCATGGCTTGTCTGTATTGATTAAATGTGCTGTCATTAGCTGTCTCAGAACAGAATAACACCCTAATAATAAAAATTTCTTGCAGTGGAGCATTACAAATCTTAATAAACATAACTGATAATTATTTCTGTCATCAAGATGTAATGTTTTGATGACAACAGAGGAGGCTACATGTGTTTTCCCAGTTTAGGCCTAGGATGGATATCTTAACAATGCCCTGATATCTAGAACTTCAGATGCTATGTCTCAAAACGAAGTCAAAACGTTTTGAATGTTTAAATATTTGTGATTGTTAGTATAAACACTTGTTGTGATACACTGAGCAAGGGAGAGCAGAGGTGGAAAGAAAGACACATTTTCTTCTTAGCTGCCAAGGGGATGACAAATACTCATAAAGACAAATCATAGCGTACAATAGTTTAGTGCCTTCCTAAAGCACCAGGCCCTTTAAGTAGTAGAAGTCATTCTTTATGACTCCTATAAAGTAATCTTTTAAATTACTACATTTTTATATAGTATTTTCAAAATAATATGCCCATAATCACATACCAGAGCGACTTTATTGCTGACTTACATTTCTAGGTTACTATGGCTAGTGTTCAAGGCAGAAGTATCTGTGTGATAAAGGGCATGCTGTATATTCTGACCAAAAGATAGGCTGGAATAATTTTGTGTTATTACCTAAAGTGTGAGGCTCAAATTTCTTGCTAAATGTAATCATTGTTTACCAGGTCATTTAATATCATATCAAAGTAGTATTAGTCTGATAATTTTAAGATATTGAACCCTAAAAGGTGAACATAATCTACTTGGGTCAAAAGGTTCAGATGAAAATTCCTTTTCTTGAGTTTGATTTCCTGTCCCTTTAAGTTTATTTCAATTCTGTAGTAGCAGTTAATATCTTTTCACTCAAAAGTACAATAAAACAACAACTAAAAAGCAAGTGAAAAAAATCTCAAAAGGGATATAACATAGGAAGCCTATGTAATATTATATTAATATAACATATAATAATTATATCATATTAATAATACTGTATTATTATATTATTATAATATAATAAGATATGATTGTATTATATTAATAATATAAATATTATTATATTATTATAATTGTAATATAATTATAATACATTATAGTTATATTATGTTATATAAGTAGCCTTTTAGAATTATCAAGTATAGGAGCAATTTATACTTATTTCACATTTTCTGACATGAAGAGATGTTTATTTTGCATTAGTTTAAACAGGAGAAATTTTACATGACACTAGTCATAGTAGTAAAAATATTTAGATTTTAATTTTATTTAGATACTTAACTTATCTATTAGATACTTAACTTATCTATTTAGATATTTTAACTTTATATAATATATGTGGGTATATATATATATATATATATATGCACATGCAGATATTTGAACCCCCCCTTTCCATGTTTCTTCTGGACAACTAATCTTCTATGGTTTATCCAAATTCAATTGTTGGCAGTTTCAGACTTTAACACTCTTTCTGTTCTTCTAAGGTTGCCAAAGAACATCTTTGTTTTACTTTGAATATTAAATCCCGCTTTCCTCTTCTGATGAACATGATTTTAAAAATGAGTTTACTTAAGAATAGCATCACCTGATAACAGCAGATATAATATAAACACATCAGTTACTGGCTTTTTATTTATTTATTTATTTATTTATTTATTTATTTTTCCAGAACAGTAGATTTGCTACTCAAGGACAAAAAATATTACATGTAGACATTTTTTAGAACTAATATTTCCACCTTGCAGTTTTAAACAACTCAGTCTAAAATTTGGCTCTTACATTGACCTAAATATTCTTTGCTGTCCTGGAAGTAGTAAGTAGTTACAAGTACTTACTGTTACAAAAATTTTGCAATGCAGTCAGTATTAATCACTATTTACCTAGAAAAGACAGATTCCCAAGGATTTCATTGGATTAAAGTAACAGTTATTTTACCTTACATTTCAGCTAATTTGAGCAAATCTCTCTCCTGATTCTGACATATAATGTATCAAGTATGAATTTATTACAGTGTTCTAAGATAATCATTTTATTTATTTATTTATTTTTTTTTTTTGGGGGGGGGGCAGGGGGAGGAGGAGGTGAACGTAAAAAAATCCCAAACTCCAAACTATTTTCTGTTATTTCTAAAGAACTTCACATGATTTTCCACCTGCTCTGACTTCTGCCCTGGATGAGATTTCCCATACGGGAATTAAAGCATATGGTACCAAGACTGGAGGCTTAGTAATGCTTAGCAAGTCTCTGCTTGGTAATGAACAATAATCTGCAATGTGTTTCAGAAGCTTGTTTTTGGCATCACAAGCACATGCATAAGTGAAATTCTGTTCCTTACAGTAACACTTTGAAAGTACCTTGCTTGTTTAAACATACCATTGGGAAAAACAATCTGTTTTGCTAATGTCTTAAGCTCTTCAAAAAGAAGCTTATTGGTTTTAAATTCATGGTGTTTTTTTTAATGATACCTCCATGCTGGGAAATTGGGAATCTGCTCTGGAGTTTTACTACAGAGGTTGTTTTGGAAGAGCTGACAGGTAACCTACTTTTTCTTTCCCAGAAAACACTTGAAAAAAGAGACATATATTTTCATCAGTGCTAAATAGCAATAGTTTTAGCACTTTGATTTGTTTTTCCACAGTGATTGTGAACTAAAACCTCTCCAAAACACACAGTCTATTTGAAGGCTCATAGTACCCTGATGCAGGTGAAGACTCATGGGAAAAAAAAAAAAAAGAAAAAAAAAAAAAAAAAAGCTGCTCACAAAGAAAGGCAAATCCTAGTTTAAATAAAGACATGACAGTGTGCTCCCAATAGTTTCTCATAAATTTTTCCCTTTATGAATTTATTAAATACATGCAGTTGAGTTTCTGCGCTATTTCCCTGATTGAAGGAGAACTAGAGGGTGTGTTTGTAGCTGATTGCAATTCCTGATTGATAGGGAGAACGACAGATTGCTATTAATATCAACTCAACTCTTTTAAAGGAAATATGCCTGATAAATACTGACTGTTCCTATCAAGAGAATCTCTTGTTTATTGCAAGGCTGATTGCTTTAAAACCTGCACTTAGAAAAGTACAATATATTTTGTATACTTGCATTATCTTTTATATTACCTCTTCCAAAAACTTTGCAATGTTTTCTTAATACAATGGAGTGGACAACTTTTGATATATAGATGACAGAAAAGAATGGAATGAGGATAGCATACTTTGACTGTAATGAAACTATGCTTTAAAAGAAGAGACACAATAGTTAGAAAACATAAAAGTTCCCTAGTCTCTGCTGTTTAAAACATAATAAGAACATTGACTAGTACTGTAGGCTCACATGATTTTCTGCCAAGAAATGCAGAAGACGAATATTCTGATTATTTAATCCATGTTACATAGGTAACATAGGTTACATAGGAGGGGGAATATTTTAAGAAATGTAAGAGTGAAGATGGAGATTTCTATATGTTGCTTTGCATGCTATCATATATATTGTTCATATATAATTCAAAATATTTTCAAATATACTAAGTTTTTGTCCTCTTCAGCCCACCAGAAAGAAAACCAACAAGATTTTGTTGGTGGTGGTTTAAGCTGCTGAAGATCATGTTTCCAGTTTTCTTTCTATAGCTGCTAAACTAATAAGTGATATACAACTGAAGTGTTCATATATTTTACTCTAGAAGTTATTTTTAGCCTTACTATCATGAGAATCTCAATCAAACCTCAGAAATGTGTAAGACTCTACACAGATTTGGAGGAAGTGCCTGAGTTTTCAGCTCCATATTTCAGGCCACATTTACTCTGAGCAGGGCCAAGTTGCTCAGGCCAAGATAACCCTTCAGTGCCAGGTATGTTGGGGCCACCCAACACATTCATTTTCATCTCAGGACTGGAGACATGGTCGTAAATCGAAGGATCATGCACAGGGTGAACTGGACACCTGTATAGTTGCAATTCCATATCGATCTCCTACATGCTGGATAAGGTTTTGTGGTAGAGAGAAAGCAGCTCTTCCCCTGGGAAGAAGAGTGCTTGCCCTTCAAAAGCAGTTTCAGTAGGATTGTGTGTTTTCTGAACTGGTAAAGGGCAAATAGAGATACGAAATTATATGGAAAGATTCTTACTGCATGCAGAAATACTGATGGCTTCTAGAGTAAATGCTGAGAAGGATTAAGAAAAACTTCAGGAATCCCCAAACATCAGGACGGCTTTATCTGACAAATGATAACAGAAATACAGACCAACTGCCAAATATCTATGCAGAAAAACAGCCTCATTTAAATATGCTAGCATGCATTTGTGAATGCGGGAAGTACATGTTCTGATGAGAAATGTAGATAACAGGTGGTGGTATGTCCAGCAATGAAATCAAACCATCTGGTTCCTGGTGTGTCTAGTGCCAGCATTTAATCTGTGAACAGCTTACTGGTTCTGCTAAAGACCCTAAAGGCCTAGTCTTTGGATTAAAGAGTGCTGGATATCCAGCTAAAGTGCATTTGTTTCTGTTCTGCTTGCAGGTATAAAAGCTCAAGAGAGACATGTTTCTCTGCTGTAACTTCCAGGAAAGGTCTTGCTGGAGTAAAAAAGCATAGGATGAATAAATCGGATATATGTCTTCCTACACTCCTTTTCCCACTGGCTCAGGTAGTGCTGAGAGGAACAGTTTTATAGTCATTTTAGTTTCAGGTGCCTGGAGTACTTCTGAGAAGTTATTCAAAAAAAAAAAAAAAAAAATAGTTTTTAAGGAGTACATTGAAGAACTAGACCTCAAGTGACCCACTTGAATGTCAAGTCCATAAGTCCATAACTGGCTAGAAAGATCTTCCTAAAAACTACTGGTTTATCCTGACCAAAACCTCAGAATTTTGACTGAGGTTTTAGAAAGTTTCTTGCGATATCCAAATAGGTAGTGGCAGCATGGAGTGCTTAATCTTGAGTGCTGCCACTTTACCCAAGTAAATTCCAGTAAAAGCATTTTGGATTTTATCAGGCTGGGGTTCACACAGAGGGCTGAAGCTGCTGAGTGTTTGTGGTCAGTTATGAGTTTTGTAAAGTGTTGAAAATATTCAGAAGGAAAAATGTTTAGACTGTATACTGAGCTACTTCACAGTCAGCTAGATCTATAATTTCATGACTCTTCATTTCCATAGTGATTATTTTTTCCCCACATTCTCACTTTCCTTTCAATTCCTCAATATAAATTTAATTGATACTGCTGGTCCTTCTCATAGGCCATCAAAACTTAAGGGTGTCTTGTCCTGTCAGTCATGCTGCATGAATTACATGACCCCTGGTATTTCTAAAGAGTAATTAAGCAAATATAAGAGATACATATGTAGAATGCAGAAATCAACTACTTCTTGATTAGCTCTATTTGGTTTAATTTCACAGAGAGGAAATGATGCTTTAAGCAGACATTGAAATTAATCTTTTTTTTTTTTTAATGACCTCTTTTTTATTTTATTTTTATTTTATTTTATTTTATTTTTTTGTGAGAAAGATGTCCCACAAGATGGCAATAAAAGATGGTGGCAGCAGACCCAAATAGCAATGACATATTTCTTTTTTTCATCATAAATAATATGAGATAGTAGAGTGGTCACCTGAATTGGCAGGTCCTGATAATAACTAGTCTTCCAGATCACTTAGGGATCTGAGTTGATGGATCTTCGGTACCTTATTCTGTTGAACATAGTATCTGTTTCATGCTAAATGCCTACCCATGATCAGTTGTGTTCATCTTGATCATAGGCCAAGACAGCTCTCAAGGTATATGGCAGGGAGAAAGCAAAGAGACTAAGAGATTTCATTGCTAAGATTCAACTAACTGGGTATAAAATGTGCCCAAACTGCTTTCAGATTAGCTTCATTTGATATTCAAGAACAAGCCAGTGGTATTAGAGATCTTCAAATCTGAGTGTATCAAAATGATGAATGAATGACTATCAATAATGAATGACTAGTTAAAATGAGAGATCAAGGTTTTCTTCCTTCGTAAAATTCTAGTATGTGACTGTCTTTTTAAGTTGATGTTCCATATTTCACAAGAAACTGGTGATTCTTAGACAAAATTGAAATAAATATTTAGAAAGGTATAATGTAAATATTTACTAGTTTCCAGGGGTTAAAGAAAAAAAAAAAAAATAAAGGGGAAAGAAGCTCTTTTCTTCCAAATGTGTTCTTTTACAGCAGATCAGCTGTTTTGTTGAAGTCTCACAAGTCTATAAAAATCTACTAAAATTCTTGCTTCCTGGCCAGAGAGGAATTAAATACTTTATTTATTTATTTATTTATTTATTTATTTATTTATTTATTTATTTATTTATTTTCTGTGACTTTTCCACTCTTTCCCTTCCATTTCTAGTGTGAATTAAGGTTGTCCTGGTCTAGATTAATCTGGAGCTAGTCCCATTTCTACTTTGTCTTTTGAAGATATGTGTTGGAGGTAAAAATATTTCCATATTTATGGATTTCTACAGCAGAGTTGATCAGCAAAGTATGTTGGTGGCATATGGATGAAGATAATTAGGAATTAGATTAATAGTTGAGACTCCATGGGATTAGGGGGATGGGAGAAAGGAGGTATGTAATGGATATTCAACACATCTGTATTAATGAAAATAAATACAAAAATAAGAGAATTTTCCTCTTTTTTTTTTTTTTTTTTTTTTTTTAATATATTTTGTAAGCAAACTGATATAAAGTAAAAATACGCATTAATTTGATAATACCAAAGGGAAAGATAATAGGAAAATAGAAATAGAAAATAGAAAATAGAAAAATAGAAAAATAACAGGAAAGATAATAGTAAAAAAATAAGTTATTCTTTCTGCAAAATCTCACAAAATAACTGATTGCTCTTTGACTAACCATCCATTTGGGAACATTAGCCTGGATTTTTACTGTTAAACATAATTGGCTGTCTTTTATCTCTTGCATTTGGATAGCATGTGTTTTTATTGATGTTAAATGATCCCTAGAGAAAGCTGAATAGTAAATTAGTATTGCTTATGAAAAAAAAAAAAAAAAAAAAAAAGATAAAAGGAATAACCATTTCTATTCAAGTATTTCTGTGCTGCTGGCTCTAGGATTTTTTTAATATGTATTTTTATTTTAATATATATTTTATTTTTAAAGATAAAATATGACACTTTGTTTTTAATATGGTGTATGTGTACACCACAATTGCAAACTAATAAAATATAAGTGGTATATATATACATTTAAGTGAGAATTGTTTGCCCCTTAGCATTCCATGAATGTTCTGAACATACCTTTCAAGGTATTACAAGAAGTAATACCTTTTACAATAATACAAGTAGTATACCTTTCAACCTATTACAAGAAGTCACGTTTTTATGGTTTTTATGCTTCCTACAATGCATAGGACAGGGGTCTCAGTTGTGAGAGAAACTCCAATAATTATGAAATCTGCATCCCAGAGTTGTGTGCATATATACACACTCTTCATGTTTAGTCTGCCTATACAGTGCTTTGCAAGCCCATGTGTTTCTAGATAAACTTAAGCATGCATGAATATATGTCTTTTTCATTGGGAATCATAGAGAGGAGTTCCTGGTCCTATAAGGAGGTCCTTATACCAGAAGGAATAAGTACATACAGAATGTACTTATACAATAAGCAATTGAAGATTTTTACATTTATTTCCTCATATTTATTACTTCATTGAGTGCTGAATAAATACATAGCAAAGTCAGTTTAAAGCTAAGAAAGACAAATAAATCCATCTAGACTTTGATATATTTGTTTTATATTACGATATGCTTTGTAATAATATAAAGGAAAAGTTTATTTCTGAATACATGCAGTTCACTAGCAATGAATAAAAAGTATTGAAATGCCCAATGCCTAATCTATAAATAAAATCTTAAAGACTTACTTATAACACTTGTATATAATAAAAGAAGATGGAAAAGAGAAGTTTTAATTAAATACACAATGAGAAGATTATGAAAAGACACGTTGATCTATTGTAGATTTTTAATTACTAACTCTGGTCTGGGCAGTGAGATCAGAAGCTCAAAAGCTCAAAAGTGTTAAAGTGCTTTATTTAAAAAATTCTTCCTTAAAAAAAAAAAAAAGAAAGAAAGAAAGAAAAAAAAAGTTCAGTAAAAAACTGTCTTATAGCAAATATAACATTGAGTGTTTTTTCCATTTGCAACTGTTGTGATGTTCTTGACTGACCTTGGGCAATGTATAGCTTATATGCTTCCAGAATTCTCTCCTGAAAGAAGATACAGAAGATAATGTTTTTCTAATTTCCTCGAGCAGTTTGAAGCTATATTTCACCTATGTCACTCATTTTGTTCTCAATTTAACTATGAGGAACTGTTGCTATACTGTTGACCAAAGCTTAGAAAGAGAAATTGAAGTGCAAGTATGACAAAAAGCAAATGACACACAAAGGAAATAATAAATGATATAAATAATAAAGAAAATAATGAGAAAAATAACAAAGGAAATAAAGACAAAAGACAATAAATGAAAAATGAAAGACAAGGAAGAAATAAATTTGATGTGATAGAAAATAACATTTTATTCATTATTTATTTTATTTTGTTTCTGTTAATTTCTATTTCCCAAATACACATGAGAGTCGACATAAAGGAGTTAAAATTTCAACTTTTTGTGAAGTAACAGAGATTATTTTTCAAGCTGATTATGGCTTTCAGAATGATAACAAGCATTTCTGTGTTTCCATTTTGCCTTGTGGCAAGCTAAGCTTGCTGCTTCTGCTGATTTCAAGTTCTCCATGGTCATTTCTCCCCACATGCTGCTGGAAGCCTTTAACAACACCTTGTCCCTGGATTTTTGCATTGGGTATGGGATCACTAGTACTAGTGCAGTGCTGGTAGAAACAGGAAGAAGGCTGACTTTTTCTTGGTTTTGGTTGGTTGCTTTTACTCCTCTCTTCCTGTAATTTTTTGATACAGAACTCTCACTTTGCCTAGCATTACCTTTGTAAGTACCAACTGCCATGCTGCTCGTGTTTAAAGTGTTTCATGTTAACTGTACTTGAAGTATCTCCACACTACCTCTTACACTTAAGATTTTTGTGGATACAACAAAACATTAAGAAACATTAAAAGACATTTTAGTAATGCTAAAGCTGAGTATCCACCTCGATGATGCCAGTATTTCTTTTCATTAAGATAGGCACACAAAGATTGTGGTGGCCCCGTGACAAGAGGGACAAACTTTCTCTATTTCTTCAATACACAGTTTTCAGCTTCCTAGAATTCATTCATGTGTGAATGGAGTTTTTGATGCTTTCTGCTTTCTACTTTTCTGGTCAGCCTGTTCCAGTGCCCCACCACCTATTACTTGTGGTGTGCATTAATGTTGGTGATTCCTATACACTTTTCAGAAAATCAGTGCTGGTCAATCTTTAAGCACTGCCTCCTAAAAGCACAAGATCAGGCAATTCTAAAATATCAGAAGTCAAGCAGGTGGGGCAGAAGGCTGGCCTGGCTGATCAGGGATCTTCTACTGGAGTTTAGGCAAAAAGAGAAAGTGTACAACTGCTGGAAGAAGGGAGACGAGGAAGGAATATGGGGATGCTGTTCGTGTTTGTAGGCAGAAAATTCATGTGGCCAAAGCCCAACTACAGTTGAAGCGGGCCATGTCTGTGGGAGACAATAAAAAGTTTTTTTTAGATATGTGAACAGAAAAAAGGAGGACCAAAGAAAATATAGGTCCGCTATTTGATGGGGAAGGTCTCCTCACAGACAATGACATAGGCAAGACAGAGACATTTAATGCCTTCTTCACCTCTGTCTTCAATGCTGATGATAGGCTTTGGGACCCAGGGTGCCCTGAGCTGGAGGACCATGACAATGGGAATGACAAACTCTGAACTGCCCCTGAACGTGTATGGGATTTGCTGCTCTGCCTGAATCCATACAAGTCCATGGGTCTGGATGGGATTCATCCCAGGGTGCTTAAAGAGCTGGCTGATGTCATCGCGAGACCTCTCTCAATTATTTTTCAATGATCTTGGGAATCTGGAGAGGTGCCAGTAGACTGGAAGCTGGCAAATGTTGTGCAAATTTTCAAGAAGGGTAAGAAAGAAGACCATAGCAACTACAAGCCTGTCAGTGTCATGTCAGTGCCTGGTAAAATTATGGGGAAGATGATTCTTGAAGTTATTGAAACGCACCTGGGGGACAATGAGGTCATTGGTCACAGACAGCATGGGTTCATGAGGGGTAGGTCCTGCCTAACAAATTTGATTTCCTTTTATGACAAAATTGCCTGTCTAGTCGATCAAGGGAAACTAGCTGATGTGATCATTTTGGACTTCAGCAAGGCTTTTGACATGGTTTCCCATAGGATCCTACTGGACAAAATATCCAGCATACAACTTAAAAAAACCATCATACGATGGGTAAGAAATTGGCTGATGGGCAGGGCTCAAAGGGTTGTGGTAAATGGGGCCACATCTGGCTGGCGGATGGTCACTAGTGGGGTCCCTCAAGGTTCCATTTTAGGGCCAGTCCTCTTCAATGTTTTTATAAATGACTTGGATGTAGGACTAGAAGGTGTTCTGAGCAAATTTGCCAACAACACCAAACTTGGAGGGTGGAAACTCAGCTGAGGGTGGAAAGGCCTTGTAGAGAGATCTGGACAGATTGGAGAGCTGGGCGATCACCAACCGCATGAAGTTTAACAAAAGCAAGTGCTGGGTCCTGCACCTGGGATGGGGCAACCCTGGCAATACGTACAGACTGAGCAACAAGATGCTGGAGAGCAGCCCCACAGAGAAGGATCTGGGGGTTGTGGTCGACAGCAAGTTGAATATGAGCCAGCTGTGTGCCCTGGCAGCCAGGAGGGCCAACCGTATCCTGGGATGCATCAAGCATAGCATTGCTAGTCAGTCGAGGGAGGTGATTGTCCCACTCTACTCTGCGCTGGCCTCACCTCGAGTACTGTGTGCAGTTCTGGGCAACACGGTACAAAAAGGACATTAAACTGTTAGAGAGCATCCAGAGGAGGGCTACGAAGATGGTGAAGGGCCTAGAGGAAAAGACGTATGAAGAGCAGCTGAGGTCACTGGAACTGTTCAGCCTGGAGAAGAGGAGGCTGAGGGGGTACCTCATCATGGTCTACAACTTCCTTGTGAGGGGGAGTGGAGAGGCAGGTGACCTATTCTCTGTAAACACCAGTGATAGAACCTGTGGGAACGGTGTTAAGATAAGGCAGGGGAAGTTTAGGCTTGACATCAGGACAAGGTTCTTCACTGAGAGGGTGGTCGCACACTGGAAGAGGCTCCCCAGGGAAGTAGTCACTGCACCAAGTCTATCTCTATTTAAAAAACGATTGGACTGTGCACTTAGTAGCATGGTCTGAACTTTTGGATAGACCTGTGCAGTGCCAGGAGTTGGACTTGATGATCTTTATGAGTCCCTTCCAACTCAGGATATTCTATGATTCTATGATTCTATGAAAGTGATCTTATGGTGATTTTAATAGTAACTTTTGAAAAATGTGTGCAAAGTTATCTTTATTTTCTCCCTCTCCTCACCTTCACTAGAACCTTCATATTTGGGAAAATCTAGGCTTTCCCTTTCCTTCACAAGAACTATATTTCTTCTCACATTACAGCAAAGCACAGGACTAGAAAAAACAGCTACAGACATTTTAGAAAAGGAAAAAAATAATCTTTTAGTGTAATACAGAAGTAATCAGGTAAAATCCAATTTAGTTGGAAATAAGACATAGGCAAAATTGAGCTTAACAGTCCCTCTGCTCCTATAAGTTGCTAATCAATAATATTAATGAATTTAAATCTCCCTGCTACCTACAGGGAAGCACTTTGTCGTGATAAATTTTGCTTAAACCACACATTTTACTACAGTCCTGATGTCTCCCTTGCTCCCTGATGGCTGTCCCTTTTGTCTCTTCCTTGTTTCCTTTTTCCAATTCATCTCTCCTGTTTTGTGTGATTGAACTTCAGTGACATCTGGGGTTTGAAGTCTGAAGAAAAGAAAATGGTTTACATAAATCCATGAGAGGTGACAGATGTGACATTGTCCTCTCATATATCTTCTGTAGCCCTTATTGATCAGTTTATTAGGTCCAGCCTGTTTTTATCAGGGAACATGCCAAAGCACTGAGATTGCCGGGAGGCTCCAGCAGACATTTGGGGATGAAGGTCTTGTTCAGCTCACCTTCTGGCTCTGCTTGCTGCTGCTTCGCTGCAGCAAGTGGAGAGATGATTATCAACAGCATGGATTTTCATCCTGAGAACAAGAACATGGGAGTAAGGATCTATCCTCCAAAGACTTGGTATCCATTCATTTACCTTGGAAAGGTAGGTGATTGTTCCTCCATGTTTCACATTTTAAATCAGTCATTTGCTTTACTTATTAAACTCCTTCTGTGACATCTAGATAAAGATTTTCTGTAAAAAAAAAAAGATGCCAAGGGCATGACAACTTTACATTGCCTGTGAGCTGGATGACGTATTGATCAAAAAGGATCATTTGAAATGTAGGCGTTAGACTCAGGAGCACCTTGGGTTAAGCTGGGGTGAGTATCTTGGAATAGTTACTGGATTGCAACTGACAGCCAGAGAAATTAATGTAAACAAGCACAGTTTTCTTGTTGGTGTGAACCCGTGCTTCATATTCAGTCAGGCTATTTCTGGAACAGGATGTAACAGAATATAACACGAATAGCAGAATTTATCATCACAATAGTAATGGGGGAACTGAGATAAATAACACATGAGTTTGATTAAGTGGAAATTAATTGGAAACATACTAATGGTGAGTTTTCTTTTTCTTTTTTTTTTTTTTTTTCATTTTCTTTTCTTTTTTTTTTTTCTTTTCATTTTCTTTTTCTTTCTTCATTTTCTTTTCCTTCCCTCCCTCCCTCCTTCCTTCCTTCCTTCCTTCCTTCCTTCCTTCCTTCCTTCCTTCCTTCCTTCCTTCCTTCCTTCCTTCTCAATACCTGTGGTGACCAGTCATCCAGCCACCCAGCAGTCTGTTAGCTTTCTTGGGTGAGTAAAGCCTTTTTTTTTTTTTTTTTTTTTTTTTTTTTTCCTTTTTGGTCAAACTCTAGACGATTGCAGTTATAAAAATTGTTCTTCTAGAAGGAAAAAAAATATTACTTGTTTCTATTTTGCTAATATGGTATCAAAAACACTGTGTTCACAGCCCACAGGCTCTGCTTCACTCTGTTCCTGAGTTCTAACTTGTAAGCATTATTGAATGTTAGTCACTTGCTTAAAAACTGAGTTGTTCCAGATTTATCTTTTTCTTGAAGACCATTTTAAAGGTACATTTTTCCTATATCTTCCATATTCAGCCAGCCTTTCTGATGTTATTTAACAAACACATAATAATTTGTGCTAGATAAAAGACAACCAACCTACTTATCTTTTCTGTTTTTATAATTTCTGACACAGTCTTTATGGACATGAGTTTCTTAAGATATCTGTGTTGCTGTCAGGCAGACTGCTTGTTCTGGCCTTATCTCAGCTGTCTCTGCCAGCTGCAAATTTTGACTATTGAAAGAGTTAATAATGTAAAATAGTTGCATGCTACTCATTTCCTTGAAGGAATGCAGTGAATCATCACCATGGATGAAGACTCATATATTGGTGAAGCTATATTATCTAGCTCAGTGGTTGGGCAGATGTTGATATTTCTTTATTAGACTGGTTGGGAGCTTTATTCTTCAGATTTTTGGTGAGGACCAGGTCCTAAGACCATAGAGCATAACAAATTTATGCACTCTTGTGTCGTATCATAGACTCATAGAATGGCTTGGGTTGGAAAAAAACCTTAAAGATATCTAGTTCCGACCCCCCTTCCAAAGGCAGGGATGCCACCCACTAGATCAGGTTGCCTAGAGCCTCGTCCAATCTGGTCCTGAACACTTCCAAAGATAAGGATCCACAACTTCTCTGGGCAACCTGTTCCAGTGTGTCACCACCCTCTGAGTGAAGAATTTCCTCCTAACATCTAATCTAAATCTCCGGTTATTTCCTATATACCATTTCTCCTTTTCCTATCATTGTCTGCTTGAGCAAAAAGTTGCTCTATATCTTTTCTTTAAGCCCCCTTTAAAAAAGGGTGAAAAACTGTAATAAGATTACCCCAAGCCTTCTCTTCTTCAGACTGAACATCCCCAGCTCTCTCAGACTTTCTTCATAGGAGAGGTGATCCAGTCCTCACCTTGTGGCCCTCCTCTGGACCCACTATACATGTAAAAGATCCACATCCTTCTTGTTCTGGGGGCCCTAGATGTGGATGTAGCACTCTAGGTGGGACCTCATGAGGGCAGAGCAGAGGGTCGAACTTTTCTCACACCGCTGGCTGCTCCTCTGTTAATGCAGCCCAGGATGCAGTTGGCCTTCTGGGTTGCAAGCGCACACTACTGGCTCATGTCAAGCTTTTGGTCCACCAGAACGCCCAAGTCCTCTGCAGAGCTGCTCTCAATGAGTTCTTCTCCCAGTCCGTACCCATGCCTGGGACTGCCCCAGCCCAGGTGCAGCACCTTGCACTTGGACTTGCACTTGGACCTCATTAGGTTCACATGCGCCTACTTTTCAAGCTTGTCTGGGTCCTGTAACAGTCATAGTTGAGACATAGCTAACAAGTTAAAAAATTAACTAGAAGAAGAAGAAAAAACATTACTGAATCACAGTGAATTCACTCAAGAAGCAGGAAAGTAAGCCCAACATCTCCTGACAGTGTTTCTGCATTTGGAAAATGATGATTCCAGATTCCAATCAAGACACCTTAGCCTGAGTCAATGACTATACCAATCTCTACTACTTCCTTGAATACACAGCACTTTGAAAGAAAAAAAAAAAAAAAAAAAAAAAAAAAAAAAGAACACTTAATTTGGTTTTAAGAAAACATTAAAACATTATTAATAGCTCCCTGGGAATGGAGAGTTATTAGAGGATGTGTGATTTGTCATTTGGATTGCAGCTGCTTTGTTGGTGTAAAACTCTCTTCACAGACTTGTAATTGCATGACCTTAAGTATGCCTAACTTAATTATATTTTTAAACAAGTTAATTAGATTATTTGATGAATTATGATATGGAAAGAACTTGGCAGAGCATTCAAGATGAATGGAAGTGAGCTCTGACCTTTACTTCTTTCAATATGTTCTGCATTTTGTGGTAATGCATCCTTACACTACACTTACAAGTATGAAAAAGTGTTGTATTTTAAGTTCATCCAGTTTAGGGAGTCATAAGTAAATAAATAAACAACCCCTCTTAGTGTATATATATATATATATTTCTGATTTAGTTCAGTATCATTCAAATCACACCAATTAAAGTATATTTGATATTATACATAAACCAAATGATTGCAGTTTAGCTACTTCTTGTGTATGCACGGTGATTCTAAAAAAAGATACTAACACTTACTCATTGAATGCAGATATTTTTCTATTTTGCTATAAGTTCTGATCTCTTTGCATACTGTATCATTTAGTTTACATGCTGTGTAATGATAATTTTACAGAATGGAATAGAGCAAAGATATCATGAAAAAATATGGGTTCAATAGAAGGAACACAGAAAGAAGGATTCATCACATGTTTCTTCAAGAAAACATTTATTTGTAGTGAATGGCAAATTTGGATGAGAAAAGGCAGGCTGCAATAATTTAACTATTAATGCATCAAGTTTAGACTATTCTCCAAAGCTGATTTTATAAGTATACCATATAAAAAACAACTCAGAACAGTTTCAATTACAGGACATAGTCTTTACATTAGTAAAACTGTCATTATATCTATATAATCCAATGATAATCACATATCTATTTTACCCACCACAATAGAGCATTGAACATTACCTTTCCATTTGCTGCTGGTCTTGATCATAAAGCAGCCCAGCTCAAACTGCCCTATCTTATACCTGTAAAATGGTTACCTTGCAAGACCCTGGACAATGGTGTAGAGCAAAACATTCCATGCCTTTTTCAACAGAAATGACACATATTGATGTGTTTGAAGTTCTGGAACCTGGGAGCCTAATTCTTTGTGGTTAAAGTGTAGAGATGGCATTGCATTGACATACGTGTATTTGGATTGGAAGACACATAGACCAAAATGCACAAGAATATCTAATATAATGTTTTGAACAGTTGAGTAATATTAAAATATTGCTTTCTTGAAAGTCTGTCACAGTTCAACAGGGTGACAGAGGCCCTATAATGGAAATGAATTAGCTAAAATGAGTATTTTTCCTTTGTCTTTTTTGAGTAGTCATTTGGAAAGGGCCATAACATTCCTACACGTTTGTATAATCCTGGTCTCTTTCCACAAGGGCCCAAACTACTGAATTAAAAAAGAATCTTTCCAGTGACTTTAGCCATCTACGGATTTGTCACATAACAAAGTACTCTCAGGGAACAGCATTTCCTGATATAAATGCATACTTTCACTGAAACATCTTTTTTACTTGATAATTTTAAAATAGTATTTTTTGAGGCTTCTTTGTGAAACTGCAGTAGTTGTACATATGAACTGAAAAGGCAAGTATACATGCAAGTTAAGAAATAAATAAAATAAAATAAAATAAAATAAAATAAAATAAAATAAAATAAAATAAAATAAAATAAAATAAAATAATAAAATAAAAATAAAATAAAATAAAATAAAATAAAATAAAATAAAATAAAATAAAATAAAATAAAATAAAATAAAATAAAATAAAATAAAATAAAATAAAATAAAAATTGTGGGAATATTTTGAATGCATTTCTTCTTTCTTAAGAATTGGTATTGGAAAATTAAGACTGTTCCACAGAAGATAACCCTTCATGCAAGAGAAATCTCACTATTTCCTTTCCTCTTTCCAATTAGGTTTATATATTTTCAGGTGCTGGAGTAAGTAGTCTGCAGTTTAGAAAAAGGGCTGTAGAACATATAGTATATTGGAAACACATAATAAAAACAAATTGATTTTTTTTTCTGAGTTGCTTGAAGCTGCACGTTATTAGTTTTAAAAACTTAATCACCTTTTCTCTGCTGCAGAATCAATGCTCAGCTATCATCTTTATAGATGAAAAAATTGGAATAGTTTCTCTTCTTAGTAAGTGCAATCACACTTTTGAATCAATATTTTATTTTAAGCATATATAATATTAAATCTTGGGAACATACTTAATGGAAGTCTTTTATTAATATTTGTTTCTATCATTTAAAGAGAGAAACTGTGCTTTCTGTTAATATATTTGGAATTAATACCATTTTGATGGTAAAAATATAACTCGAAGTGCAATTTTCCCAATATCAAGTCTGTATATTGACTACAGAGGGAAGAAGTACTTTTACTTCTGGGGTGTGCTCTCTCTGAAAGTCCCTAAAATTCCAGCCTCAAATTTGTAAGCAAATCTTTCCCTTTTAAGCAGTTTCAGTCCTAGCTAAATCTTGAAGTGGTGGTCCTTAAGTCCTTAAGAGAGAACAGTAACACTGTTAACAGGCATTTGACAATCATTACAAGAAAGCATTGTAGTTCTTTACTGGGCTGTTACAAATTAATCTGTGGAACTCATGGCCACAAGATCACATTAAATCAAGGACATGTCAGGATTTCATGAAAAGGAGAAAGCAAAACTAATTGGAATACCATTAATGATGTTCAAAGCCTAGACAATAAACTGTTTTAAAAAGTATGACTCTTCATATATTAACCTGTAGTTTCTGTGCTTTCTGTATTGGCAGATGAATCGGTAGCGTTCAGTGAAAAATTGTTTTCAGTTCTCCTCCTGAATCTGAAGCTTCTGGCACTATCTGACTTACTAGAGGCCAAGCACTGGAAGTGCAGTGACTAATTCTATATCTTGATGTTCATCACATGCATCCTCCTTGTTAGTTGTCCAGAATTTCTTATTATTAAAAACTTGTGTTACTTCATTGTTTTTGTTTTGTTTTCCATGTTTCAAATGCAACAAGACACACAAAACAGGACTGTCTTCCAGAGCAAAGATGGTTACCTGATGAAAAATGATTTTGTATGTCGTTTTTATATTGCTATTATCGAAGAACCAGAGGGGTTCAGTCTGATGAAGCCTTTTAGACAAAGTCTTCAGTAAATATCTGGTAAGAGTCAGGTGAAGAATAAAATACTAAGCATGCCTAAACCTTCACCATTATGTCAGCTTCTCCCTCAGGCTGTTTGCTATTTCTGTGTCAGTGGGAAGACAATATTCTTCTTTCTGGCTTCTGTCATGTTAAAGATAATGTGATCACAGGTTTATTCTTCTTACTCTCAGAGTCCACCTTGAAGTAGTTTTCTTGGAGGTCTCCTTAGATTTAGAGGATATTTGCATCTTAAGTTACTGGGACAAGTGACAAGGATAGTTTATAAGTCATTAAAAGTGTTAGGCATTGTATTTATTAATATATGTTATTTGGAAGTAGTGTAGGTTAGAAAAAGGGACAGGGGATATGTTCATTCTTCTACAGCATCCAAAAAATTTAATACCGAATCTTGTTTCTGATAACTTTAACAACTGCTGTTTTGAAGATTAAGTTATTTTCCCTGGTATGTTTTTCACTGATTATACAATTTCCAAATATTTTGTGATACTAAAAGAACTGAAGCTATCTGTTCATTGTTTCACATCTGGTGAGTTTGTCAGGTCTTGAGTGAACAGTTGTAGTTGTTAATAATGAGAATCCAGACACAAGATTCTCATTCCATTCCAGTACAGGAAGCACTCATACAAAATATTTCAAGTGGTGCTGGGTTTGACAGTAGGCTAACAAGATGTTAATTAGAGGAGGAACTCTAATAAAATTCTGCCTGGGCATTTACTGAAGATCCGAAGCAGACATTAATTTTAAGGATTTATTTTTTTTTTCTCTTGCAATATTCATCTTGGACTTATCCATCTTGTATCAATTAGTACCAATACTAATTGAACAGAAACAGCTAGCTTTGGCCTGCTTACCTATGTTGGCACAGATGTTAGGGACTAGATGCTGTGGATATCCAGAAGGAATAAGACTGACTTTGGGTCACGAGACTAGAAACTCTCTCTGCACATACTGGGGACAGTAACAGAGATGCTGCAATTCCATTATCATCTCCTGGAAATATTATTTGATTTCCTCTCAGTCCAGTCTGGCTAGAACCACAAAACAATTATAGTGAACAACCTGAAACAAGACATCTGTGATGTGCAGCCTTTCAAGAGAACTAGCTTTGAATTTCTTTGAACAAGCAAAGTGTTTCATGCTAACTCCGTAGGGTTGATCTTGAAGATCAACTTAAGTGAAAATTAAAATGAGCCTTGAGAAGGAGGGTGCTAGAGTGAACAGTGTATGTTCAGGAAAGGCACAGGATTGCTTTAAACTCTCAAGATATTTTCCTTGCAGATACTGACAATGGCTCTTCACTTACTGCTGTATATTTTCTCTGTGATGTTGCTTTCCTTTTCTATGTGATACTTAACGGACTTTGAGATGATTTACCCTTCTGTGACATTAAGGGGTAGAGACAGCCTCAAACTCTTTCTCAACAATTAGGAATCCAGAGGCTTACCCAGTAAGCCTATGTGTCTGTCTCAGCCTTTACTTTGTGTGTGATCTTTTTATTTATTTTTTGTTTCTTTCCTGGGTGCTGAAACCAGGTAGTACACTTACTAGAGATCTGAGAGTCTAAGGAAGACAGTTGCCTCCCAGCAAACTTGCGTGTTTTTGGTTTTTGTTTTTTTTTTTTTGGATGTGAACTGTAGAGTCAAGCTATGCTGCTGTAATGATTCAAAAATGTTTGTGGGTTTAAAGAAAACTAGAACCTTGCTGATTGGAGTGTATTCCTCCATATATTATTGCTAAATTAACAGTTTTGATAAATGTGCAGTGTGAGAAATATGCAAATATAGAAATATAAGAGCTATCTTATACCTAGGCTGTTATAAGATATCATTTATGCATGTTTATGATTACATATCTTAGATGGACTGTCATCTCATCAATGTAAAAACTAATGATAGGATGTTTGAAATTTGTAAAATATGTTCTGAAATCAATCCATTGCAACGATGTTTGTGTCTCTTCTGCATTATTATTATTTATTATTTTTTTTGTACATACTTAAATGATCATTCTCCTGTCTAGGAAGCAGATTTTTAAATTACTCACATATGTATTTATAGAAACTGTCTTATAAATTGGTATATTTGAATATGTATGCCAGAAATGTCTGTGTACTCATTTAGTACATTGAAGAATACTTCAGTGAAGTCTTAAGATGCATCTTTTCAACCCTACCTATGAAAAGAAATATTGAATTTTAGGGCATATTAGTCATGGAGGCATTAAAACAACAAATAAACAAAGCCTTCAAAATGATACATAATTGCATATAAAAAAACACATTCCAATAAATTGATATTGATATTCTGGTAGCAAAAAAATCAAGGTTGCCTGGTAATTTTTTTCTTAGCTCTTAGACAACATTTCTGTAACTTCATGACAAATTTTAACAACAATATGTTGTACTTATAATGATCAAATAAATTGCAAGTACTATATATTATTTCTCACAAGATACTTTTATGCAACTTAAGAAGGTATTGCAAAGATGCAAAAGCTGAAGTTACTTGAATAACTTCAATATTACTTCAATAAACTTCAAAAACTAATAAAGTTTTATTCTATATCAGCTACAAGTACAGAGCATCATTTTACATGGAAAGGCATGTAAGATCAAACTCATGCTGTACTGAATACTGTAATCTCCCTGAAGTCATCTGACACCTCTTGCAGAACAGTCCCTTCTAATATTGAAGCTATCAAATAAGATTTAAGCGAGTGGCTAAAACTCTACAACATCAGTCAATGCATTTTAGTTTTACAAACAAAACCCACCACAAATAGAAACTGTAGTTCAGAATTTAACATTAAACAGGGAATGCTGTTAGTGAGGAAAATTTTAAATAAAGAGAGTGAGCAGAGTAACATCTAGCCTAAATATATGGAATATGCACTGAATATACAGGATGCACTGAATAATTTTGGCTGACTCTTTGGAAGTGTTCAAAGAGGTGTGATAGTAGAACTTATCTACAACACTGGAGAAAATATCAGCATTACCTTCATTTCACAAGTGACAACTACACAGTCATATTCTGTCACTTTAAATGAAATGCTGGTTTCTATGAACAAGCATGACAAATAATCTCATACCTGTAACAAAGACAATTCCTCCCTTCAAAACTTACTCATTTGGTTTATTGGTTTTTGTTTGTTTGGTTGGTTGGTTTGTTTTGTTTGCTTGTTTGTTTTTAATTGCTTGTCATTGCTTGTCAAAATACAAAATACATTTATGCTTGTAGAGTGGGAGAAGAGTGAAACATTAAAGTTACAAAATAATAACAGAATTGTGCATTTAGAAGCAGTTTTATATGGTAGGTACATTTATTCCACACAAATTAGTGAATGAAGTAATGGAATAAGAAAAATAGATTATTTATATTTTCCTAGATGGTTTTGTATGTTGATCCAACATTCTATTTAAAAGTTTGTTCCTTCGGACAGCTTTATTTTCAATACTTTGCCAAAAAGCCCAGAGCCTTGATTAGGTACTTTAAAAGGAAGTTACTTTGAAATTGATATATAGAAAAATAATACTACTATATGTGTACTTGCTGTATATTTAATACAAAATAATAACATTGTATGATCTTAAAAACATTGAGGAAACATACAAATGTGTTGGAAAGGAAGAAGAGAAGGAAAAAACTGAAGAAAAATAAAAATACAAAAAAATTATCCTGAAAAAGATTTTTTCTTTACTAGCTCAAGAAGAGAGCTGGAACAAAGGGTAAAAAACAATCAGATATTCTTATGAACATATAAGGAGAGAGAGAAATGATAGATTCAGATGTAGAGTTTCATCCAAATATCACATATTTTCATCCAAATATCACATATTTAAACTATATATATAGAGAGAGAAACAAACTTATGCAAAACTAAGTTGTAAACTTCAAGTTTTCTAGTAATTTGGCTTGTCTGTGCGCCTGGCTTTTTTCTTTCTGATGTTTTGTGAGTAGCCTAGTCTCATGTAGGTAATCTATGGCAAAGATTCTATAGATAGCACTTGGATCCTCAGAAGATAGTCATCTTCCTAAAATTCTAATGAAAAATTATTGTCTTTGTTCTTCTGCTCCTTTTGGGTTCTAGAATTACCCTATTTGTTCTTTCTGTGCCACTCCACTAGTCTGCTTATCTTCTACTTGACTACAAGCAAAGGAAAAATACAGATAAAATAGCCTAGTGAAGTCATCTGTAAAAGCCTGAAGATAATGGAGGTTCTTTGATTCAGTACTTCATTGTGTTGTGGAATTTATTGTAGTAGTATTGTTGCCTTGTGGAAGTAAAAGTGATGTGGGTCAAGGAAGATGTGAATGCTTCATAAATGATAGGTCCACAGACAGCTATTAGGTGCAATGGTCTGTATATTTGGACTTGCCCTTTTTCACGTATTTATTTTCCCTTACAGTTTCTCTCACCAGAAGAACCTGACTGTACTAGGTCTTAACCTAGAAAAGCTCACTGTAAATATCTTGTGTGTCTGTGTTTTTTTGTTTGTTTATTTTGGAACTCCTCCAGAGTGACCATAGATTTAATCCATTGCTGAAGTCAGTCTTCAAACCCACACAGATTGCTCAGCTATAGCAGTAGCTAGTGCACATCTGCTTTTTAGAAGCACACATGCATGTATGTGTACAGAGAATCTTATGTGCACTCCACCATTATTAACTAGCATTATCAAAACATTTACCGCAGGTTTGATGTCCTCTCAGTACCTGTGACAAGTCTCTGCAGTTTCTCCATGTTGTCAGTGAAATTACTATGAAGAGTAGGGGTTCTACATCTGTTTAAATACAGTGGAAAAGTTATAATTACAGTAGATTTGCATAACCCTGATCACAATGAAAACAGCTTTCATTGAAGTGAAAAATGAAATTAATCTTTAATAGGTATTTGTGGGAAATGACATATTTCTATCAAAACAAAACATTTTGTGAAAGAATCCATCTCAGGTGGCTAGAATGAAAGAACAATGCACAACAGCATGAATTTAATGAACAGCAAGGATTTACGGAGTCTGAATAAAGATACCATAATAAAACAACAGGCATACTCTGGAATGTAGACCATTTTCATTACTCTTTTTTTTTTTATTTTATTTTTTAATTGAATAAATGAAAGACCATTAAAAGCTGTAAAAGGCTGGTATGACTTAGAGCTAATATTAGATTTGCATTTATGGCAAAATGAGATTTTCTTATTTAATGAAGCTTAATTTAAAATTACATTTCAAGAAACTTAGGTGTTACACTTATCCAAATTTGGCATAACTTGAATGGTATCTGGTAGTGTGGGTATGTTTTTTCCATTACCAGCTTCATGAAAATATATATTTTTGAAATTTAACATAGAAAATAACTGCATAAATGCAGCATCTATATCCCCAAGACAAAGGCCTCCTGAATAGCCCATGCAATGTAATAGTTTTAATAGTTTTCATGAGTAACACAGTGTTACTAAGCACTAATCTGTACTTTTTTTATCTAAAAATTGAGAACATTTTTCTTCCAATATTAAGAATAAGGGGGGGGGGGGGGGGGCAGGGGTGAGGTAGGGGAGAAGCATGCCTTGCAGCACTGTACATTTTTAAATAACAGTTCTGTGACATTTCTATACAGCATCAACACAGAACTCACTGTTTCTTTCAACTTAAAAACATTTCAGAAAAATATACAGCTTGACAGAAGGGGCTTGTAACTGTTCTGCAGGTACAATAGTTTAACATGAAAGAACTAGGGATAAACTCAACTCTTTTGTCTATCTGTGCATTAAAAATACTACCCGTCCTGCTCAAGGGAGTGAAACATTTAACCCCAGGTGTGATTCGGTAGTGAAGATTTCTTTTACATCCTGTCCACTAGAGCTAAAATGCTGTGAACTAAAATGGCTGCCTTTGTGTGCAAGAAAACACTGTCTTTATGTTGCTCTTCAATCCCAGATTTTATAACACAGGCTTGATAAGTTGCATTTTAGGAACTTTCCGTCTGTGCACCAAGTTGCTGTTCATTGAAGGCAAGCAGCGCTGTGACAATAACATGCTACGTGAGACCAGCTGATGGGTTCACCTTGTCATTGTACCAGAGGCAGCTGAAACAAAACTTTCATTAGAGGAAGCATGGAAAACAAACAGTTGCTCCAAAGACCTTTGCATTTGTACAAGAATGCACAAGTAATGCTCTCTCTGCTATTCAAGCTTAGCTGTTATTTGTTTCCTTGTTGATTTTTCTGCTTTCAAGTGCAGTCAGCCAGCAGCGAATCTGCTGCCTTCCTCTTGAATGAAGTACATGTATGTTTAGGTGCTTATATGAGGTACAAAAGTAGAAACAATTTACAAGATACTTCCGCTATGGTATACCTCTGAGCTGATTTTCCTCTTCCACTACCTGCCCCTCTCTCTCCCTCCCCCCCCCCCCCCCCTCCTTTCTTTTTTTTTTTTGATTTAAAGATCCTCCTGTTACTACCCTTGGAAGAACTGAAGGATATAGTAACTTCATGAAAGTATTATACACAAGATTCTATCATCCTAGTTTTAACATTGTGCTCTCAATAGTTTTAACATTGTGCTCTCAATAGGGATTTTTGTTTGTATTCATGTAAAAAATGTAACCTATCTTCTTTCTCATCACTCCAATTCTTAGTAATGCCACTAATTACTTTATAAATTAAAAATTACAATCAAGTATATATTTAAAAATGTATTATTGCTTGCTAGACTCTTTGTATGCATTACAGTATTCAAAGTTAAGATGAATATATTAAATGTTTTAAAGGTGTTTTATAAATGTCACATTTCTCTATTAAAATTGATATTACACACGTGGACCAAATTAGAGGAGATTAATATGTTATTAATGATTTTTGTCTAATTTATGGATCAGAATACAGATATGATTTAGTAGAAGTAACCAGTCCATATTAATCCTAAGCAAAATTATGTTATCTTGTAATATTATGTAATGTATTCTTAAATATAAAATAAATTATGCAATGTAAATATATAATGTAAATATAAAATAAATTATGTAAAGTTAGGTAAATTATGTGATGTAAAGTAAATTATGTAATGTATTCTTAAATATAAAATATTCTTGTAATATTATGTAATGTTATCTGTAATCAACTCCTGGCACTTTTTTTTTTTTTTGGTACAGCAAATTTTGTTGCAACAGTCTTTGGATAGTCAGTCTCCCTTTTACTGCTGATGCATGATAATTGTGTAAATTTCTCTTTTGTAACTTAACCAGCCTACCTATTCCTTTTAGAGTTTTATCAGCTACTACATCACAAAAAAAGTTCACCAAAAAATTAATGTCCTGGTTCCACCAGAAACTTTTCACTTCTGAGGAAACTATATTGGAAAAGCTGTGAAGTAGAAAATCATTCACATTCAGTGGCTGAGTTCTTCTGTTACGCCTTCATTTAGTGTTGGTCTCGCTACCCATGAGCCTATTGCCACTTAAAGACAGACTGATACATTCTCTTTGGCTGCTGTGATAAGCTAGCACAGCTAGCATACCTGGCCTGCTAAGCAGTGCCTTGGACTACAAGTAACTTGAATTTTAATGATTTAAATAGGTACGTAGTATTAAAGGTTGATGATGTATCTCTCGGAAAAAAAAAAAAAAAAAAAAAAAAAAAAAAGTACTACTATAGTGGTAGTTTTATTTGTCTTCCTTGCTTAGGAATTAGGATATGTTGTTACATATCGAAGCTACAGGTCATGTTATTAGTCACTGTTATAAATCTAAGTCAGTGTATGTCAGCTGAACACCTTTAATTTTAACTTGAATTAAACAATATGAAGGGTTTTTTTGTTTTGGTTTGTTGTTGTTGTTGTTGTTTTTTTTTTTTTTTTTTTTTTTTTTTCTGGTTGTCTAGACAGGCTATTGGTTTCAAAGAGACTGCTTCTTGAATCTCAACGTTGTTTAACCAGATGAGTATTTATCTAAATATTCAGGCAAGCTGTATGGGTCCATCAAGCCAGGTACTACTTGGACTACTTGGTACTTCTTTAGGTAGCCACCTAGCTTTAAGGTAGTTCATGAACAGCAACAAAGAATGGAAATATAATTATACTTACACATACACAACCACCATTTTGTCCTTTGATGTTGCACCTAGCTATGGATATCCAAATACATTTCTCCTAGGTTACATAGTTCCTTGTTGGATTTGGTAGACCTGAAAAGTAAAACTGTCACTATTAACCTCCTCATGTGCCCCAATAAAGAAATTTGTTTTAATAGCAAAAGTTGCAAAATCCTTTCAAAAGTTGATCATATTAATTAAAATGGTCTTCTCTTTCACTTCTGGAATGCTATTAACAGAATTACAGATGCTTATACATCTAGAAAATCCATTTACACCCATCTTCTGTTTCATTATCTCATCATCTATCCATGAAGATATTTTTTTTTCCTTCTGCACCACTTAATTGCCTTAAGCAGCTTCCTAAATGCACTGCTTCCATTCTCTTGATGGTTTTGAAAGTTTGAAATCTTATGATTCTATTTCACAGTGATAATGGCTGTTCTTTCCTAAATAAGCCAGTGAAGTGGGATATGGAGGAGTGGTGCTGTGCTCTGACCTTTGAGATGAGTTCAAGATGTCTGATTTGAAGTTCAACAGGAACAGCAAAAACCTGAGTGCAGAGCAGTACTTAATAGTGTCATAACAGGTTGTGCAGGTGGAGGGACCCAAGCAATGAGGTAATTTGATCAGAACTGCAGTAGTGGGAAAAGACAGTGCGAGTCAAGTAGTTTAGTAGGATATGTGGGTCACTGAAAATTCCTAAAATTCTAATTTTGAAGCACTCCATTTCATAATGAAATAGCATGAGCTGATACTGTCTTAGTCAATCTATTCCTGTGTGTGACTTTATCATGTTTCATTTCACTGCAAGCCAGCATTACATGCTGGCTTCCAATGCATTGCTCTTTCTTGTTTCATCATGGCTTGATGAGACATAAATCAATTTATTTTATTATATATTTTATTATTATTATTATTATTATTATTATTATTATTATTATTATTATTATTATTTACTGCTGCACCTGGAGGCTATTTACTCTTTTATTATATTGTTATTAAACTTCAGTCTTGTTTCTTGTATGTTAGCTGTCACCTTGTCACTTGTTTATTTGAAAGAAACTTATAAAATGGACTCAACAGTAGTTCTTCAGAAAACTGATAATGTTCTGCACTGTGGGTTCAGGCTTATTGACAAGTAAATTATGATTTGGAAGGGTGTTACCAAAACTAACCTAAATTAAGGGTTAATAATGTATAGTCCATGGACCAGTTCAAAGCCTACATTTTAACAGTAGACGTTAGTGTATCTGTCTGTCTCACTGACAACACTAGGGTGTAAGCTAATGTTTGCTCTATCTAAGTGTTTGGAAGCTCTCAGTTATTAGGACTAATTTAACATTTAAAGGTTTGACTGTCTGAACAAATATTCGTCATCACTACTGATTAAAATAAGAGAGATTGAAGTGGCAACCCTTAATTTTATGTATAAACTATATTTATGCCTCTGTGCAGCTTAAATAAAAAGGACTGATAAATATATTTATTTAAAATTTATATTAAAAATATAGAAAATTTTACACATGTGCCCATAAGTAGATATCTAACCATGTACAGATCACTTTTGATCTTTACTTTTTTTTTTCCATGCCACACCAGTTGAAAATATGAACTACTGGATCCAGAGGTCTCTAATCCCCATTTTCTAGCTCAAGTTTCTCAAGACCAAATACTTGCTGATGCAGGCTATCTGTTATCTCTTGTCCCTGTTCCTCTGGCCTCCTCCATTCTCCTAAGGCTGATTATGATTCTGTTATCTTCCTAGGGATATCTTATAATTCTGAGACTTCATTTGCTGCTTCATTTAAATTCAATGAAGTAGTAAAGACCTTCCACCTGGCTAGCCAACCACCTCCCTACAACCCAAAAAACAAGCAACATTGGGCAAAAGAAGTCCACAGAAAGTCCCCAAAACCTTATTGACCTTCCTAACTTGACACTTCCAAAACTTTTTCTACAGTAATGGGATGTCACATTGCTAGACTCTTTACTTTTACAGCTTCATTTGACTGTGAGTAGAGGCATAACTGGAGTCTCAAGAGATGAATGCTTTGGTTCCTGCCCTGTAACATCCCTTTTATTTTTCTTTTTTCTTGTCATAGAAAACAGAGGGTATGGTTTTGCTTTACAGCTAAACTGATCTACAGAATGACTTGCTCCTGCTTCTAGGCAGACTTGCTTTTCCTCTTTCACTGGTTGTGTTACCTGTTTTACCCTTTAGAAAGGAAAACAAATAGAAAATGACATGTGTTGGTGAAATCCACTCACAAAGTTCAAAACTGACACCAAGTGCAAGCACTGGAGTCTAATGACCAATCCTTAGAAAGGCACATGTGTAATGCAAAGTCCTGCCCTAGGCAACACCTGGAGGACCTGACATGGTTTACTTGAAATGATTTAAGAGAAAGGAGATTTACAACTCTTCTTTCACAGGCAAATGACCATGAAGTCCAAGATCATTCATCTATTTAATTTTGTGGGTCATATAATTAAATCACTGTACAGTCAACTAATAAATAGATCTATTTCTCTGACTTCAGTAGTTGGGAGGATTAACATAAGCATTCAGCTGTCTTCCTGATAGCATAGATAAAATCAGGCCCAAATTTTTAAACCTATTGAATATGAGATTTTATACTGATATTCTTAGGACTGGCTGTTGAATAGAAACCATATGAAAGCAAAAACCAAGGCTATTACCACTACCCTGTCAACATTTGATTTACATGAGAAATGTAAAACACAAGGAATGATGTAACAGCTTTTATTATTATTATTATTATTTTAACTCTGAGTTTATGATGAGATCTACATGGAACTACATGATTCATTTGTCCTTTAATTGATCAATGAAGAGATTGAAGTTGTTTTATAGGACAAAAAGATAAGTACAGATGAAGTGTTTGACAAAGGAAGAAATCTGAAGCTGGAATGGAAGACAAATAGTTGCATCTTAATTGCTGAAAGTATATTAACAAGTTTTACCAGCAATTGATGAGCCTGAGAAACTTTAGCAATTTGCTTTTTATTAGCTTGCCATATTGCACATGCTTATCTAGAACACAGGCTGGTTTTATTATTTCAACTGAATTTATAGAATGGCTAGTGCATAGTTAAAAGATAAGACTTCGGTTTGTCTCATGTTAAGAATTATAATCTCAAGTGACAAGGAAAGGTGAAGGAAGAGGTATGAACCCTATTGCAAGGGAAAAAAAAAAAAAAGATCCTGCTTTATTTGTGTAGCTTAAATTAAATCAGGATTGAAGCAAGTCATGGGTTTATTAGCAGCTGGTATTTAACTGGTGTTCAATGAACTGTGCATTCAGGATCAGTAATACAACAAATAAATCCCGATACTAGACACTTAAAACTATTACAACAACAAATTTCTTAAAACCATTGGAGAACTAATCCCCAAAAGCTCTGCTTCTATCTGCCCCACCTCTATTCAGCAGGTGTGGGTTGCATGCCACCAGCCCCTCCATGGAAAGGATGACTTGTTCCATATACCCTCACTCCAGTGCTACCATGGGTTCGCGCTTGGTGGATGAGGATGTGGTCTACCTTGACTTCAGCAAGGCTTTTGACACCGTCTCCCACAGCATTCTCCTCAAGAAACTGGCTGCTCTTGGCTTGGACTGGTGCATGCTTCGTTGGGTTAGAAACTGGCTGGATAGCCGGGCCCAAAGAGTCGTGGTGAATGGAATCAAAACCAGCTGGAAGCCGGTTACTAGTGGCGTTCCCCAGGGCTCGGTGCTGGGGCCGGTCCTCTTTAATATCTTCATCAATGATCTGGATGAGGCGATCGAGTGCACCTTCAGTAAGTTTGCAGATGACACCAAGTTAGGTGCGTGTGTCGATCTGCTCGAGGGTAGGAAAGCTCTGCAGGAGGATCTGGATAGGCTGCACCGATGGGCTGAGGTCAACTGCATGAAGTTCAACAAGGCCAAGTGCTGGGTCCTGCACCTGGGGCGCAATAACCCCAAGCAGAGCTACAGGCTGGGAGATGAGTGGTTGGAGAGCTGCCTGGCAGAGAAGGACCTGGGAGTATTGGTTGATAGTTGGCTAAATATGAGCCAGCAGTGTGCTCAGGTGGCCAAGAAGGCCAACAGCATCCTGGCTTGCATAAGAAACAGTGTGGCCAGCAGGGCTAGGGAGGTGATTGTCACCCTGTACTCAGCTCTGGTGAGGCCGCGCCTCGAGTACTGTGTTCAGTTTTGGGCCCCTCACTACAAGAAGGACATGGAGGTGTTCGAAATAGTCCAGAGAAGGGCGACGAAGCTGGTGAGGGGCCTGGAAAACAAGTCCTACGAGGAGCGGCTGAGGGAGCTGGGCTTGTTCAGCCTGGAGAAAAGAAGGCTCAGGGGCGACGTTATTGCTCTCTACAGGTACCTTAAAGGAGGCTGTAGAGAGGTGAGAGTTGGTCTGTTCTCCCACGTGCCAAGTTGTACCAGGGGAGTTTTAGGCTGGATCGTAGAACTTCTCTACTGAAAGGGTTGTTAGACATTGGAACAGGCTGCCCAGGCAAGTGGTGGAGTCACCATCCCAGGAAGTCTTTAAAAGACGTTTAGATGTAGAGCTTAGGGATATGGTTTAGTGGGGACTGCTAGTGTTAGGTCAGAGATTGGACTCGATGATCTTGAGGTCTCTTCCAACCTAGGAGTTCTGTGATTCTGTGATTCTTCAGCCCAACATCTGCCCCTGCTGCTCCCCAGATTCTGCCAACACATGCAACAACAGTGAGAGAGCCCTCACAGCCCTGGGCATCCAGTGTGGGGATCCTGCATTCTGCCTTGTGCTGCCAGCCATCAGTTGGTTGCAGTGCCCTTGGGGCAACTGCCCTTGACAGTGGTGTTGCAGTGCCATGGGGCAACAGGTACCAGAGCCCAAACAGACCCTGGTTGTGGCTACTAGGTCTCTCCTAAGTGCTACAAATTTTCATGCCTCTTTTATACTTCTCTTCATGATGACTCATTTTCTCAAAAGCCTCCTGGTAATTCTCTGGTTACAGTTAAATCTGACTGATGGTGTTCTTCCTCTTGAACATGATCAGTCTGGGGGTTCATTCAGTCTCAGACAGTTTTGGTTGCTGGGTCATACATGCTTTGTATGTCGACATTTCTATTTAACAGCTATTGCCATCCAAGCCATTTTGCCAAGAGTGGGCTATGTGGGCTCCCATACCAATCCCCATTTATGGATGGGAGAATCAAGGCAAAACCAAAGTTGTTTGAGGACACAAAAAGCCTGCAGATTCCAGACTCTTGGTCTGGTATGGCATATGACATCTGAGACAGATGTCATATGAGATCTTAGTGCAAGGGACCTTTGGAGTGTGGAAAGGAAGTTTAATTGCCTTGTTACCCAGTCAGAGATTTCGGACAGTAATAGGGAAAGCAATGCAGCCACGCAAAACCACAGTGGATGAGAGACAACCCCACCATCTTCCACAGGATGTTGTAGAGATACTCTTCTCAGCTTGACAGCTGCTGGCCAGTCTGAGAGAACAATTTGGCTCATTGGTAACACTGATGTAAGGAGACAGTTCCACCATTTCCTTTTTCTTCTTGCAAAGTTACTAAGTCTGTTATGAATTACGAAGCCCAATTCAACAATAATGCTACTGCTGAGCCTTACTACTGGGGCCCTGCTGACTTCAGTGGGAATGAACTATATGAATATTTTAGGAGATTTGGGTCTAGGAGGTTGCCTGCTCTAAATCATGGATGAGAACCACTGTCTTGACCTGTTTAGAAATCTCCTATGTGACATAAACTTTTTGTTGTTGTTGTTGTTGTTCATTAGAACTTAAAGTTTGCAGGTCCTTTATAAAATATCAGAATAGTACATGGCTTGATTTGGCTTAATTCTTTAACAGATGTGAACTATTATATAGCTATACTGCGTAACTATAATCTACAGATACCATCGCTTAATTGCCATTATTTCCCCCCCCCCTCTACTTTTATTTCAAAAATACATACTATTTTCTTCCACAAGTGTAGAAAAAAATATTTCCTGTATTTACTTCCTGAAAAGAAATATTTTATGTAATTCCTCTTCAGGTCAGTTCAGCCTCTTCAACCTCAAGTAGGTTTATTTCTGAAGAGAAGATAGTCTCTTAGAAAAGAAACAAAACCCTAACCAATGAACAGGCTTGGCAGTTAAAATTCTGTAGACAATAATAACCTTTTTGCCATGAAGGAAAAGCCTAAGAGCGGGACCAATTTAGATCTCATTTCTTCATTCTCTGTCTGCTCGGACTGCTCTTATAGGAGCTTGTCAGTAAGTATTGTGCTATCATAATTTCCTTACCTATTTGTTTGGAACTGGACTAAAGTGCTTATTCTGCTGAAGTGGAAATCAGAAAAGGATGTTATGTTTAGAATAAATGTTTGTGTTTCTAGAATCAGAAAATTTAACAATACTCATAAAAATCAATCTAATTTCTGAAGTATAAAAAACATTACCTTTAGTTGCAGTGACTGTTACTCCTGAAACTCCTGAAAAGCTAGTTTCTTGTTGTTATTGTTTTTTTTTTTTTTTTTTTTTTTTTTTTTTTTTTAAAGAAATTGCCTTCCATTAGAACTGCATGTTGCCTAGAGACAGTAGGTAAAATGACAGGTAGATTTGAGTTTTGGATATAAGCAGCTATGCAAGACAGTATTGATCTGATAGTGTAATACATAAATTTGTGTGATTTGAGAACAGGAAGATTGTGATTTCTTCACAGGAAGAAATATTTGTGTTTATAACAGCCAAAAAACAATTTTGTGTAGATAACATTAGAAGATCAGAAGTGTGCCCTAAACAAGCCTAAACTATAGTTTTAGTTTTATTCTCATGGTATCCTCACATATAGAAAGCCAATATTAGAATTTCTTCCATCTAGTCTACTTCCATCTAGTCTACCCTCAAGGTATTAGCATGTTGAGTTTCCAGTGCAAGCTGGAAATGGATGGATGGCATTCATTTTTTATGTTTGCCAAAAATTTACAGTTTACAAGTAAATGACTAATGAGCTTTGAGTGTGTTATGCCAAAGATGACTTGGTTTGACAAAGTGGCTGGATTGTTTTCTTTGCAATGGCCAAAACATATTTCTCAAGCACCAGGGTAGCTGTTGGGATGTGCATTCAAGTTTCATAGTCTTGTTAATTGCCCAGTTCTATTACTCTATTCTAAGAGGCATAAGACACTTTCAAAATTAAGTGGTGGTAGGAAGTAATCCTTGAGGAAGAGGATTTTTGTTTGTTTGTTTGAAGATGTACAATGTAGCTATCAGAATTACATGTTAAATGAGAACTTGGCAGAATTTCAGTTGTAAAGTGGTAGAGAATGACGGGTTTATTCTGAGACTGTAAAAACTCATCCTGCAAGTCACAGTCATGGAACTGGATTCCATATATCTCCTACCTTACAGCTATTTTGCATATCAAATTTACAAATAAATTTAGGAAACAAGAAACTTAATGGAAGCTATAACTTTCCTGTAGTTACTACATGGAAAGAATTAAATGATGCAGGTCATATGAGTTATTTATATTTGCCCTCTGCAAAGCATAGGAGAGTTATGATTCATATACATATGATAAGTTTGAGGGCTGTTGCCAAACAAGATGTAAGGACAAAAAACAGAACACTTGAAAATATAGGTTTACATTAATGGCACAAATATGTATTTAAATTAAAACAAATGCATTAATGTGACTATATCATACTAAGAATTTTCCTAAGTTATAACATCTCAGCTAGTATGCCAGTCTGCCTGACTATCCTTTACAATTTCTGCCAAGGTTTGTATGCTTTTGAGTGTTATAGGTATATATGGGACTTATATTATTATTAATGTTGTTTAGTAGAGTCATTAATTGCAGTCACTTGCTGAAAGCGATATGATTTTCTCAGTTTCTGCTTCATTTTCTGTACACAGATGTTAAGGATAATAAAGGCAATGTGGGTGGAGACCTCAATTCCTTCACGGTCCTTAATATTTTTGAATGACATTTCTGAATCTAGAAACTTTTATCCTATTCATAGTCTTCTAAAACATAGTAGTAAGCCTTCATATATTATATACGATGAGGAATATTAAGTATGAGAGAGAGACTTGCAAAATATAAAATATTTAACTTACGTTAGATTTAAGTATAAACACAACAATAAAACAATTTGAGAAATTTGTTAGGTTTCAGGGAAGCATCTCATTATCTCCATGATATGATCTTTTAGGATATTTAGCATCTATGACAATTTTTACTTGCATCCAAATAATAATTTAATTACTTTCTTGTATTTATATTTAACTGTAAGTAAATTAATTTATTAAAAGTGTCTTTATTTAGCCATTATAAGTCATAGGCAGCAATTAGCTAACAACTCACTTTATCTCTAGCTGGAACTACTTTTTATCACATTTATTACTTTGAATTTACTGGACCTTAATATAAGTTTTTCCCAAGTTTCTATTTAAACTTTGAAAGGTTGACGACTTTTTTAAGCACAATTTTCCAAGCTGTTCAGTTCTAGGTTTGGTAGTCTGTCAATATAACAGAGTAACATTTTTCAGTCCCATGGTCTGAAAAAAAAGTCCAGGGGCTTAGTCAATGTTGGCTTATTCAAAGTGATTTTATTCTCAGGCCACTATAGTTGTTTTCTAGGAATTTTCCATGCTCCATACTTAAATGTACAGAAGTCTTGACCTCATTACTATTTATCTGCCATTTCACAGAATCACAGAATCACAGAATCACAGAATCCCAGAATCACAGAATTGAAGGGGTTGGAAGGGACCTTGAAAGATCATTGGGTCCAATCCCCTGCCAAAGCAGGTTCCTTAGAGCAGGCTGCCCAGGTAGGCGTCCAGATGGGCCTTGAATATCTCCAGAGAAGGAGACTCCACAACCTCCCTGGGCAGCCTGTTCCAGTGCTCCGTCACCGTCACCATGAAGAAGTACTTTCACTCATTGCTGATGAACAATTCAAACAACAAAATTTTGCCACTTTAAACTTGGTATAATATGCCTGAAAATTAGCAGTAATTCACTTTCCATGAAAAGCGAAGATTTTGTGAGGTAATATTTAAAGAATGTCTAAAATATCTATAGCTTTTTTTTTTCCTGATGTTCTCTTTCTTCCCAAGATGATCCACTGAACTGAGAGGACAGTTTATTAACACAGTGATTAACTAAGAAAAACAGAGTAGTAGACATACACGAATTACTGTGCAGAAGGTACTTTGAAGGCATTTATCAACTGCATTGAACTGATTAACTACACAGTAGATGCTCAAGTGTAGTGAATTAATGGATGAGAGACTGTGGAGCCCTGGTGAGAATTCCCCCAGGTGGATCAAATAATTTCAACTTCTAGGGCTCATGGTGTTGGTCTCTGAGTTACACACCAAAGTACAGCTTAACTCTTGGCATGTTCTTTATGGAAGTATCAAAAAGGCAATGCAGGGATAGTCTTACTTACTGACCATATCTTTTTATTCTACAAGAGCATTTTTCTGTAATCATTCAGAGAGTGTTTGCTGGCATGGTATTTTGCATGTGTGAATTGATTTAGAGAGTGTGCATCAGGGTGCCACAAACATTTGGTCTAGTTTTAAGGAGATCAAGTTCTGACTTCAGAATATTGTGTAGACATATCCAAACAGAATCAAAGATGTATATTCTCTCTTCCCATTCCATGTAATGTTTCTAGTTACATAACCCTATAAGCCTGCTGCTTATTAATTACAAAATAACATAGGCTAATTGCAGGTAAAGATTGGATTAGTAAGCATGTATTAACTGCTTTTTGTTCATCTGACAATACACTGCAGCTTTAAATCCTGTGCAAGTTTTGAATAATGTGTATTCCAGTGAGGCTCTGTTTCACTTTGTTTTCCTAGATACAAGTGCAAGAGTCATGATCTTTTAAGTAGCAACTCTGCTGAGCGCTTTCTACTGGTCTGATGAACTGTCTCTGAAATTTAAAAGAAACAAAGAAATAACAGTTGATTTAAAAGATCTTCATATCACAAACTATCATATCAGTTGCTTGTAGTTTTCTGTTTTTGACACTTTGTACAATTTTTAATAATTGAAGGAATTCCCACCTGGAGAGTTTAGAAATAATAATGAAATTGTGAACTCGTGTCAGTGACTGAAATGTAAAAAGAATGTTGTAAGAATGTAAGAATGTTATCTCATACTTCAAACATTCAAACTAAGAAATTCAGAGATAAGGCTACCCTGAAAAACTTGTAATAACTGGAGGAAGAAAAGCAGGAAATCAACCCAGGAGGCAGCTATATCAACTTTAAGACGACCTTATCTTTTTCGCTTACCACAAAGAAAAGGAAAGAGAAAGAAGCAAAAAAAAAAAAAAAAAAAAAAAAAAAAAAAGCAGAAATTTTTTACATTGCTGTAGGCAAAAATCAACTCCTACATGCTAATTATAAACACAGAAATATTTACATTTATTTATATGTCTATGACCATATAAATAAAAAACAAACAAACAAACAAACAAAAAGGGGAAGCCAGAAAGTATCTGAGATGGTATTAATTGTATTAGTTCTTTGAATAATGAGGATTGAGGTGACTGTATAAACAGAAAAATCACAGAATCACAGAATCACAGAATTCCTAGGTTGGAAGAGACCTCAGGATCATCGAGTCCAATCTCTGACCTAACACTAGCAGTCCCCACTAAACCATATCCCTAAGCTCTACATCTAAACGTCTTTTAAAGACTTCCTGGGATGGTGACTCCACCGCTTCCCTGGGCAGCCTGTTCCAATGTCTAACAACCCTTTCGGTAAAGAAGTTCTTCCTAACATCTAACCTAAAACTCCCCTGGCTCAACTTTAGCACATTCCCCCTCGTCCTGTCACCAGGCACGTGGGAGAACAGGCCAACCCCCACCTCTCTACAGCCTCCTTTAAGGTATCTGTAGAGAGCAATAACGTCGCCCCTGAGCCTCCTTTTCTCCAGGCTGAACAAGCCCAGCTCCCTCAGCCGCTCCTCGTAGGACTTGTTTTCCAGGCCCCTCACCAGCTTCGTCGCCCTTCTCTGGACTATTTCGAACACCTCCATGTCCTTCTTGTAGTGAGGGGCCCAAAACTGAACACAGTACTTGAGGCGCGGCCTCACCAGAGCTGAGTACAGGGTGACAATCACCTCCCTAGCCCTGCTGGCCACACTGTTTCTTATGCAAGCCAGGATGCTGTTGGCCTTCTTGGCCACCTGAGCACACTGCTGGCTCATATTCAGCCGACTATCCACCATCACTCCCAGGTCCTTCTCTGCCAGGCAGCTCTCCAACCACTCATCTCCCAGCCTGTAGCTCTGCTTGGGGTCACTGCGCCCCAAGTGCAGGACCCGGCACTTGGCCTTGTTGAACTTCATGCAGTTGACCTCAGCCCATCGGTGCAGCCTATCCAGATCCTCCTGCAGAGCTTTTCTACCCTCGAGCAGATCGACACATGCGCATAGCTTGGTGTCATCTGCAAACTTACTGAGGGTGCACTCAATGCCCTCGTCCAGATCATCGATGAAGATATTAAAGAGGACCGGCGCCAGCACCGAGCCCTGGGGGACGCCACTAGTGACTGGCCTCCAACTGGACTTGACTCCATTCACCACGACTCTTTGGGCCCGGCTATCCAGCCAGTTTCTAACCCAACGAAGCGTGTGCCAGTCCAAGCCAAGAGCAGCCAGTTTCTTGAGGAGAATGCTGTGGGAGACGGTGTCAAAAGCCTTGCTGAAGTCAAGGTAGACCACATCCACAGCCTTTCCCTCATCCACCCAGTGCGTCACCTTGTCATAGAAGGAGATCAGGTTCGTCAAGCAGGACCTGCCTTTCATAAACCCATGCTGACTGGGCCTGATCGCCTGCTTGCCCTGCAAGTGCTGCGTGACGACTGTCAAGAGTATCTGCTCCATGAGCTTCCCTGGCACTGAGGTCAAACTGACAGGCCTATAGTTTCCCGGGTCTGCCCTCCGGCCCTTCTTGTAGATGGGCATCACGTGTGCTAGCCGCCAGTCATCTGGGACCTCCCCTGATAGCCAGGACTGCTGATAGATGATGGATTGTGGCTTGGCGAACTCCTCTGCCAGTTCACTCAGTATCCTTGGGTGTATCCCATCTGGCCCCATCGACTTGTGCACATCCAAGTGCCGTAGCAGGTCACCAACCAGTTCTTCGTGGATGGTGAGGGCCGCATCCTGCTCCCCATCCCCTTCCACCAGCTCAGGATACTGGGTATCCAGAGAACAACCGGTATTGCCGCTAAAGACTGAGGCAAAGAAGGCATTGAGCACCTCTGCCTTTTCCTCATCTCTTGTAACTAAGTTTCCCCCCGCATCCAGTAAAGGATGGAGATTCTCCTTAGTCCTCCTTTTTGTGTTGATGTATTTATAGAAACGTTTTTTGTTATCTTTAACGGCAGTAGCCAGATTGAGCTCCAGATGAGCTTTGGCCTTCCTAATTTTGTCCCTGCACAGCCTCGCTACAACCTTATAGTCCTCCCTAGTGGCCTGCCCACTTTTCCAAAGATTATAAACCCTCTTTTTCCTCCTAAGATCAAGCTACAATTCTCTGTTGAGCCAGGCTGGTCTTCTTCCCCGCCAGCTCGTCTTTGGGCATGTGGGGACAGACCATTCCTGCGCCATTAAGATTTCCCTCTTGAAGAGCGCCCAGCCTTCCTGGACCCCTCTGCCCTTCAGAACCGCCTCCCAAGGGACTCCACCAACCAGTGTCCTGAGCAGCTCAAAGTCAGCCCTCCGAAAGTCCAATACAGTGGTTTTACTGGTCCCCTTCCTGGCCTCGCCAAGAATAGTGAACTCCACCATTTCGTGGTCACTCTGCCCAAGACAGCTCCCAACAATCACATCCTCCACCAGTCCTTCTCTGTTTGTGAAGAGAAGGTCTAGCGGGGCACCACCCCTGGTAGGTTCACTAACCAGCTGCGTCAGGAAGCTATCTTCTACGCTCTCCAGAAACCTCCTAAACTGCTTTCTCAGGGCTGTTTTGTGCTTCCAGGATATGTCAGGGAAGTTGAAGTCCCCCACAAGTACAAGAGCTGACGATTTCGCAAACTTCTGTCAGCTGCCTGTAGAACTCCTCGTCAGTCTCCTCATCCTGGTTCGGCGGTCTATAGCAGACCCCGACCAGGACACTAGCCTTGTTGTCCCTGCCGATCCTAACCCAATGGGACTCGACCTTGTCATTCCTAGCCTCGAGTTCTACAACCTCGAAAGACTCTCTAATATAGAGAGCCACACCTCCACCCCTTCTATGCTGCCTGTCCCTTCTGAAGAGCTTATAGCCAGGCATTGCAGCACTCCAGTCATGAGACTGGTCCCACCATGTTTCCGTGATGGCAACCAAGTCATAGCCTGCCTGCTGCATGATGGCTTCCAGCTCCTCCTGTTTGTTACCCATGCTGCGTGCATTGGTGTAGATGCACTTCAGCTGGGCTATTACCTTATCCCCCAGGCTTGCCATTGCTCCCCCTGGCACAGCCCCAACAATCCTTGCTTCAGCCCCATCCCCCTTCCTACCTAGTTTAAAGATGCTCCAAAGCATGTTCAGCTGAAGCATCTTGTAGCCAAAATAGATAGTTCTTATTGTGTTTGGAACAAGAATTAAATCAGGGTCTGTTCCAAATTGGAGAAAGTTTCAGAGAAACAATAGAAAGTTGTCAGAAGGAGGTTCTCAAATAGGTACTACTGAATTCCACGACTTCAGGTTTAATTTGGCTGAGGGATGCTGATTAATTTTTTGGAATAATAAAAACAATGTGAATAGACATGAATTAGCAAAAATATCAACAAAATTCTTAACTATAAAAGCTGTACAAATTCTTTCAGATTGTTTCAATATGCAAAAGAATATGAACCAGATCTCTTCCTAAAACTAGACCAAATGTTTGAGGCGCCTTGATTCACACTCTCTAAATCATGTCTTCACACCTGGAAACTATACAGACTATGTGTAAAAGGCTGACTGTTTAGTTGAAAATTTCACTGTAATGTTGTGTGAATATTCTATGTAAACCTTTGTCATACCCTGCCTTGTGATACCTGTCTTCCCCCATTTCCAGTTTTCAGCCTGGACTGATGAGCAAAACTGAGGTCACCACTTCCATGTAGAGTTTCTTAAGGGTATATCCCTCCTTTTATTTTCAATGTTCTTACAAAGATTTCACAGGAATTATCTGGATATGAAATATTAGGTGCTGAAATCTTGAAGGTAGCTTAACTGAGGGTTCTTTGTGGCCTCACTTCCTATGAGGGGGTTGAAAGGTGGAGATAATATTAAAGAAATGTAATCTTCATTAGCAATCCTGAAGAACATGTATATGCTTCTGAAATAAGGGTTTGGAATACCCTTTTCCTATAACTTATAAAATTAATGTTAAACAATATTTATTTTGAAATGCTTCCTAATGTGATGCTTTTAACAGCAATCACATGAGAAGAATTGAAGGGATAGGTAGGAATATGCTGTGAATGCAGGCAACCTTAAACAAGTGTGTTTCACATTGGAAGGAAAGAAAGTAAACTGCATATAGGAAAGGGAGAGAAAGACCCATAACAAGGATATGATATTGATTATTTTGAAGTTACATTTTTGAATTGAATTTCTTGAGTATTTGGAATACATGCATATATTGCATACATGTATGGTACCTGTGTTACATATATTACGTTAATAAGGTGTGAATAGGAAGTAGAAAAGTAAAAAGAAGCTATGTGAGAGGAAAATCTAGGAGGAAAGACTGAAGAAAATTTTGCTGTACTCTGTGGTAATGTTTCAGTGTAAAGAAGCTGGAAATCCAGCATGACCCTTCAGCAGTTCTACTGAGATGTGTAAGAAAGGTAAAAAGAAATCAATCAATGAATGTGATTAGAAAAGATATAACTTGAAAAGATACCCAGCTGTTGCTTTAAACTTTTAGAGTTTATAGAAATATGATGTAATTTCTCATTATATCTCTACTTAGTTTTAACCAATAAAATTTACAGGAAATCACAAAGAAAAATTGTGTTTAAATAGAAATCTCATCAGTTTTTGGTAAGCTGCCTGACTATAATGGTTCATAGACTTCAGGAAATATTTGGTCAGAAAATTCAAAGTTGAATTTCATTAATAAAATCTAAGTTATGGGAATGTATAGAAGTCAAATGTCTTTGAAAAATGGCTTGATCTAATTTGGAGTCCCACACCCTAATAGCACTAATATGGCCTAATAAAGGCCAGCAATAGCTCTATACTATATAAAACCTTTACTAAATATAACTCAACTAACAACTAACAATTTGTGATACCTGTGTGATGTACAGTTGGTTATCATACTATCCTAACACAGATTTTCTAAGAAAATCTTTCTAGAATCATTTCACAATGATTCTAATTTACCTCATAGTTCAAACCTTTCACTATAAGAGTACCAAAGTATTGTTGGACCTGATGAAACTGCAAGTACTTTAATACAAATACAAGTACTTTTTATGGATAACATAAATTCTTCTTTGCTACATTCATGCAAGATTTCAAATGTGAAAAATGATGGTATTATGTTATGATATATAAATAATTTGATCAGCCATAGTAAGTAATAATCCTTTAGAAATTATTCATTCCAAAATTCTTATAAAAAAAAAAAAAAAGACTCAAAAATGTCACTAGCTGATCCATTCTGAAAACATCTTGTGTATTTGGATTTCAAATTCAGCCTATGATATTTAAGCTGTTCAGATTTTTTGAAAGCTTCTTCCATTTCCTATCCATCATAATGTATAGCATATTAAGTTAAAATGTGAAAGTACAGTCAAAATAGCAGCAATTTTTATATTAAATTTGTAATGATATTAAAAATTTGAATGGCTTTTAGAGCTAGTTCAATAAGGCAGCTTTCTCTAGTTATTGTGGTAGAAGGGGTCATGAAGAAACTCGTGAATAAAGGAGGAAGTGTGGCATTCCAAATTACTACTTGAAAAGAAAGACTATATAACATTTTTTTTTTTTGTGTGTGTGTGTGTGTGTGTGTGTGTTTGTTTGTGTTTTTTTTTGGGGCAGAGCTATCTTTAATGTCAAACAACTTTCTAAAATTCAGTCTAGCAATTAAGATGCATTTCAATGTATTATTTGCTTCTGACAGTTTGTCCTCCTATGGCTACATTTCTAGCATGTGTTAAGTCACTGTCATGTCACTTAAGACAATATGCAATTATTAGAATCAAAATGTAGTGCAATAATTTCTGAGCTTGCTTATTGTCTCAGGTGCTGTCAGTGGAGTTGCTAATTTGAGAGGCCACACACTCTTCTACTAATTTAGACTCTTCATGGACTTTAAATTGTGAATATTTTTTAGGTTTCTGGGTGGTATGTGAATGTTATTACATATTTTCTCCTGAATTTTGATGTTAATAAAATTATGAGTCTCTATAGGGGAGTCATCTCATCAAAGGATTCTTAAATCACTTTAACTTTTCATGAATAAAAGGTCTTATGACATGCATTCTCCTTGAATATAAATGTAGACAGAAAAACTGACAAAGCTTAACAAGCAAAAGGAGTGTAGAGAAGGGGAGAGGTTACTTTAAAAAACAATCTTTTTTTTTTTTTTTTTTTTTTTTTTTTTTAAATAGGGAGAATGGATTAAAGAGGTGACTTTTAAAAACATTTCCATCGATCCTAATCTCTTAACTGTAATTTGTGAAATGGAAAAACAAACAAGCTTTTATATAGCAAGTAGGGATTTAGTCAGTAACTAAAATACACCCCCAAGAAAATTTCATTTATTCTTTTTTTCAGCTGACAGTGTTTGTACTGTCAATTTATAAGCAATTCTTTTCTTGTAGGATTAAGGAAAAACTGCTTTAAAAGCCTAGGTAGGAAAAGTGACATTAACAAATAAATGATAATACTAGGATTTGACAATTAACTTCTTTATGAAATGATTTATTTATTTATTTTCTATATAATAGGGGCCTTAAGAACTAGTATGCACAAAAGAAAAAAAAGTTGAAGGGCAGAGTTAGTAGCTGGACTTTTAGGAAATGTTTCAGTAGGACTTAGTTTTTACACCTTCCAACAGCCATTCAACAGAAATAACTTTGCAAAATGAGTAGTTGTTGCTTGTAGTCAGTCATAAATGGCAATAAATTCTGTTATCCTTTGACTCTTCTTTCAGACTTAGCAACTGTTTTGATTGGATCAAAGATTTTATTCATAAATGCATACTGCTGAAGAAGAAATCTGAATACCAGAATGATTTGAGAAATTTAAGGGGTGAAGAGAGCAAAAGGGGAGGAAGTGTATTCCAATTTGGGAAATCTGAGACCAAGTCGTCTGAGAAATTAAGGTAAGAAGAAAGTTGTTATGGACAGCCATACTGAATGTATGTGTAGAAATGTATGTATGTGTTTTCTGTGTAGAAATAGGAGGTAATTTTGTGAAGTTAAGGAAATTAAAGAAAGCATCTTCATCTTTGAAATGTCTAGGTATGTAGGTGTACATATGGTCAATATAGTGTATGGCTGATGTATGTGTATTTCTTATGAAGGAATGGGTCCTCCACATAAGTTGCTAAGTGAATTTTCCATTATCTTACAAAAACAAATCAATGAAAAAGCTCGTGGAAAGTCCTCTCAAGAAATTTTTGACCACAGAATGGAAAAGTTACAACTGATGCCAAGAAAAAAAGCTGTCTGAAGGATACTAGTTTGTGGGTTGTGTTGTAATGTTGACCACTAGACAGTAAAGTTTGGGAGCTGTTCAAAATATTTTTTCCCCACCTTTCTGATTTGTTGTTATATCTGATATTGTAACTTCTAGTAAAGTATAGAAATTGCTTGCAGGTTTTTATGGTGTCCTGGTTTCAGTTAGAACAGAATTAATTTTCTTCCTAGTAGCTGGTGGAATGCTGTGTTTTGGCTTAGGATGAGAAGAGTGCTGATAACACCCCGATGTTTTAATTGTTGCAGAGCAGTGTTTATACCAAGCCAAGGACACCTCAGACTTTTGCTCTGTCCTGCCAACAGGCAGGCTGGGGGTGCAGTAAGAGCTGGGAGGGGACAGACCCAGGACAGGTGACCCGAACTAGCCAAAGGGGTATTCCATACCATCTGACGTCATGCTAAACAATATATAGGGGTGGCTAGCCGGGGGGAGGGGGCCGGACTGCTCAGGGTTAAGCTGGGCATCGGTCAGCGGGTGGTGAGCAATTGCATTGTGCATCACTTGTTTGTACATATTATTAGTAGTAGTACTATTATCATCATTGTATTATTATTATTATTATTATTATTTTCCTGTCTTATTAAACTGTCTTTATCTCAACTCACGGGCTTCACTTTCCATTTCTCTCCCCCGTCCCAGAGAGGGAGGGGGGAGGGTGAGCGAACGGCTGCGTGGTGTTTAGCTGCCAGCCGGGTTAAACCACGACATATGGGATCCTTATTTCCCCTCTTCATATTTTGGTTAAAGATTATCTGAAATCTTTTTGCTCCCACTTTTCATAAAGTTATAAGAAACAGGAAAAGTTCAAATAAAGGCCATAGTAAATGATGCAGCTTGTGTGAAACACCTACAATGATGACCTGATTAAGAATGATTCATCAAGACAAAAATAGTATTTCACTATTAAGTTGGACCAGTTGATCTTAAGAGGTCCCTTTGAACCTAAAAGTTTCTGTGAACGTGATTCATGCTCACTGGACTAAGTCTGCAACATATTTTTTGTCTTGTTTTGCTCCCCACATCCACTGCCCCACCCCCAAGCCATGTCAAAATGTATTCCTTCCTTTTAGGAAAGAAATTGGAAAGAATGTGAGGTTAGGTAAACCTGGCCAATGAGATTATAGTCCCAGCTACCACTGTAAATTCCTTTTTATGAGTTTCCACAGTTATTGCTGACTGAGGAGAAATATGATTCAACTATTATTATGCAGAGTATATTTTAACCATATTGGCCCTCAAGAACATTTGTATCACAGTTGCATACAAATTGCTTATTTTGCAAAACGTGCTGCAAAACAATAATGAATATGCGTTGATATATTTGCATGAATTACTAAAGCTAAACTCATTTTATTAATTAACGCAGTCCATTTTGCGATGTACTATCCCAGCTTCTCTTACTATTTGTGTTTAATTATCAACCAGTTTGCAAGCATCAGTTATTTTTTGGCTAAAGACTTAGGGTTTAGCTGAAATATTTTGTCTTTTTCATAGCTAATAAGAAATAGGATTTGGCTTCTGGACCTGAAATAGAATTTCACAGAATTACAGAATTTCTAGGTTGGAAGAGACCTCAAGATCATCGAGTCCAACCTCTGACTTAACGCTAACAGTCCCCAAAATATTGTATTTATTGACTGTTATAGCTTATGACAATGGAATATCAGTGTTGCCAGTTTAATTATTCAGCCTTTGCATTTGATTATATTTCTATGTCTCCAAGTTAAGATGTATGAAACTTTCTCAGAAATCCTAAGGAGAAAAAGTGTTTTCCCCTTTTAGGATATACCTGCTACCATTCACTGCACATCTAATGCATTACATCCCAAAATAAGAGTCTGTGCATGCCTTCATTAATAATATATGCAGAACATTCCTAGAGAATATTTTTTCAGTTATGTACTCATCCCAAAACTGTTTATGTAGGTGTTTTGTTTTTTTTTGTTTTTTTTTTTTTTTTTTTCCTTATTGTGGAGTTTGGAGAAAAAGCAGTAGATTAAATTAGACCAACTAAATATTTATTATCATTTTTGGCAGCTGTCTCTGCACATGGGATCCCCAATGTATAGTTAAGCTTAAAAATAGCTTCATGGACTGTGGTACATTAAGCAGGAAAACATTTTTGCTAGTTTTTTGCCCTTAATGTTAGATAACAAGCAATTAGGTTAAGCTGAATTCAAATAGGATTCTTCTTGGAGTTGCAGAAAAATCAATATTTCATTTGATGAAGTTATAGGCCAGCCTGGTAACCTGAAAATATTGGGAAAGTCCATACTTCAATTTTCATTCCTATCCTTCAATTATGTCCATATACATTATGCCTCTGATTTCCTTTTTGGATAGAAACAGTGATTACAAAACTCTAAGAGCCATTTCAGGCTACATGGGAACAGGATACAACCAGGAGCAAAGAACAGAGTATTCAAAAATTACTACTTGTCTTCAGTTGTAAATGGCTAACATAAAATAAGCCAGAACATAAGAAAACTTACAAAATGGCTTTAATTTCCACTTTTGTCACAGAATCACAGAATCGTCTAGGTTGGAAGATACCTCCAAGATCACCTACTCCAACCTCTGACCTAACACTAACCAGTCCTCCACTAAACCATATCAATAAGCTCTACATCTAGACATCTTTTAAAGACCTCCAGGGAAGGTGACTCAACCACTTCGCTGGGCAGCCCATTCCAATGCCTAACAACCCTTTCAGTAAATAAAGTTTTCCTAATATCCAACCTAAACCTCCCTGGTGCAATTTTAGACCATTCCCCCTCATCCTGTCGCCAGGCATGTGGGAGAATAGACCAATTACAGCCTCCTTTAAGGTATCTATAGAGTGCGGTAAGGTCACCGCTGAGCCTTCTCTTCTCCAGGCTGAGCAATCCCAGCTTCCTAACCTGCTCCTCGTAAGACTTGTTCTCCAGACCCCTCACCAGCTTCGTTGCCCTTCTAAGTAGAATGACACTTTTATCTTGTATTTCAAACTCTTCCTTAATTATAATATCCTGTCAAGCATTAGTAGATGAAAATAATATGTTATGTATTGCCAAAATGCACAAAATGGCCATCACCAATTTCCATCTCTCCTAAATTGGCTCTGCCTGGTGCATCTACACTTATTAAGCACCATATTCTAACCTGAGAGAGATCCTCAGAATTCTGTTCTCAGACTAATTTGCAAAACCAAAAGATTGTGGAAGGGGGACACCGTGTTTAATAATGCAGTCCCATACTCCTTTTGACTTTCAGCAGGAGGTGCTTATTGAAGTAGCCAAACCAAACCTCTGCAGCTACAGAGGATTTTTATCCCCTTTGAATAACTTTTGACAGTTAGCAAAAAGGCGTCATCTCTGCTTTGTACAGGGTGTATAACATTTAGTGGATATAGAGCCTTAGATAGGAAAAGCCTCTTCTCTGGTTTATTTCCATTGCAAATTTCATACATCAGCATGGAAATGTCACAACAGCCAGTCTAACTCTCTTTCAGATCCCTCTTGTTCCTTGACGTGATTTTAATCTCTCTGTTTCCATTTTTGGAACACTTTGTGTTTAGAAACTAAGGGTCAGCTATTCTTTTTGGGGTAAACTGTCATGTCTCCTGGAGTTAGGGCAACTCACTCTAGCTGAGATCTGCTCTGAAGAACGTAGAAAAGGAAACTGGTAAATAAGCTTTTGTAAGAAGACTTTTATTTGACCTTTATCATAGCAAATATTAGTAATTTCCATTATGGTTATCTTTGGCACTTTCACTCAAATAGGCAGTTGATATTTCAGAGACAATTTATGTCTAACACCAGGCGAAAAGCAGCATAACATAAGTACTAAGAGATATTTCTTTCTGAGCAGTGGTATTCTCATCTTGACAGCCCTTAGAAAGGTGGGAGATAATTGCATAGAGGGATTTGGTACTGTATGTTTCTTATCTTTGTTGATATTTTTTCCCCTTACAAAAGAAAGCAGAAAAGAAAAAGAAAGAAAAATAAAAGATGGTGGTAGCAATACATCACATAGAAGCTTGTAAGATTTCTTTTGGGAAATCAAATGATACAATTTGTATTGTGTGATTCTGTGGGAATAAAGGCAGTTACATGTAAAGGCTGGTTACATTATCAAAAACTGGGGCTAAGAACAAGATGTTGAAGATGATGCAAGTCAGAAAGAAAAGGAATGGAAGACAATTTACTTTCCTTCCGAGGGAGAGAAGATTAAAGCTGGTATCTGAGGTATCCTCTTTAGATCCTTTAGATCACTTGCCTGTGATTTTCTGATAAAGGACAGAAAGAAAAATTCTTAGCTGAAAAACCTCACTCTGTTTTGGGGATCTGAGCCACTGTATGATCATTTCTACAGATCATATTTAAAAGAGTACCCTTACAAAGAAGGGTATTTCACATGTCCTTCTGAAAAGGTTAAAGACTTTTGTGGAGGGGAGGGGAGGGGAGGGGAGGGGAGGGGAGGGGAGGGGAGGGGAGGGGAGGAAAAAAATAAAACAAAACTGACCAGGACTTGTTTTAGAGTGATGGAACAGTGTCTATGGGGAGCTCCTTCTTTTCTCTTCTATTCCTGTATGCAGGACTCTAAAACACAGTAGTGGACTCCTGAAAATGAATTCTAATCTCAGACATGCAGGCATTACAAAATTAAAGTGTCTGGTTGACAAATCTTTATTGACCCTTGCAGTCACTAATTTTTGGTGGTCCTGTATACATGGTTAGAGTAGAGCTCTCAAAGATGTCCACAGTATCTGAAGAAAATTCTGAGATTGGAAAAAACATGTACATTTATTTTAAAAATACTATTTCAAAGATTATTTGCACAATATGTCATAGTTGTTTAGGTAAATTCACATGGTAAGCTTGATTAACATTCATGTTTGCAGACAGTCGTGTATTTCAATTTGCTAAATGAAACTAATAGAATAGGTAACCTTTATTTGTTTGCATTAAGTTTTGCAAGTTTAAGATTTAAACATCAAAATTATACGTAAGGTTTTGCCTACTCTTCCTGCAGCAGCTACAATACATACATTTGCAGGTAGGGAAATCTTAATTTCTTTTAATTAGGACAGTTATCATGACATTTAATCTATTAAGAAACAGGCAATTTTTACTGTGAGGGGAACAATTAGTAGGAGTTATTTTAATACTCACATAACTTCATTATAAAGCCTACTAGCTAAAGCTGAATATTGTCTAAATTATAGATACCTGTTCTAAATTACTTAGCCCTCAAGAAAAATACACGTTTATTTGCTAATTAATTGAATTATTATTATTATTATTATTATTATTATTATTATTATTATTATTATTATTATTATTATTATTATTATTATTATTATTATATATATTTTTTAGTGACAGTCTTGGAGTTGTACTTTCTCAGTTTATTAATTAAAAAACAGCAACCATTTTGGTAGTTTTCATTTTCTCAGAATAAAAGAGAATGAAGAGAGCACATAGAAAGAACTACCTAAAGAGGACAATATGAATAAATTAATGACTAAATATTTTAGGTCTCTAAATCATTGACAAAATAAAAGTTGTTTCATCTCAGTCCTGGCCGCTAATCAGTCAATATCCTCTTCACTTTTTAAGTTTGTGCAAACTGTGATGAATTGCTGTTGTTCTGCTGATCTTATCGTTCTAGGAGGAGTAGGCAATAAAGAGTTGGACAAAAAGTATACAGATGTATTTTTATAGAAAAAAATGCAGCTCTTTTATCTGGACCTATTTCAGGATTGTGTCATGACTGAAAGAGAGACATGTTAGAAACTCTTTCAGTGGAAAGCAGTGATTTGAAAAAAAAGCTGAGATTTTTGCCCTGTCTGTTTCAAAATCCTGTAAGAGGAGATCTCTGGGTGAGACAGGCATTGCTGTGCTCCCACTGACTGTCTATGTGCTTGGCTTATTGGTTATTTGCCTAACTTTAAGCAATTTCTTGGTGTCCCTAATCATCCCTTGATAACTGGTGCAAAAACAAATACCTCAATGATACCTGTACTGTATCCTACATATCTGTATCAGTACCTTTAGGTTTTCTTTAGAGTACACCGAGGAGGGTTAGGCTCCCAATAAGAACTTCATTTACTTTCAGTCTTTAGAGTACTTTTCAGTACTTAAGAGAGGTGACATGAATTTTGATCTTTGCGTGTACCCGATGCTGATTATTTATTTATTTATTATCTAAAAGACTTTGTCAGAAAGGGAAACTTTCCCTTTCCATATGATGAAGAGACTGTAAATGTATTAATTATGCTGATACAGTTCAAGCTTCAGAAACGCTCATTACAAAGGGAACCAAAAAACAGAATATATAATGTTTGGAATTAAGAACATTATTAATTAAAAATCACCACTGTACATTACAGGCAAATATTTTTAAGGTAAGAATTAAAACCATTGGAAACTGCCAGTGGAAATCATTAAAGCATATATTACCATATAGGGCCACTTTTATATCCTTAGTGATGTAGTTTATTTTTCAGTTGCTTTAAAGAAATGTGGGTGTACTGAAAACTAAACCTCTCATGGCTGCTTAAGGTATATAAAAACTTTTTATTTATGAAATAGAACATGGCAAGATCCCCTGAGGGAAAATCTAGACATTTGTTCATATTCTCTTTCCCTTGTAATACCTAGCATTGATTAATGTTGTCCGGGGGAAAAAGAAATAGCTACAGTACACACACACACACACACACACACACACAAAAAAAAAAACATGTTTAAAGTCCTGAGAAGATAAAGCAAAATCCGTGTATATAAATAATGCAAATAAAATACAAAATGAAATGAAATGCATAAATACAGTGTAAAAAAGCATAAATCATTTGAATAAAGAATGAATGTGGTCATTTCAGGAAACACGAGAAAATCATAAGCATAAAAATCACAGCACTGATACATGTTATTTAAGCAAGTGAATCATTTCCAGAATTACTATTTAAGTATAAGAAATTGTGTCAAGTTAATGATTGTCACTGATCTGGGTTAACTTACCCTAGTCCAATAAAACAATGCTACACATTTTGCTCAAGAGAGACTCCTGTGCAACACAGGATTTGAGAATTTGTACATGAATTGCCTTTTTGTTTGAAAAAGATAAACAATGGGGGAATGAACAGCATAGAATGACCACTTAAGGGAAGTGTGATTTTAGTGACTTGCCTAATTTCAAACTTGGTGAGAGGGGCAAGGACTGGGCCCAATCTTTCTTTTCCTTGGGCAGCATTCAAGTACAGTCGAACTTTTATCAAAGCTTGCTGTCTGTCTGCCAGCCATACCTTACCTCAAACAACATATGCTCCTGCTAATAAAGTAACAGTAATTATCTAGGTATCATCTTGAGTGTCGTCTAAAATTTCACACAGTAGGATAGATATTTCAGCAGTAGAAAACACCAACCCTTGTCAATAAAAAGGTGCAATGAGGAGGCCTAATGTTCAGTCTAGGCCCCAGAAAGCTGCATGATCCAATGAGTGCCACTTTTTTTTTTTTTTTTTGCTGTTTGTTTTTTCTACTTTCAGTCTGGGCTCACAGATAAATTCTTATTTATTGCTTCCAATCAGCCTTTTGTCCTAGTCCTGCCCCCTTCCAGTCACTCCCAGTGATGGTGTCATCCAGTCCATTCAAGTTCCAGTCTAGTGGAGAACTGGATGCACCAGCCTTTCCCTGAAAAATTTTATTTCCCTGATTCTAGTCTTCCTTCATCAAACACAGCACTCTCTATTAGTACAGTTTAAAGCCTATTCTTTTGTGCACTTCATCTAAACTGACTTTTGAGCTTTAATCTTCCTTATCTCTTAGTCTCACTTTGTGATTCCTGACTCTGTCTCCTGCTAGGTTATAATCCAGCCTATTTATACTATGATTTCCCAGACAAGTCCAGTTCTTCCTCTATTTCCTCTCATCTTTTCTCTAGAGTTGTAGTTGTCTGCTTCAAGGTAGTTACCAGTTTGTGCCTAGGCAAGTTAAATTTCCCTTCTCTGATTCTTAATCCTGGATTTCCAATTTTCTCATGTCAGCATCTTCTCTGTTTTAGACTCTCAGTCATAATCTGTTCTTCCAAACTTCTGTCTTTTTCTATCTTTATTCAAATCCAGACTTTTTCAAGAGATTTTAAGTTTTACAAGTCAGATTGGAATTGATACATGGAAGCTAATTAATGCCATTTGAGAATCTGGACATATTATGGGGAAATTTCTAGTGATACCCACTGTGAATATTTTCTGACACTTCCACCTTTCAGATCCACTTTTCAATGGTTTATAACTTTGCAACACTACAGTTTGAGATGAAATTTTCCAGGCTGCATGTCTGCCTCAGGCTAAACTTTGTTATTTTCACCCTAAACAATGCTGCTGTTTTCAGGAACAAGGCTGTGCAAAATACAGTCAATTGTTCAAATGAAACAAAAAACAGAGATATTGAGAAGATGATTAATTTTCATCAAGCATTCACCTACTTTTATGACCACCACAGATAAATCCACAAGGAAATTAATTATTATTTCTTCAGAGAGGGTTATGCACTAGCTGTGCCAGAGGTCCTTTGCAAAAATGAGTGTGATCAGCTAATTAAAAGATTTCTCATGATCACAGAATCACAGAATCACAGAATTTCTAGATTGGAAGAGACCTCAAGACCATCGAGTCCAACCTCTGACCTAACGCTAACAGTCCCCACTAAACCATTTCCCTAAGCTCTACATCTAAACGTCTTTTGAAGACCTCCAGGGATGGTGACTCCACCACTTCCCTGGGCAGCCTGTTCCAATGCCTCACAACCCTTTCAGTGAAGAAGTTCTTCCTAACATCTAACCTAAAACTCCCCTGGCTCAACTTAAGCCCATTCCCCCTCGTCCTGTCACCAGGCACGTGGGAGAACAGGCCAACCCCCACCTCGCTACAGCCTCCCTTGAGGTACCTATAAAGAGCGATAAGGTCGCCCCTGAGCCTCCTTTTCTCCAGGCTGAACAAGCCCAGCTCCCTCAGCCTCTCCTCGTAGGACTTGTTCTCCAGGCCCCTCACCAGCTTTGTCGCCCTTCTCTGCACCCGCTCAAGTACCTCCATGTCCTTCTTGTAGCGAGGGGCAAAATCTTTACCCAAAGATTTTGCGGTTGCACACAGCAGAATCATGCACTGATGATGCAGTTGCACACAGCAGAATCATGCACCAGCAAATGAAGTCTAGCCTTAATTTTTCAAATTTGTCTTCACAAATTAATGTTATTTTAAGATCATGGTGTGTCTGCTATGTGAAGCAGTAGATTTTGCAAAAAAACCTGTACAACATTAGTTCTCTACATTTCCAAATTCATATGTCATTTATCACCTCTATCCTAACTCAGCAGTGATAGAAATTAGTCAGGTAAGAAATTTTCAATTTTTGTATTTAAGAAACTTTATTTTATATTTTGTATTTAAGACAGTCTTCAGTGCTAGGTAGCCTTTTAAATTGTATCAGATGAGGTTGTTTTATACTCCATATTCTTCATATTATCTGTATTATTAAAATAAGATTGCTTCCTTGAAATACCGTGTGTGATACAGGTATAGACCACTGATAAAACATTCTCTCTCTCTCCCAGTATGTTATCAGTAGATGGGATTCTGATCTGACATTGATTTTTCACTGTCATGGAATCATTGACAACAAAGCTCACTTATGACTTATATAAAGATGTGATCATAAGCTGGCCTGAATGTACTCAACACTTATGATATGTTGCTTAAATTAATAGATTCCCTTTTAAAACTGAGCACAGCTTTTCATATGCACATGAATATTTAAAAGTACCACCCTGAACTTCAATTTCATGATTATATGAACATTTGCATGGGACTATATCAAACAGCTTCACCTGTGAGCTACATCTCTTTAGTGTTATAGCCTCAATTTTATTTTTTTATTTTTGACTTGCCTTTCTAAGAGTGATTTAAAATGTAGTATATCACAGATTAATATAGGTTTAATAAAAGATGAAACAGTATTGTGTATCTAAGCCATATTGGAACTCAGAAAGAGTTAAACAGCTAATTTTCTGGCAGTCTTAAATATTTGGTAATAACTGTTTTGTAAGACAATTCCATCACTTAATCATGTCAAAATTATTTTTATTAGTGTTTCTTTCTTTTCTTCCATTTGATTGTCTAGCTTATTTCCAGCTGCTGGAAAAATGACTTATAGTGTGTTATGCTGTATCTCAGCTGCAAAGATAATGAACACTAGAAGAATCCAGGGGTGTGGAGTTTGTCTATGGATTCCTTTGTTAGACGTATGGGACACACTGTTTTAGATAATATTGTTAACATCTCTCATACATTTGTTCTCACCTGCTAGAAGTCCTGTTCATCAGAGTGCTTTGTTTTGCTTTCATATTTTGTCTGCATTCATATATATATTTGCTACATGTTGTGTACACATATATACGTTCAATGTTGTGAATAGATGTGATATATACATGTTTTAGTTGTGTATATGTCTATATTATGTATAAAATATATAATATTAATATAACTATATACATAGAAGCACACATTCAACAAATCATACAGTTTTCTGGTGGATTTACTTTGGAGGCAGCAGGACACAGAAATGCATATGGCAAATCCAGTGGAGTTCAGGGTGGTCTCTGGCTTGCTGTGGGCCCTTGCAAACATGTTTGTTGGAAGTCATTGTCTGTGAGAATAGCAGTCCTCAGTGGTTGTTAGTTATGCCATCAGACTTGGCACAAACTTTAAGAGATTGATATTTTATGAATAATCGTGGAGATATTTAAAGTGCAAAATATTACCGAACACATTGCTCCAGCATAAAATAAGAATTCCCTAAGCCAGGGAATCATGTGCTCCAACTTGCAGTTGATTTACAGGTGCATGTTGGCAACAGATTTTTTTTGGTAAAAACATATACAAAACAATGCCCACTCTCTGAAGTTATATCCACTCCATAATTAAAAACAATATTGTATTTAGGATGCATTGTAAACTTTCCATCTAGCTTAAACACTCTGCTGCACATCCATTAGGGTGTGTGCTGAGCTTGAACAGTAACACACCCTTTCTGCTCTCCAGCTACCTACAGAAAAATATTTACAGTACTGGCAAGGATGCATTTATTTTCAGTGTGAAGCCCCAGATGATGTTCCTTCTGGTGCATCAGGCCTTGAGGTCAATAGGAATTACAGTCTTTAAGGACTGGAATGGTGGTAGCCAAAGCCAGCCTGTTAAAGCCAGCCATGTCGCACAGAATGAGCTGTCAGCATCTTCTTAGTGAGACAGTTCAAACACAAAGGGCAGTGTGCATATGAAATAAAAAGCAAGAGAAAAGGTACAGTAAACAATGATCCAGCAGGCAAAGTGAAGAAGTCTCTGCCTCATAATCAGATAGAGTTCAGCCACAGAAGGCAGAGCCCTTCCTCAATGACGAGGGTGAGTAACAAAATGAAACACATGACTAGTCAGACCCATTAGAGATTTTGAAATAATTTCTTTGGACTTTTTGATTGAATTATAGGAAAAAGGTAAGCTTGAATAAAGCAGATTCACAGAACTTTCTTCTTTTATGAGCTTTGTATCTGGATGCAGATTCTAGAAATAATAGAAATAATTTCCTTTCAGAAAATGGAGCTGTGTCACATAACCTATGATTTGTCCAAAAAATAAAATTAATGCAAATATGAGAGATGACTAATTAGCACTCACATGATAATGACTGGCAATAATTTATAAAAATACCTGTTCCTAATCATAATCTTATGACAAACTTCAGATTTAAAAAAGTACCTCTAAATGTCATTGACTAAATTCAGATAAAGAAAATGTACACTAAATGATTTTATAAGCTGTTCACAGACATTCCGTGAATAGAAACAGAATTTTAAATTAGCTCAGTAAATGATGTGTTGTAAATGATTTGTTCAGCTGTATTTATTATTCATTCAGTAAGGCTCATTATTAGAGCTGTTAAAAAAACTTTTTCATTTAGGTTATTTAGACTATTTTGTTGTCTTAACCACGTCATACCAATTTAAACTATTTTGGAGATAATCTGATAAAAATATTTCTGGAAAAATTTTAAAGCCAATAAATCAACCTTTCTCCTATTCTCTACCATTTCTACCAATGTAATCTGTTTAATTTTAAAGTAATATGTAAGGTAATTTTCCAAGTTCAAGTAAAGATAAAAAAAATCCAGGCTAATAATTACTTTACATGGAAAACATCCAGGTTTAAGTTCTAGAGGTTTCTGTGGCTGTACAAATATGTTGTTGTAGTCATTCATGATAGTTTTTTGAAATGTTTTCAGGTCTGCCTTTTGTGTTTTGTTCCTGATTTCTGTTCCTGTTAATAACAATCAGTGTTACTATTACCCAGCCGGAGGGGGGGGGGAGGGGAGGGGGTTAAGTCATTTGTTCAGCTTCCTATTTGCAGATTTTTGCACTCAAATGAAACTGTTTTGAGTGTTCAAATTGATCTGTCTGGAAGTCATCATAAACCTCATGTATTTGGAATAAATACTGGTGTTCATTTTGGATGGTATAAAGAGTACTAGTGAACTATCTGTTAAAGTGGAAACTTTGAGGAATGTTTGTCAGTCCCTGAGCTTGAACTGGAATCTGGTTTTGGCAAGCCTACAGTTCACATTCATACTGCTGAATGTGTAAGTTCTTCAGGCTAATTTTCCGGAATTAGCTCATCAGACTACTTATCTAGGAGTCTGGATGTCTTATAATACATTTTATTTTATTTTATTTTATTTTATTTTATTTTATTTTATTTTATTTTATTTTATTTTATTTTATTTTATTTTATTTTATTTTATTTTATTTTATTTTATTTTATTTTATTTTTTCTGCTTGTATTAAGTCAAATACAGGCACCTCACTTTCGCTGCAGATTTATTTTCAAATTAACTTTTTGATGTGTTGTGAAAATCAGGAATAAATAAATAAATAAACATTACAATAATAATAATAATAAACTAACTACCCCAAACCACTGTGGTTATCTTTTCCACTTGATATTGCACACATTACTTTAAGAATGTCATTGATTTACTCAGAATAATTATTTTAACATCACTACATTGTCAAGATCCTCTTTTTAATCCCATTAGGATCGAAGCAAAGCTAGTTCTGTCGTCATTCATAAATATTGTTTCTTTTTCAGGCAGTTGGAGATTTATAAATTTCTTCTTCAGGGTAAAGTTTCTGTCCTCAGTATTCATCAAGGAGGACAGAGGAGAGTTGTGTTTTTGTTACACACAAGCTTTTTTTCATTCATTCAGTGACATTTTTTTACAGTCATTGAATATATAATCATGAAAGAACTCACAAGGGTAAGATTAGTATGACTTAGTATGATTACTATGTTAGTATGATTAGTATGAGTGTGGTGGGTGACTCCTGTCTAAGTTCCAACCAAAGAGAAAGCGAAAGAAAATTCCTGTTTTATTCATTTTATGTGTCTGTCTGTGTGTGTTTTTCTAAAACATTAGGTCAGCAATTCCAAAGTAAGTCTGCCTTAAGTATCTGCCTTAAGTATCTGCCTTAAGTCTGCCTGATAGTGAGGTTTTAATAAGAGTTTTTCTACTTCTATTAAATATATTTAACCTCTTTTAAATCCATTTATATCTTTTTTAATTTTATTGTTGAAATGGATAGGTTTAATCAATAGCATGTTATGAAGTATTTGAGCTAAATTAATCTAATTCTTCCTTGACAGTTCATGAAATTCAGTTAATGTAGATAATGTAAGAGGAATTGCCCCTAAGTTAATTGTAAAATGAAGAGAAAGGGGAGGGGAGGATTAGAAAAGTTATTCAATCTAGAAGTCTTCAGAAGAGGACAATGCAAATGTACTATTTGATTTAGTGGTATTTCATGATAATTCATAAAGTAACAATATAGTGCAAAAATATATCCATTTATGCATTCTAACTTTTCCAGCTGTCAGTTTTGTTGAATATTCCTATGATCTTACTCTGCAGAAATGTGAAAGAGAAGTGTCTAATTTATTTTTACTATACTATATTTTGTTTACATTCATCAAGTCTTGTATTCTAAATTTACAGTGCAGATCTTTTCATTTCTGCCATATGAAAGTTCTCTCATGTCACTAAGCATTTATATGCCTGTTTATGAATCCATTTAGTCTCTTGCCTTTTTGTGTTTATGTCTTTTTCTGTTGAAATAAATTATGCTTTTAATAATGCTTAGAATATGCAAAATTTTCAGCAGCCTGTAAATTATAAGCTATCATGTGTTGCTATTTTCAAAACTGGAGACTTTTGAGAACATATTATTTCTTTTTTCCTCTCTTTGTCCTTTTCACTTGTAGTTCTTTTTTATTGCTATGAATCTGAATCTGACTCTGAAAACTGGAAAATAAAAGTCCTTCCAAAATTAATAGGGTTTAAATATCTTGCACATGAATAGTTTGTATAGATTTCAAAAAGATGTTTCCATGTGTTTTTTTTTTTTTTTTTTTAATTATTAATCAGATGCTAATATTGTTCCTACATGTTTCTACCTTGTTTCTATATATGTAACATATAGCTCATTATCATAACTTATGCTCATATAGTACTAACAGATATTGTTATGATATGCTCAGGTAGTACTAACAGGATTTATTATTAATAGGGACATCTTTTTGTGTAATACTACATTTAGAAGTTTATTCTTGAAGTGAAACACCCAGCATATAACAATCACATTATTTAATTGAGAAATCATCAAAATCCATGGACCACATGAAAGATATCAAAAAGTTACATTAAATGACTAAATATCATGGCACTCAAATGGAAAGTCAAGCCAAGACACAAATCACCAGAGAAACAAAACCCAAAGAAAATGTGAAAGTGTAAAAGACACTAAGAACCATGACAGATAACTAAGTGGAATGAATTAAGTTATGGAAAAAGATGAAAGATTTTGAAAATGACCTGTGAAAAATGGTAGATGTAGAGGTCTAACAGTAAAGTAGCAGAAGAAGAACAAAATCAGAAGCCTTGACAACTGCTGGTGAGCACTGAAATCCATAACTGATGTGCTCTGCTGCAAGCTAACTTGAAAATCCATACACACATGTTCTGTCTTCTAGCCAACTTTGTTGAGCCTACATGTAACTTAATGTTGTGTATATATAATCAGTGTTTTAAAAAAGAAAAATATTTGGTTAAGGACCTTCAAATGACAAAACAACCATGCTAGAAATGCCAACATTTACCCTGCATTTACCCTTCATACAACTGCTTTCTCAAATGAATATTTCTTTTGTCAGCACAAGCAATTCCTTCCCAGAAGAGGCTATGATTGCCTTTATTTTGTGACCAAAACTTTAAAAGAAAAATAAACTTTTTTGGTTATTGTTATTTAAGAAAAAATGAAGATCAGTTGCTGACAACTGTTTGAGCTGGAATTAGATGTCGGAAATCACCTTGTTTTTAGAAACACTATAAAAAGTTGTAATTAAATTACATAAATCTATCTCCCTCATGCTTTCTGCTGTCAGTAAGCATTGCACTCATTGAAAGTTCCTGACAGACATAGGTATATACAATGATTCCTTGTTTTTGAGCTAGCCAAGCTTTTCTGCATAGAATATGCAGGCTCTGGTGAAAGATTACTGTTGAACATCACAACACCAAATACATGGTATTGTGTGCCTTTGGCTTTCTTGCTAAATTTCCTTGCTAGGAAACTGATGAACAGCATTTGTATTCATTGTTCATTCTGTGAAACTGAATTGAGAGTGTGGAATGAAAAATAAGAGGTGCAACAAGTCACTGGTTGCCATATCAAGATGTGTATATGTTCAGTCACTTGAGCATATCTTTTTCTTTTGTTATTCAGTCTGTCATTGTACATAGGAAATTTCCAACATAGTTCAGGACCATATCATTACAATCAGAACAAAAAGACTCTTCTCCAAATAGACTGTAGTATAATACAAAAAATAAGGCATGGTTTGGTTCTATAAATATCTTGCATCTGCATATGCCAAACAGACCTGCCAAAGGAAGGAATCACATACTTTCCCTGCTTCTAGACATTAGTTTCTGTCCCTGTACTACTTTGGATGCCAAGAGTGTTTTAATGTCTGTGCAGTGAAGTGAGTCAGGAAACTGGTTAAGTTGCAAGGTAACCTAGCAGGAGAAAATGTTGCAAGTTCACTGCTCTTTTTATTCTCCGTGGGAATAAAAATCAAATTAATGACAGAAATGTGCAACTACAGTTATTCCCAGCATGTTTTGTGAACTTGTTCTTAAAGATCCTAAGATGGAGCTATTGATATTTTCAAAAACAAAGTATTAATTTTCTTTCTTATTTTGCTTCTAGTAGTTTCTCATTTTTCTAATCTAAATTTCCTCTCTGAAGTGTTATTTTTTATTGTTGTCCTATTTACTACGAACTCAGAGAACAGATGATTGATTACCTTGCTGCTCCACCTTTCTTTTCTGTAGTATTTGAAGACTTGTCCTCCTCTGACTCTTCTGAAGTCTAAACATTCCAATTTGTTTATACTTCCTTTTTTATCTTCCTAGTCCATGACTACTTCTCTTACAGTTCTCTTTGGAACATCTCTTTTCTTAATAAGCAAACCAAAACCAAACCAATGTCCAAAAATCTACATGACTCCTGTACAGGATTCCTGAGAACACACCAGTTCTGAGGAAAACCACAATAACATCAGAGAGCAGAACGGGAAACAGTTCATTTAATTGCTAGATGGTAATCCTTTCTTTCCTTTGCGAATTTCCTTTGTCTGACTATAAGGTATTGCCTATTCCTTTCTTCTACTTCTTTGACTCTTTGATAGGACTACTAGTATTCTTAATAGTCTCATAGAATATATCATGTTTTGCATTTGCATTCACCAAATTTAATTTATAAAACTTGGATGTTTGTGTTCAAAAAATCTCAGCTCCAAAACATGGATCCCAATCTGTCTATTTACAATTATATGAAAATATGATAATGTAAATGCTCATTTCACAGTGAAGTTTAAGTAGAGGGTAGATTAAAAACCATTGATGTTTTGTTGGCAATATCACTGTACAGCATGGGGAGCAGCTAGGAAAAAGTTTTATAGTTTATTTTCTGTATTACCTGTCTTTTATATCTATTTGTTATGCAATAAAATTGTGTTAATGCAGCATAAAACTCTGTTAAATGCTATTATGAAATACAATGCCTGAGATTCTGGAAACAAAATTATAAACCAAACATCCCTTGCATACTTACTTGAAATTCAATTACAAAATAATAGTAATCTGGAATTGTTGTCAAATTGTTGTCAAGATATTTCTTATAACCAATCCGGTATTCTGCTTTTTTTTTTTAATTTATTTTATTTTTATTTTTTCCAAGTAAAAACAAATAAACCATGGTAAAAGTCACTTTGAGTAGTTTCATTGGAGATTTTTTTTTCTATTTATGCATTTTTTGTAACATTTTTTTAGGTATAACTACTGTAAGAGTTAGGATTTAAATGGAAAATATATTGCCTTTTTACCTAAAGATGTTTGAATATATTACTAGATTTTTCTTGAATATTCTAAGAATTTCTTTTTAAATAGTGGCAGATTTTCCTGAAACTTACCTTTCTCATATTCAGAGGGAATTACAGAACCTCCACTGCAGATAACATGAATCTGAAGTGGTTTGAAATATCTAACGCTGGGTGGTCCCCTCTGTTTCGTAGGGAAAGTTCACTAAGAGATGTCTTTGTTATGGAGAGAAATACTGATGTCAACATTTAAACTGTTTTGGAATTTGTGTAGTCACTGACACCTTCCAAATTAAAATAAACAAAACCAAAAACTGCTGGCATAGATACCCAAACAAACAAACATTCACCATGGTATCTAGGCAGTATGCAGGACCCAAGAAGCCCAAATGTATAAGGACAAAAGTCTACTTTGGTTGAAATACCAAGGATATATTTACAGAAAATGTAGCATTAATCTAAGAGACATGGATCTCTCTCAGAGATCTCCTAACAGGGAAATCCTGGACACAATGTGTGCCAACTGATCTATGAGTGTAAAGAAATTCAGTGGTACGTGAATGACATGAATGGAACTCACCATGGAATCACAGAATCACAGAATTTCTAGGTTGGAAGAGACCTCAAGATCATTGAGTATTTGATATTAAATCCACTGTGTAAGTATAGCAAATATGGAGTACTGGATTTTCTAATTGCCTGTTATCTCTGCATTTAATCAGCTGATCACAAATGTAATTTCAAAATTTAAATATAATGACAGGATATAAAGTGGCAATATATGATTCAGGAAAAATGACAACAGGCAAATCTTCTTAGTGACAAATTTGAAGGCAAAGTGACAAATCAGATTAAAAGAAAAAAAAAAAAAAAGAAACAAATACACAGTAATGATGTCTTTCTACCTGAGGAACAGAATCAATATGAATCAATACTCAATGTTATTCAATGTGACAAATGAATTGCATTTTCGGTTGCCCAGTCTTTGGGAGATCTCTTCTCTTGGTTGCTCTCCAGACTCTGCTTCATGTTTTTTAATTTTGTTTTACAGTGATTTTTGCAGTCCCTGCTGTGTTACAATTTGTTGCCACTCCCCTCAACAATTTCAGGTTGCTCTGTACTTGGTCTCCTCTCCCTCTGCTGCAAATCTCAGGGTGATCTTGCTCACAAACATGAACTCATCTTTCATCTCTTTGATACCTCTTTTCCCATTGTACTTCTACTTTATCATGAGAAACTACAGCACCAACCTGCTATTTGCACCTCAAAAATCCATAAAACTAACATTTTCTCCCCAAGAACCCTATTTTCTTTGTCATGATGGAAAAACTGAAAACAATATAAAAATTCGTATTAGTGCAATACTAACCTGGGTGCAATCTCTTCTTATGAAAATGATCAATATTGCCTCATTCTTTCCTTCTCCTCTTCCATCTGTCTCTTTCTATATATCAGTTGTCTCAAGTGGACTGTATATATCTTGTTTCATGTGGATGTGTGTCATACCAATAATAATGATTGCTGCCCATTCTGGACAACGGCATGCCGTATGTGCCAGCATAGCCTGCAATGCTGTTTTCTTATTCTGAACTTCAATTAATTAATTTTCATTAATTAAGCTATTATTCAAACAACAACAACAGAAAAACTTAGTCATTAAGGAATGTTTGTATGTTGAATGGATTCATTTGTTTTTAGATCATTTCACAGTGCAGGAATGAATAGATATTCTATGTCACTACTGCAGCTAGACATTTTGGAATGTCAAACCACAGCCTAGGGCTGTTAGAAAAAATAATAAATATTATATCTAATTTGCTTGAAGTAGCATATTGTATGCAATTCCGATGACTTGTCCAGTATCTGAAAATACAGAAAGCAGAGATAGGGAATATTTGGCAATAGTGATTAGTATTAAAAAAAAAAAAAAAAAAAGGAAATTTTTATAGCATATTTAACAGTTATGGTTATGTATTGTTTTTCCTCTGGATCATCTGTAAGAAAAAAAAATGTTGAAAATTGATTTCCAAACTTATAAAATGCCTAAATTAGTTTAAGAATTTCAGTATCCCATTCGAGAGGAACATGGTTCTAGTTTCACCCTTTGTAGTTTTGTATTTACTCATATTAAAAAAGGAACAATGTGTTAAGGAAGTATTAACTGTGTATAGTACAGTATCAGAACATTCTATCCTGCTGAAAGAGAATGATTAATATAATTCATAATATAATATAACTATATATTATTATAATACAATATAATATAATATAACTAATCTAAATGCCTCTGAATATAACTCATCATATTAACATATCAGTTGGAACAAATTATGTTCTGCCTTCACGAAAAATATATACAAAAAGTGTATCTATTTTCATTATTTTAATTTTTATAGAAAGCTTAATCTCTCTGGTACAGGTAACAACAGAAATACAATTGACAATGTCTTTAATGAACTGTTCAATTTTTCTCAAGTAAAACAATAAATATGTCTTTTTCAATTAAAACAAATTAAATAAATTAAATAAATGGAAAATTGGAGTGGTAAAGACTACATTTTCATTCTCCCAGGAAAGGTTTGGTTTTACATAAGTTTGAAAAGGGCTGGAGTATTTGACTCCTAATATAGATATAATACCTTTCTCAATTTGCATTCTCGATAAACCTGATTAAGATTAGAAAATGTTAAAAATAATTAATAAAAGCTTATCTTCATTTAGGTCCACAGCACTAAAACAAGTGAAACAGATTTGTCTAGAATACAAAATATTATATTAAAGATTTACTAGATGTCAAAGCATCGTTATCCATGAAGACATATATGATGCATTTAAAAAGTCATGTGAGGAAATGAACAATTTGTATGATAAAAATATGTTAAATATTGGGCTTCAATACAGTTCTAGACCTCATTTTGTCAGGATCTTGGTAAGGCTCTAGAAATATGAAGTCAGATGAGTTCACAGATCCAAGGATCTACATGCAAGTGGATTAGATATCTAGGAGCACAGCATTTCTGTCACTACAACGACTTCTTTCAATTTGGCCATGAAGTTGTCCTAATTCTTCCCAAAATACCCTCATGAACTTTACCTCTTTAATAATTGTTCCAATAGTGGGCAATGCACTCTTAACGTTGAATGAGTGGAGAGTATTAAATTTGATCTCCGTATATTTTCTGCACAGTGTCAGAATCACAGAATCACAGAATCACAGAATTTTCTAGGTTGGAAGAGACCTCAAGGTCATCGAGTCCAACCTCTGACCTAACGCTAACAGTCCCCACTAAACCATTTCCCTAAGCTCTACATCTAAACGTCTTTTAAAGACCTCCAGGGATGGTGACTCCACCACTTCCCTGGGCAGCCTGTTCCAGTGCCTCACAACCCTTTCAGTGAAGAAGTTCTTCCTAACATCTAACCTAAAACTCCCCTGGCTCAACTTAAGCCCATTCCCCCTCGTCCTGTCACCAGGCACGTGGGAGAACAGGCCAACCCCCACCTCGCTACAGCCTCCCTTGAGGTACCTATAAAGAGCGATAAGGTCGCCCCTGAGCCTCCTCTTCTCCAGGCTGAACAAGCCCAGCTCCCTCAGCCGCTCCTCGTAGGACTTGTTCTCCAGGCCCCTCACCAGCTTTGTCGCCCTTCTCTGCACCCGCTCAAGCACCTCCATGTCCTTCTTGTAGCGAGGGGCCCAAAACTGAACACAGTAAAATGAAGTAGAATGAAGCCCTTGGGGAGGAAGTGGAGAGAGAAATTGAGCTAACTTCAAGAGTCATGATACAAATGTTGAACTTCCTACCTATGTTTTTCTATACCCAGTTTAACAGTGAAATAGCCTGATCTGTATGATTTTCATCTTTCATCTGAAAAGCAAGTTGAGGCTCCAGAGACAGAAAACGTTTTTAATTAACCTCCCTGACTGGACATGCAGTATCTAGGCAGCTATAACTCACAGCATTTAAAACAAGCTATATTTTGCAGAAGGTCAAGGCCATGTCACAAGATTTTGAAACAACATATTGCTTTACTTTTAATCTTTACATTCTGTTTTACAATATGGATGCTCTATCTCCCAGGAGATATCTGATTCCACAGATTTTCAGCTGTGAGAGTGTAGGTGCCCCCTACTACTTCTGTTTGATTATAATGCTAACAGCACCATCATGCGCGCTGGCAATAATTGTTAAGTTCACTGTTTCATCTTTATTTTATTTCTCTGTGTTACCTGACCTAACTGTTAACATTTGATTGTCTGAGCAAAGTCCTGATGCTGGGGAGCACAGAGAGCCCTCTACCTCATTGACTTGCAAAGGAATAAAATAAATTCATTGTCTCTACTAGATACCATTGCTAAACTAGCATGAGAGAGCTCTCTGCTTTAGTCAGAGCTTCACTCTGAGTCCTAAAGCAGGATTCAAGCCTTCTTCTCTTAGAGAAAGAGGACAAAAGTTTAGTCTTCAAAAAATGTCATTCTGTCATGGAATTTTATATCCACTATGGTTACCAAAAACAAAACAAAACAAAACAAAACAAAACAAAACAACAGATTTCCTTTTATGTTGTTCTGCTTTCCCAACTACAGTCTTAACAATGAGTTCAGCGAAGAAGTTGGTAAGACAAACAACAGCACAATATCTAAGACAGATTTTGATACTGTGCAAATAAAATAAAAAATAAAAAATAATAACAAATCTTACATTAGCCTGACTCAGAGAAAATAAACTCTGAGAATGATAAAATGTCATCTCTTGGGTCACTGCATCTGTCAATTTCGCATGAATTCACTGAGATCAACACAGTATTACAGGGTGTATTTGGAGTGTTCATGTTTCAAAGTACAACCAGTAGAGAACACTTTTGTGAACAGTTTCAAAGATTATCATAGGCTCTGTATCCTTTTATTTTTTCCTATTCTAATTAAATTGAAATATGAAACAATGATGTGAATATAAATATAAACTAAATCTTCAATTTCTCTTTGTATTCCAAGTACACAGTCTGTAAAGCATATATAGATGAATACATTAAACAGCTGCTCTTCAAATTATCTAGCTTTTGAGGGAAATTGAAGATATCTTAGGTAACCCCCTACTTTTTTTTTTTTTTTTTTTTTTTTTTTTTCATATTCTCAAACAAGAGATCTTCTTTCAACCCTGTGATTCAAATCAAATCACTCATCATGTAGTCACTTATTCTCCTTACATTTTAGTGACAGATAAAAGGTTTGGGGTATGTAGCAATTCAATGTGTTTGCGTTAACAAAAATTCAAATTGCTAGTGTTTGCAAATTCACTGATCTCAGCTGAAACATTGTATCTTTTACTGGTTTTATGAAGAGTTCACTTTGGTCCTTAATTGAGTTCTGGGTATGTTTACTTTATCTTCCTGTGTATCTGAGACATTATGAAATTTGTTGACAGTGATAGTCTTTCCTATAGGCAACAGAAGGCAGAAGAACAGAAGTTCTGGAAAACTTTATTGAAGTAGGTAAGTTCAGTTTGTTGAGTTAGTCAATTAGAAAGACGTTAAAATAGAAAGAGCTCTGTATGCAATCCGTAACATTTCAGATTCCCCTTATTAAAACAGAAAGGGGATGGTGAGTTATAATCAGTAAATAGAAAAGTATTATTTATAAATACATATAGATGTGCTGTGTAAGAAGACAAGACACAAATGATGAAATAGACTCCCCTAATCTTGACAAGTCTGGAAAACTGATCTTGATGTTTTCTTCAGTCATTGCCATGAGTGTTGAGTCCTCAAGAGCTGCTCTCAATTTATCAGTACGAGATTTGTCTCTTTCAGAAACTACAAGTTTTTGTGCTCAGTGAACTAGATGTTGCAGAGCTTAGTTTTCTCATATACTTCCCTTAGGGTTCTGTCCCCAAATCCTTTCTGAAAGGATTTCAATCAAGTTAGCTGTGCTTTCAGGCAACCCAGCTGACTGATATGTATTTTCTGGGGTGGGCTATAGAAAAGCCTGTGCCTTACAGGGCAGGATTGAAATAGGGGTATATGGTAATAAGCCTACTACCTGCCTTCCACCCTTCAAGCATGTCTGTGTTACAAAGCTAGAAAATTCTGGCCCCGGGATAGTGTGTCCTTTGAGCCAGTACTATTTTGCTGTACTCTTGTAGTTACTGCTTCTGGTAGCCAGAGACAATTCACATGGCTGCACAACCCCAAGTCATCATAAGCCAGAGGGTATGAGCCAGGTTTCCACATGCCAAGATGAGAAAAAGCTATTTTAAAGGTGACTCCTTAAGTGGATAAGTTCACTAAACATTACAGTACTTTGGCAATGGGAAGAAAAAAAAAATCCTTCCTAAGTGACAGGATTCTGCTGTATTTTTAAGCATGGTATGGAAAAGCATGCTATCTGGAAAATATTGTACTTTAGAAGTGATACAAAATGTTTAAATGTAGGAGAAATTATTTGTGAATAAATTAGCCACAGCTGAAATACTCAGAAAAAGAGAAACAGTTGAGAAAGTATGACTTGTTTATGTATAATATTGCTTGCATGTTGCCAAAACTATAGAGGAACAGTTCTATTTTGTAGTTTTTTTCTTGGATATTGACCAAGTTTTCAGAACTCAAGGTCTGAAAACTTAAACTTAAACTTAAAAGTGGTCAAAACCTATGATTAAGACCTCATTTTCAAAAGACTTTACTTTTAGGTATTAAGGTAAAGGTCCTTCTATTATTATTGTTATTATAATCTAGTTGTGTGTGCAGTTACCATGGAACTACCTGAAAAGATGATGTGTCATTGACAAGAACTTCTCTTGCTTTAACAACTTGTGTCAAACTTCATTGTCTTGAAATTCTCCTGCTGCATGTGTAGGCTTTTTGAGACTATAATTCCCTTAACTTTTTAATACATAATATTTTCTTCCTTTTACTTTTATTATTTATTTTCCCTTTGAAGACATATACATTCTCATTATACTAAGACCAATTCACTATATTCATATTACCAAAGACTGTTGGATGTCCATAACTGATACATGGAGAACAGATTGCCTATTTACAGAATAATTAAAACTGAGCATCCTGTACTGCACCTAATATTGTTCCTTACTAGTGATTTAATAATATCTGTTACGAAACACAAGGCAGTCCTTTGTTCAGTATTGACACTGATAAATATGGTTTTCAGTTGTTTTGGTCATTTCCTCATTTGGTCTCTACTCCTTAGGGAAGAAAAAATTAAAATTATTGCCAGCATTTCCTTCTGATGATATTGACTCATTGTTTGTTTGCCACCACCATTTGGTCAGAATAGAACTACTGGGAAAAATAACCTTCCTGAAAATGCGGAGTGCTGCCAGCTTTAAAGAGAAATGACACATGGTGGATATTTGCTGTTTAGTGTTTGCTTTTCCAGGGTGTTTTAGAAAGGACAGTTTTTCTACTGCTGTTCATATAACTGGTAAATTTGCTGTATACAAACCACAATGTTCTCAAACATGTCTAATGCAGGCAGTGACATTCAGAAATTTGATGAATCCATGACCTAATTTTGTGAGGAATAATTGGAATAATTTCAAAACCTTCTGATACTAAATATGAGTAAAGCTGGTTGTGTTTTTGTGAGGCCATTCAGCACTATAGGTACCCCTAATATTATTAATTAAAACGGGCATACAAGCTTTGATATTGACCCAGTATGCTTCAAACATTATTATCTTTCATTAATTGTCCACTTACTACAAAAAATAGCTTTAGATATCTCCAAGCAGGTAATTTTAAATAATTCCTCTCTTCTGAAGAAGTATTTTATGTTTTCGCAGTGAGTTACTTGTTAAGTGTGGCAATTCTGGAAATTCTGGCAATTCTGGAAAAAAGAAAGAACTATATAATGATAATAATAATGATATCAGAATTTTATCATAAGTCTTAGGTAATTTAGTAGTGTTCTTTAAACATGTCTTGGAGGTCCTTGGAGGCATATGGTTAGAAAAGTCCTAGATTTATTATTAAAAAGAATATTAAAAATATTAATTTGGTGGAGAAAAGCTGGAAAATGAGATGCCTATAGGCTAAAAAAGAAACAAAATCTAAAACATATAAGGGTATACAAATATAAAAACTTGTTATATATGGAGTGGTAATTCATGTCGAGAAAATGGTTGATATTAATAAAGAAGGGGGAGATATGGGAATGTGGCCATGGGGGTTGGAAAGCCCCTGTGGTTGATGATAACATTAGACTCTTAACGATGAGGTCATCAGGAACTTAAAAGACTTTAGAGGGAACAAAGAAGGGTGATTCAGGAGACTCCATGCAGTCTCCGGTTTCTTGTTCTCCAGCTGGTTTCTTGCTCTCCAGCCCTTAAGGCATGGAAGTTTCTGGGTGTTTGCCGTTGTTCAAAGTAGTTTGACCAATGAAAAGTTGTTTTGAAAAGAACTGCTGTGGGGTGAAGGGTATAAGAGGGGAGCCTTCCCTCAAGATAAAAAAAAAAAAAAAAAAGAAAAAAAAAAAGGCTACACGATGTGATGAAGTTATGTCATCAATAAAGAAGCTGAAAGAAGGAATGAAAAGGAACAGGCTGGCAGAACGGAGCCAGGATGGGAACAGGCACATTGATCACCTCATGGAGATGGGTTCGGCCAGACTCAGCAAACCGCTCAGAGAAGCTCGTACAGAGAAGCTCATACTTTCAAAAGTCGCTGGAAATAGGCGCACTAGAGCTGGGAAGAAGCTCAAGCTGAGAGAAGTGGACCCACGCACACAACTGGTAAGCAGCTGTGCGTTATGGGGAATCATACGTCCTTAGAAACAAAGACTGTCCTGGTAACCTTATGGCTTATTCTCCTTATTAACAATCAGACAGTTTATGATTCTGAAACATGGGACCAAATTGAGGTCAACGTGTGGGACTGCAACTAAAACCGATAAGGTTGCAGTGGAATTGCTCGGCACCTGGCGAGCAATCTCTGAGACCTTAAAGAGTCGTGTGGGGCCACAGCCAGAAACGTGTGGGTTACCAGACAATGAGGGAGCTGCGGGCTCGTTTACTGATCTGACTGCTACGCCATCGGCCCCTCTGCTGCTACAGCCATCGAAGGTTTTTGCTGTTACGCCCCCTGTTGACCTGGACGTGCCTTTTAACCCAGGCCTTATTGGCCTTGAAAAGGAGACGGATATGCTTTTCTTCGATCTGGGAAGAACGGGATACATAAGGCACAGAGACCGAGTTGCTTGACAACATAAAGCGAGACATATTGTTCAAAAGGAATGGAAAATGGAGACTGTTAAAGCATGGAACTTAAAGGATTATTTATTACCTTTCCTAATTGTACGTATGTATAAGCATACTCAGATTTAGTATGTAAAAGCGATGTTCTATATATTTAGAATGTTTGATGTTTGTGTGTGCGTGTTGGTGAAGCATAGACTCCCCGCACACCCAGCGCTGTTTACTTGCCTTTTATACCTTTTATACCTTTTATAGCTTTTATACTTTTAATAAATATTCTTTTATGAATATTACTAAATTCAGATTGAGATGAGACCTCATTAAATAATACATCTACATTTTTTAAAGAATATTAAAAAGTTTTGGGGATGTGACTTCAGTGTTTTGAGCTGAAAATCCATGGCAAACATATTAGGAATCACATATGATAATACTTTTCTTTTATATTTTCTCCGGAAATTCTGTATCAATTCTTCTTGAACTACTTAGGTCCTTAACAAATAAGCACTGAAAAGAATGGGAGCTTACTGATGAGCCAGAAAGGAAAAATGAAGAATCTTTATCAATCTTACGAAGAAAAAGCAACTGACTTTTGTGTTGCTTTTAAAATGATTGTTGAAGCAGTGTATTCCATGGGCAGTTCAAGATACTCTTTCTTTCTGCTGTGTTGTCTGCTCTATTGGAAGACCACAGTATCAAGGTACTACAGACCCCCCCTTATTTACTGTTATCCTTTTCCGTTCAATTTACTATTTCCTCCAGTACATGGTTGATTGCTGCTATATTGACAAAACAATGACAGGTTCTTCACCACAAACATTCTTCTTGTAATGTCCCTGTCCTCCAATGTCCCCAAAGTCCCTAAATTCCTTTAGAATGCTTAAAAATTCTTAGCTGTAATAAATATCACATAGCAACAGATTGTGACCTGCAGACCTCTGGCCATCCAAAAGACTGCAGTAGCTGTTCAGCAGGGTTTTCAGTAAGAGGGTTTTCAGTTTAAAAAAAAAAAAAAAAAAAAAAAAAAAAAAAGGCTAATAAATGAGTACTGCAATAAAAATGTACTGCAAGATATTATGGAGGCCAGTCTTTTTCGTACCACATAGTACCATCTGGGGGAGCTGTTTCACTGCAGCTCTGAGAGATTTGCAGCTCCACTTTGTCCAATTTATGACAATAGCAGTAGAGGGGAAAGGACAAGTCAGAAGCTTGTCTGTGACAAAAGACAACAATTAAGCCTGACAAACTAGTAGAAAAGAACAGATTAGCTCTAGAAAAGAATAAACAGAGGAAAGAATAAAAAAAGAAAACATATTAACACAATCAAGAGAATGTGAAACTTTCTGGGCGCTTCAAAATTATTGGAGACTTCTGTGTCTTCCTGAGCTGGCTGAGCAGCTAAGACATCCCCAGCAAAGAGATCTAGCTTTTCTAGAGAGCACAGATCAAAGATCAAAAGGTAGAATGCTCATCTAGGAAAATTGAACTAAAAGAACTAAAAAACCACTTCCATATCTCTCCAGTTTCCCCAGCTGTCTGAGCTTGAGTAAATAAAGTCTTAGTTTCAAGGCAAGATTTCAGTGTACATTCATACAATACATAATATGTCAATAACCAAAACCTGTTGCGTCATCTCTTTTTACCACAATCTGATGTGGGAAGCTCTATTTCAGAGTGTTGTTTTTGCTTCTCTGTCTGAAATCTCACAGTCAGGAAAATAAATAAATAAATAAATAAAAATCTTTCTTAAAATTAATGATTCTTCTAAATTTGCTCTCACTCTGGTGCTGTCTGGCATTTATATTCTCCACCATCACCTATTTAGTTATAATAACCCTTTGCTGTTTTCTTTTACTGGGCCAAAATTTTTCATTTAACCTTTTATTGCAAGACATGACTTCCATTTCCTCAGATGATCCTTATAAGCCTCCCTGATTTCTTTTTGTCTTGAATTTTATGCCATCATTATTATTATTGTTATTGTTATTCTGATCGTTTAGGAAACCCGATTTTTTTTTCCTCTCTTGATATCTGAGTCCCTTTTAAAACAGATGATGCTGTTCAAACTGTAATTAAAAAATGTTCAAATGATGAAAATAGTATAATTGTTCAGTCTCATTATTTAAAATTATATCTTTACTGAAAATCTCACTCCATCAAGGCATTTTCCCTCTAAAGGTCAGTGGTTGTTGCCACTCCTTTAGCGGCTTCTTGTCCATCTCTGTTACTTTCTGTCTTTTTCAATTCTATTACTGTTTTCCATGTGACCCATGACACACTGAAGTCCAATTAGATTAGATTTCTTGTATCTCTCTCATTTAGGAAATTATTTGCCAGGTTATCTGTACCTTTTTTTTTTTTTTTTTTTTTTTTTTTTTTTATCTGTAGACTTTTCTTGTGTAATCCCATTTTCTTTAATTTCTGTAACTACTGTTGCTCATCACATAGTTTTTTTATAATGTCTTGCAAATTATTGAGCTTATATCAACAGTTTTGAAAAATTGAATCAAGTCACTTACCACTGATTTTTTTTTTCTTTAAATTGCTTTTATTATGTACTACAATTCCAATTCACTAGTTACTAATTCAAAACCAAAACAATTTCATCTTAAAAATCTTATTATGAATGCATACTGTGTGTCAGATATGGAGCAAACTGGGACATGACTGGTCCCAACCAATTTGGGTTTACTAAATTGTTTGAGTTTTCCTTCCATCTTTATTGTGGTGTATTATGTTTTCCTACAGTCCTATTGCCCTGAAGTTCTTCTTCTCTTTGTCCCTTGGTCAACATCATTGTGAAACCTTTAAATATTAATTTGATTTTGGAACCATATTAAGTTTAGTTTTAATCTCTATTCAGAGCTTTCTATATCCCACTTTTTTTTTTTTTCCTAATCCCACCGTTTTCTTCTCATTATTTTTATTCCTATTTAAATTTTATTCTATTTTATTCCTAGTTCTTATTAGGTGTTTTCATATACTTCCACAAGCTAGTCTCATTTGCTTCTTACCTTCCTTTGGTTTCTTTTCTTGATTCCTAAAGACAATTTTATTTATTTATTTTTCTTCCTACTACTTATAAAACCTTCCCAAGAGGTTTTAGGAAAGTTTCAATTAGATTTTTATTTAGAAATTTTTATCTTTTTTTTCCTATTATTTCTCCTGTGTACAGATTGCTGACAATTTTAGTATTTTGGGCTTTAAGGAATTACAGGCCTGTACCATATTCTGGGATTATCAAATGGAATTAATTTACTACCTTTTTGATGTTCAGCCTATTGATACTAAGAAATTAGGATTCAGAATATAGCTGAGACTTCTAAGTATGCCATAATGAATAATAAGTGGTGACAGAGATCTCAAAATAAAAGCTAATTGACTGTGCTCTTGAGATGTTCTTTTCCTGTAACAAGCAAAAGTTAGAAATTAAATTTAATATGGAATCCAAACATAGTTCTTCCACAAATTATTTTTATATATCTGATTTATAAGATGATAATGTTCACTTCAATTTTTTCTGTTACATCTGTTTCATATAGTAAAAAGAACTCCCTTGATTATCTATTACCATCCTTATTATTTTTAGTTTTCAGTTCATTTTTCAATTAAACATTTCACTCAAAATATGATAGTTTTCACCACAATTAAATATCCCAAACTTTTATATGCCTCTAGTGAGACAGATGAGATAATTCTTGTGTAGAGTGGTAGAAAGGGACCATTAGGCTCAGTATCATGTCCTTTTAATGGTTAAAAATCCTGACTAGCTCCAAATGGAGACCTAGCCTGTTCCACAAGGGTGGTTAAAGGTGAGTAACATCATCTTTTCTTGATGATGACATAAAGGGATGACGAAACCTCAACAGTTCTATGGAGGCATGCATATATTCTCTTTACTTTGTGGATTATCTTGATGTAAGTACACAAAGATGGTGGATATCTTTGCATATCTCATTTCTTCTCATTCCTTACCAAGTTGCCTTACTACATGCAACATGCACAGTTTTACTGAGGACTACCCAACTTTTTATTGCTTTACATTTTGAGAGAATATTAGTCTCTATGAAATTATTAAATATCTAAACCTATAGTAGAGAAAGCAAGTTTCTGTTTAATAGTGAAATCAGACTTAAGTTCATGAGCTTATTTTCTAACATAACATCTACAGCCTCTGGACCAATGCTCACTGGACCAATGGACATATTTGTCCTTATTTCATTATGACTGCAATTATAAAGTTTATAAAACAACAGTTTAGTACTTTTTTCTTCAGAATTTCAGAGAAAAAAAAAGTTGTTAATAAGCAAACTTTCTATTTGCAAAAAAAGCTGATGGTCAAATCTCAAATGCAGTCTGATGTGGCTTCCTGTCTAAATCTGCAAGGCAGCTGTAAAAGTAACTTTGCTTGGGTAAAGCCTGCTGAGTATTTACATGATTACGTAAAGCACTTTAAATCAAAATTTACAAGCAATCAGAAGACTTAAAAAATGCAGTCAAGAAGTACAGCATAACATCCTTCTCCAATTTCCCCTCATTAACTACTTCATTTTTATGCATTCTGAACAGTTCCTGATCTTAAGTCAAAATATGTCCATGATCACATCCAAAGTGAACTCTATCACAGTCTACATAATATTTTGCTAGATAATTGCTCAGTTTGTATGAGTCAGGAACACCTTATCATCAATGCAGTTTTAAAAATAATAATTTATTTATTTATTTATTACCATGATTAATTCAAAGATGTTTAAGTGAAATGCACACCCTTTGCTTTTCAGTATAAGTATTGAGTAGTGGGTTCAGTCTAATTTCAAAGAAAAACAATTTGCTTTAAATGTATACGTTTGCATACATTCTTTTCCATGATAATCTGTCAAGTAATTTTAAAAGAGTCATAAATGATGATGATCAGTTTCATAATTGATATTTATTCTAATATGGCTCTTACTCTATGGCTCTTAATCATTTTGCAGTATGGGCGGATTTTCATGTTGTACTCACAGTGTTTTAATGTTTCTATTGTCTTTCATCAAAAGAAGACACAGAAAGTAAAACAGTGAAATTTTGATATTTACACAGTGAATTTTGAAAATTAAAAGTTCATAATTTCAAACCTTATAAAATTGCAGATACCTACAAACTACTTGAGATATCCTGCTGGATTCTTGCTAAGCCTATAGAAGGCAAATCATATAATATTCTTACTGTTTAGTTTCCTATTTGTAGATACATTTGTAGATAATTTTGTGGGGGTATTTTGAGAATTATTTAAATTTGTGTATTTCATTCTATACATTTTGAACTATTGAGTAAAAATTTATTTTAAGAGGAGAATGATGAATAGTGAAAATATCTTTGAATCTTATTTTTTTAACCAGACTTTCTTTTCCTTTTACCATACCAAATATAATAAAAAATGAATCTGTGATTAGAGTAATCATATGCCATGATGCAAACCCAGAAACTGTTGGTTATAGAGCTTAAGACATGACTTCTTTCTATTCTGCTCAGTGAACATAGAAGTGAGGTTCATGAAAATGCAATCATAGCGTTTTTTTCTGTTAATAGTTAATAACAGAAACAGGATTATATGGTATCAAAATTCATGCATGATTATGAATCTAGAATTGATTGTATGAAAGTTCAGTAAGTGATTAGTTGAGCCTGATTAAAAGAGATTTGGGCTTTCTACTATTACTTAAATCACTGGAAAAATTTCATTTGACATTAGAGGAGATAAATTAGTTTCTTGATGCCTAATTACCATTTACTATTGTCATACAAAAAGTTCTTTGATCTATACCATAACCATAACAAAATTATAAAATGCCCCGTGGGGAAACTGATAATTTGTCTGAGAAGAACCAAGGAATTGTGGAGAATTCCAAAGTCCATGCATACAATGCTATAACTCAGTTTCTTCAAACCTCCTTCTCTTTATATAATAATTCTCTGTGTGCTAGAGCTTTCCATATAAACTTAGAGAACAGGGAAGAAAGGTGGTGTCAGAACTCTAAAAAAGAGTATTAGAAAATATCTGTAGTTAAAATCCTTATTTTAATGAGTATCTCCTGTTTAAGGTGAGTTTTGATAATATTCAGATGGAATACCATCTTCTCCCTTGGAGAAGAAGTGCTGTTGTTACTGATTTTTTTTTTTTTTTTCTCCTGAGGAAGGGAAATTTTAACTGCATCATAGATAAGTAGGAATGTTTCTGGTAACAGCTAATTTTGAAATGAGCTGTATAAACATGTCCTGAAAAATTTGGGAACAACCAGATCTTCTTTTCCAGGTAGACAGTCTCATCCACCAAAAACTCCAGAAATCCTGCAAGAGAAGTTTGGGCTTGTGTCGGTGCTTTCTTGACATTGAAGAGATTGTTGTCAAAGTCAAAGCTTAGATCACTGGATATGTTACATCTTTACTGAGTCTGCATGTTAATCAAAACCATTAATGAAAATAAGAGGAGCTCAAAATCCAGGGATAATTTCCATGAGATTTTATTTATTTATTTATTTATTTATTGGTATCTATGTAGTATTATGCAATTATAGATGAACAAATTTTGTTCCTATGAGATAAAATCTACTAATTTCTAGATTTAAAAATATCTGTATTAAGAACTCCATTAAAAATATTTTGTCTTTTATCAAGTGTTTTGGATGTAGGTGGCAAGGTTTTGGCTGCAGAGTCCTGCAGGACTAACTACTGTGAAAAGAGGTCAGGGGCTGTCCCTTGATCAGCAGGTCAAGGCATGGTCAAGGTCTCTGCAACAGACCCATTGCAGGACACAGCTGAGCCCATCAGAGGCGTGTGCAGCAACTCTGCAAAAATATATGTAAAAAAGGTCAGAAAACACCACACAGGTAGAGGAGAAGGGAAAAAAAAATCACTGACGGACAGCAGAGGGAACACCAGAATCTGAGAAGGAGGAGGAAGTGCTCCATGGCAGAGAAGATATTCCCCTGCAGCCCATGGAGAGGACCACACTGGAGCAGAAACCCACACTGCAGCCTGGGGAGGCTGCACACACTGGAACAGATAGATATGCCCTTGCTGGAGCAGAGGAAAAGTATGAGGAGGAAAGAAATTCAGAAAGAGATTTCTATGTACTGACCAAAACCCCTTTGCACCCATGCCCCAAGAACAACTTGGAGAAGGTAGGCAAAGGAGTTGGGAGTGAAGGAATGAATTTGAGACTGGGAATCAGGGAAAGAAAATGTGATGCTTCAATGTTTGTCTTTTTGTTTCCCACTGTAGGAAAATATTTAATTAGCAATAAACTAAGTGATTTTTCCCCAACTTGATTCTGTTTTGCACATGATGATAATTCACAAGCAATCTCCTTTTCTGTAGCTTGACCTGCAAGAATTTTTGTTCCATTTCTCGAATTTTCCCCATCACAATGAAGAAGGGGAGTGATCAAGCGGCAGTTGGCCAAGGCTAACCAACCATGCCAAGCTTTTAACTTCCTCTCCTGGCACTTTATTAATAGGTCTTGCTAATTGTAGCTTTATGAAATAAACATATTCTCAACTGAAACAATTCAATAAGATTTAATTCTGGAGTTAAATACAACCATATATGATTGATATTTGACTACGTAGCTTGAAGAATACTGAACACTTAGATCATAAAAAATAAAGTGCTATAACAGTTGTCCTGCCTTCTTGATTCTCAGATATCTTTTTATTTTTTTGATTCAGTCAGAGTTACAGTGTTCTCTGAATAGAAATGTCATTATAAATTTTTTCCAATGTTTGTCACAGACACATAGCACTACAGAAATCATTGGTAAGTATAGTGGAAAGGTCATGTAATGTCCTGCTTGAAACCCACAAAACACATTAGTTTAAGTAGACTGTCTAAATCAGTATGCCTACATTTCAGTGATTTTTTTTTCCTTAATTGTTTGGATTAAATTTGAGGGGTGAGAAGTGGGAGATAGAGTGGAAGCGAGGATACCTTTATGACAGGATGTAATAGCAGTTCTTAAAATCTTATTCTTAAATATCCTTTGAAAGTATTTGAAGTTCTAGCTTCCTCTCAGTCTCACTTGAGTTTCAAAATCGGTGACATTCATTTATTATTCCTGTGATAGTGTTTTAAAAAAATAAAATTATGATTTTTTTAATCATCACATTTAAGGAAATGTGATAAAAGTACTTTTCTACTGTGAAATACTAATGTCTTGCATTCCACAGAATGCTTTCCCATATCCTTTTTAGGTAATATTTATATGATTCACTGTTCTTCCTTCCATCTTTACTTTTCCCCTCTACCTCATATAAATGAATTAGAGGATTTCAAGTTACTTGGAAACCAGAACTCTGTCAAAAATAATTCTTTCTTCATTAAGATAAAGCTGGAAGTCTGCCACAGCACTGCCAGAGATAGAGATTTCAATTTTCTGGTAGGCTGAAGCATAAAAAAGAGGAAAATAAAATGCATTCTAAAATTCACCTTTTCTTTTCAACTGAATTAATTATATTGTACCTGTTGTGCTCTGAATGCTACTCTACAGCAGTCACAGCGGGACCACTAAGCCTTGTCCAGCTTTGAAGATGCTGGCAGTTCCTTTGCTCTATGTTTACATATTAATAAATTTGAATCCTCTGTGAGGCTGAAAGAATGCTGGATGTTACTTTCTTATATAGCTTTTTTGCTAAATACCTGTAATGCATTCCAGTTACTTACCATTTGGTATTAAAAAGGCTAACATATTGCCAGATAACTGAAGAGTTGCCTCCTTGACACTTCCATTGATAGACCAAGTCAATATACATTAATGGGAAAGAGTCTCCAGCATTAGTCAGCCTGAACTGCTGTCATGGAGTATATAAACTGAAGTTAAATAGAGATTGTAGACTGAAGCTGATGCATCTTTCAAAAATATGTTTATTTGATTAAAGCAATAATGGTCAAAATTATAATGGTCTGATTAAATTGTAATAGCAATCATCTGAGGGTTTACATTATGAATTTATTTTAGGGAGTTATACACTCTCAGAACAGACCAGTGTGCAGCAGAATTTGACTACATGAGTAGTTTCTGCTTTCCTTCTGTGCAAATTTAGGATGCTTCCTCTTATCCAACAGACGTGAATTTGCAAAAAGAAAACTGAGAGGGGTAAGAAACAATTTTCAAGTCACTCATCACTTACTCTCCAGTTTCCCTGGATCTTTGTCTAGCAGACAACTGTTACTAATTTTATACATATAAACTCACATATAAACTACCATACTCTTAAAGATGGGAATGCATGAAATTCATAAAGCTAAACAGTTATAGTCTTCCACTGTGTAATACTGTTATACTGTTTATTATATGAGCAGAATATTAGATGGCATGGAAAATCAAATATATATATATATATATATATTTGCATTTTTTTATTATGTGAATGTGAAATATTTCTGCAGAAAGAAGTACTCTGCAGAATATCTTTATTAGAAAAAATATATTAGTATGAAAATCAACATGGTTCATAAAAAGCCACTTCCAGAAAGTTACAGACAATGTCTAAGGTTAGGTAACATATGTATACACAGACACTAATCTATGCTACTGAACTGTATTAGTTATACTAATAGAAAGTTTAGGGATTTTTATTGGGGGGTGGTGGTGTAATAGAATTTAGCACAATTATTTTCAGAAAAGAATGCATTTTCTTGTTCATTATGAAATTTGATTAACATATTGTGCATCATAACTTTCACAAATGCTTACTCTATGTGAAGGTACACATTGTAAAGCTCTACACAAAAAAAGGGGATGTGTAATTCACACAGTATTTTTTTTTTAGACAGTTTGGTCTTGGTGTGCATGGCATTTATCTCCTAACCTTTGGAGATAGGAATAGCAGAGCAGTATATCAGCCTGTTGTCAGTACAGCATGCTTTGTTGATAGCTACGCTGATTTACTGAAAATGTGTTAAAGCAAGACTTGAATAAGGTTTATTTTCCCTATGTATTATGGTTGTTTTATCTCATCTTTAGGCATTTGCTCTTCTAGATGTACAGAAGAAAAGGCATCCATATGTAGAATATGTGTATTTCTTTACTGAATCAGGGATTAAAGATTTGGACATACTGAGTCGAGCAAATTTTTCCATTAAGTTAGATGTATGTTGTGTAAGGCTAATGGTTTTGTGGGTATCTGCATGCATTTGTAGAAAAAAGAGATGGAATGACTAACCGTGAAATCGTTGAACATTTAAAACAAGGGAACAATTACATTAGTCTAGACAGGGAATTTACTTGGCTTCCCTATTCCAATAAATCACTGCTCTATAATGCTTAGTGCAATGGATGAGATCTCACAAACTGCATTCAAAGCTGTGAGTTTGCCTAGCACAAATATAGATTACAGGGCTTAATTTATGACAGAGTATTAACAAGAAGAAAGAGTAGGGAACTATCTACAAATATCAAAAGAGGATCTTCATTTTGTGTTGAGAAGAATTACCCAAGGTACAAAAAATATACAAATGGCACAAAAGAAAATTAAGAAAAAAGAACAAAGAATAGGAAAGGCAGATGAAAATGTCTGCTACAGAAAATAGTGGTAGTCTCTCATCTCTTGACTTTTAAAGGTAGTCAAAGTATCAGTAAAGTGCCAAATCAAAAATGCCAAGAAAATTGACTTAATTGGTCTTATTTTTTACATTTTTTTTTTTTTTAATGTGATAAAATAATACATTAGATGTATAGGGTGGATGTATTCTACTCAACTTACCATTTCTCTCACTTAATATCACTTAGCTCATAACATTAATATTTCTTCAATTTAACAAAATGTCAATAATTCAAATAAAAAGCACAAGTAAAATATGATGTTAAAATTTAAAGGACTGTTTTGAGTAACCAGGGTTAGAAAGGTCTGGAAACTTATTAAGCTAAAATCAAAACTCAAACATTTAATTCAGGCTAATTCTAACCTTTCCCTTTGTACTGAATGTCCATTAGTGGTTGGAGCACTACATATGCTCTGGAGTTGTTTCTTCTAGTATAATTTTATCTGTAAGAAATACAGTTTATACTCCAAGGTCTCTATACCATGTAAACAAAGGCACAATAAATAAGGATTCACATATAAAGCACACTTGTGATGTGAACTAAAATCCTAACTTGATGCTTGCTCTGTCAGGAGCCCAAGTAGATACCTTTAAGCCTTTACTAGCGTTTTAGTGGTTTGTTTTTTTGTTTGCTTGTTTTGTTTTGTGTGTGTTGTTTTTTTGTGTTTTTGTTTGTTTGTTTTTTGCTTTTTAGTCTAAATAATAATGCAAACTTTTATTCAGCATCTTACTATATGAGACTCAACCACATACGTGGGACAGAAAGAAAAAGCTTTTAAAGAAAATCAAAAGTTGAAGGAGACCAACATAGGTGAAGAGAGAAGCAAAGAAGATATGTTACTTTGTGAACTGTAAAATTAAGATCTAAATTCTAGTTCTGAATTTTGATGTGATCTTAGAAACCCTCACATTCTTCAGAATATGTTTGTCTCAATGGTCAATTGACTTAATGACTGAATGCAGCAGCAACAGTCTGTAGCATAATTTTCCTGATACTTTCTGCTTTATTTGTTATGGCTTATCCTGTGTCAAAGTGAAAGTTTTAGAAGGGTGATCATGTTTTAAATGTATTTAGTATAGAACAGCCAAGATATTTTGACATCAGCAATAAGTTAGAGATTCCATAAAAGAAATAAAGCTCCTTTTATAAATGTATAAAAACAAGTGAACTTTGATCAAAAAAAAAAACAAGCCATTTTTCATTAGATTTTCTGATTAGGAAATGCTTGAGTATCTGAGCTTAACTAATAGTTTTGCTCTGCTGACTAGAATGTGTTTGAAATTTCTTTAATTCCATAAAGACTGGAAAATTATTTTAAAGGTGGGTAACAGTTTTTCTCTCTGACTCTCTAGAAAATTCATCAGGGATACAAGATTCCATCTTCTCAATGCTCCTACTTTTATCTGAAACATTTCTTAAAGTCATCTTGAATTGTGAAAGCTATTACAACCAGTAAATGATTACCAGTCTATGATAACTACATTAATAATATATAAATTAACACTATATAAAATATTTATATTCAATTATTAATTATTTATATATATTATTTTATACAAAATAATTATTGTAATGTGAAAATGGAAATTTAAAACAATGAGACTAAGTCAATTTTAAAACACGGCTCTGGGATGTACTTAGTAGAGAAGTACATTTTTACTACAGTTGAAAAAGGAATGTTTCAGTCTTGCTAATATACTTGGTATCAGTTCCTGTATTTTATCACATACAGTGAGCATAAAAAAAGTACATTGAAATTGTAGAATCAAACAGAATTTAGAGATCTGCAGAAAGCTTTGCATCTTGCTTGTTCAGTTTAAGCATGTTTTTTGAGAAAAAGGGGAACAAAGAAGGATGGAAACCACTCCTTCTCAGAGCTTCTTTGCTGCTGCTATTGTGATCCTTCCTATGTAAACTTGTAATGTATGTAAATGTAATATTGAATATATGTCTGTGACAGAATGGCTGAAACCTCTCAGATGAGACAGCATGCAGTCTGTCCTTAAATAGTACCCAAGGAGAGTGAGATGTTGAGTTAGCTTAAATTGTATGGTTCTTATATCTTTCCAATGCCTGGGGCTAAAAACAGGATTTGCAAAGAACAAAGAGTGTGTAAATCCTCTAGTTTGCCCTACCTGATGGCAGTAAAAGTATAATAAATTCATATACATTACATTGCTTTATCAGTACGTGAGTTCTACTCTGAGTATGATACTCTGCAAATACAAAGACAGACAGGTAAAAAGTATGGGAAGAAGAAAAAGGATTAGTTCTGTCCAGTAGCCTGGGAAGAATTTCTGTGTCTTTTTTTTTTTTTTTTTTTTTTTTCCTCTCTGCTATCATTGGTTGTATTTGAAAAGATCAGATGGTCAATGGAGACAACTTTTGCAAGAAATCAGATAATATTAATAATCAGATAAATATAATAATCAGTCTATGTTATACACAGTGTTTGTCTATGATTTTCACAGAGGCTTGTGCTGTGAATGACAATTCTTCTCTAAAGGCTTTCTTCTTCTGCAGAGATTTCAGGTAGACTTCACAGTTCTCTTCACTTACTGTATTGCTTGTTCACATAAGTTATGTGCTGTTTTGTTCTGGGTCCCAAATATCTAAGAACAATAGAAATGAATCCCCAATGAAAATTATAGATAAAAATGATTGTTTCCTTTTAGTCAGTTCCTTTTGCCAACTGTGAACGAAAAAGGTGAATAATGAATGTTATATATATTTGGGACAAAAAAAATATATATATTACAATATATAAGTATTATCTGACAATTATATGACAATTATATAAGTATTAATATATCTGTCTATATACTGCTATATTTGAAGAATAGAAAGTAGAAGAATTGTTCCTTTTTTTTTTTTTTTCTGATCAAGTTTTTTTTCTCTTTTTCCACGTGAACTAGAAAATACCTTAATACTTTTGAAGAGTAAGGAAGAGTAAATGTTAATGTTTTGATGTAAGAAACAAAGACAACTATTGTTTTTAAGTGATACCTAGCAGAATATTCAAAGTGAACTTGAGTTGCTGTTAACTCCAGTTGAGATACTACTTTCAAAATAAGCACCAATTCCACCCAACATATATATTATAGCTTTTATATCAAATGCTACTCTTCTTCCCCTCTTAATGTGAAAACTATTTAAATTAGAAAGTAAAGAGATAAATTCTGTCATTCCTTCAGCCTGCCATAGATCAAAGATTGCTTGGGATTTAAGGGATACTACAAGCTAATGGAGATCATTATTACTATTTTTTAAAACTTATAGAAGTTTCTTGTTAAAATATTGGCAGTGTGTCATTGCTCAAAGAAAGATTATAAAACAGAGAACATTATCTAGGTTCATGCATACATGCATTCTGAAAGCTGTCACTACAGTTTTGACAGGAAGAAAGGTTTCTTTATTGTTCATTTTTGAAGTACAGTAGCATTTTCATCTCTTCGAACACATGCTTCTGTTTGTATTTTAAGTTAACTGTATCAATGACCTACATTTGCTCATTAAGATCCAGCACTTAAGAATTACCAAGAAAGTATTAACAATAAGCTTCCATATGGAAGTATAAATAATTTACGTGTTATGTGTTTTGTTCCATCTCTTAGGGAATATAGACTTGGCAGCAATCAAGGTGAATGTCATCATTAATTATAGTTAAAATGCTGAAGTAGAGATACTTTTCCTGACAAAGCAATGCACATAGCCAAACTTTAAAATAACTTTATAAATGGAATGAAACAAAATTAAAATTATAACACTTATGCAGTTAGTTCTATAGTTACTGAACACACAATCATACACAAAAGCACAGTTGCTGCAAATGCTAGAGATAATCTTTATATGAAATGATACTTCTCCAGGATTCAAAAAAGCATCTGTGCAATCATCATGCATTTTGAAATCATGGGTGCTATCATTCTAGAATATGTGCTGAAAATATTTGTTCACTGTCATGGCTGTATCCTCACTCTCCATTCTCCATCTTCAGCCTGCCAGATTCTTCTAGAAGTTGATAAGTGTTCAAAATGACCTCAGAAAATTTCAAAATATTTTCAAGCTATGTGTAGTATTTTCAAACACTGTGCAGTGCTATTTAATTCTGCTGTAGGTTTTGAGGGCTTAATTTACTGCTCAGAAAGTTGCCAAAGTGTTTTTTTCTTATATTTGTTAGCTTTTCTTTTTCTCCTCACCCCCTGTGTTGTCCCCCCCCCATGTTTGTACAACTTTGCTCAGCTGCAGTTGCCAGGCAGTTCCCTGTCACCTAATCTAATATATGGTTGCTGGACCATAATAAAATTTCAGGATAGTAGTTGTTCCAGGCAGTCTTTAAATGACAATTTTCCCTTCCTGCAAGTTGGCTGTGTAACCATGCTGCAATTGCTTGAGTGTTTTGTGCAACTAAAAGATAGTGGTTTTTTTTTCCCTTGGTCTGTTCTGTACCACTGAAAGTGTCTTTGTCACCAAGCAGATGGTGAGTCAAAGCCTTGTACATAAGTAAAATATAATTCTGAAAGTGCCATAGTGATGTAAGTTGGACACAGGTCAGCATATAAATCACAGAATGATTTGGGTTGGAAGGGACCTCAAAGATCATCTAGTTTCAACTCCTGTGCCAAGAGCAGGGACAACTTCCACTAGACCACGTTGCCCAGGGTTGCATCCAACCTGGCCTTTAACACTTCCATGTATGGTGCATCCACAGCTTTTCTGGGCAACCTGGGTCAGTGGCTCACCACCCTCAGAGTGAAGAATTTCCCTCTAATCTCTAATCTAAATCTCCCCTCTTTTAGTTTAAAATCATTCCCTCTTGTCCTATCATTATCTGCCTGAAAAAAAAGTTGCTCTCCATGTTTCTTATAACCACCTTTAAAGATTAAAAGGCTGTAATGAGGTCTTCCCAGAACCTTCTCTTCTGCAGGCTGAACCTCCCCAGCTCTTTCAGCCTTTCTTCATAGGAGAGGTGCTCCAGCCCTTTAATCATCCTTGTGGCCCTCCTCTGGACCCACTCTAACAGGTGTTCATCCTTGTGCTGGGGGCCCCAAACCTGTACACAATATTCCAGAAGGGGCCTCACAAGGGCAGAGCAAAGGGGGACAATTACCTCTGCCGACCTTCTGGCCACCCTTTTGGGCTTCAAGCGCACACTTCTGGGTAATGGCGAGCTTTTTGTCCACCAGAACTCCCAAGTCCCTCTCTGCAGGGCTGCTTTCAATGAATACTTCTCCCAGTCTGTACTCATGTCTGGGATTTCCCTGACATAAGTGCAGCACCTTGCACTTTAGCTTTGCTGAACCTCATCAGCTTCACATGGGCCTACTCCTCAAGATTGTCCAAGTCCCTTTGGATGACATCCCTTCCTTCTGTCGTATCAACTGTGCCACTCATTTTGGTGTCATTTACAAACTTGCTGAAGGTGCACTCGATCCCACTGCCTATGTCATTGATAAAGATATTAAACACTACTGGTGTGAGGACAGACCCCTGAGGAACACCATTTTACCAGCCTTCACATGGACCATTGACCACAGCTATTGATCACAACTCTCTGTGTATGGCCTTCAAGCCAATTCATGAATAATCCACTCTTCAAATCCATATCTCTCCAATTTGGATATCAGGACATCAGGTGGGACCATGTTGAAGGCCTTACAGAACTCCAGATAGATGACATTGGTCAGTCTGCCCATGTTGACTGATGCAGTCAGTCCATCATAGAAGGTCACCAGACTGGTCAGGCATGATGTGCCCTTGGTGAAGCCATGATGGATGACTCGGATCACCTCCTTCTCTTGCATGTGCCTTAACATTGTTTCCAGGAGGATCTGTTCCATGATCTTCCCAGAGGTGAGGCTCACTGGTCTGTAGTTTCCTGTGTCCTCCTTTCTACTCTTTTTAAAATGGAAGTGAAGTTTCCCTTTTTCCAGTCACCAGGGACTGCACCTGACAGCCAGGACTTTTCAAATATGATGAAGAGAGGTCTACCTTGACTTCAGCAAGGCTTTTGACACTGTTTCCCACAGCATTCTCCTCAAGAAACTGGCTGCTCTTGGCTTGGACTGGCATACACTTCGTTGGGTTAAAAACTGGCTGGATAGCCGGGCCCAAAGAGTCGTGGTGAATGGAGTCAAATCCAGTTGGAGGCCAGTCACTAGTGGTGTCCCCCAGGGCTCAGTGCTGGGGCCGGTCCTCTTTAATATCTTCATCGATGATCTGGATGAGGCGATCGAGTGTACCCTCAGTAAGTTCGCAGATGACACCAAGTTAGGTGCGTGTGTCGATCTGCTCGAGGGTAGGAAGGGTCTGCAGGAGGATCTGGATAGGTTGGACCGATGGGCTGAGGTCAACTGCATGAAGTTCAACAAGGCCAAGTGCCAGGTCCTGCACCTGGGGTGCAATAACCCCAAGCAGAGCTACAGGCTGGGAGATGAGTGGTTGGAAAGCTGTCGTGGTGGATTGGTGGGTAGTTGGCTGAATATAAGCCAGCAGTGTGCTCAGGTGGCCAAGAAGGCCAACAGCATCCTGGCTTGCATAAGGAGCAGTGTGGCCAGCAGGTCTAGGGAAGTGATCGTTCCCCTGTACTCGGCTCTGGTGAGGCCGCACCTCGAGTACTGTGTTCAGTTTTGGGCCCCTCACTACAAGAAGGACATCAAGGTGCTCAAAAGAGTCCAGAGAAGGGCGACAAAGCTGGTGAGGGGTCTGGAGAACAAGTTCTACGAGGAAAAAGGGGCTCAGGGGCGGCCTTATCGCTCTTTATAAGTACATTAAAGGAGGCTATAGTGAGGTGGGGGTTGGTCTATTCTCCCATGTGCCTGGTGACAGGATGAGGGGGAATGGGCTAAAGTTGCACCAGGGGTGTTTTAGGTTGGATGTTAGGAAGAACTTCTTTACTGAGAGGGTTGTGAGGCATCGGAATGGGCTGCCCAGGGACGTGGTGGAGTCACCATCCCTGGAGGTCTTTAAAAGATGTTTAGATGTTGAACTTAGTGATATGGTTTAGTGGAGGACTTGTTAGTGTTATGTCAGAGGTTGGACTTGATGATCTTGAGGTCTCTTCCAACCTAGACAATTCTGTGACTCTGTGATTCTGTGATCAGCCAGTTCCCTCAGGGACATGGGATACATGTCCTCAGGCCCCATAGACTTGTACTAGTTCAGTTCCATCAGTTGGTCTCAAACCTGCTTTTCTCTTATGGTGGGATAGACTGTGCTTCCCAAGCCCTGATCTTAAAGTTCACAGATACGAGAGATGTGGGAAGTCCAACTGTCAGTGAAGACTGAGGCAAAGAAGTTGTTGAGTACCTCAGCCTTCTCCATATCTGTCATTACCAGATCTCCTTTCTCATTTACTCTCCTTTGCCTTTCTTTTTTGACCAACGTGACTGTAGAATCCCTCGTTATTTTTTTTTTTGCATCCCTTGCCAAGCTCAGTTCCATCTGTGCCTTTGCTTTCCTGATCCCATCCCTGCACTTCCAGATGGCATCGCTGTACTCTTCCCAGGCCACATGTCCCTGCTTCTACTGCCTGTGCATTTCTTTTTGCACCTCTGTTTGACCAACAGGTCCTTGCTCAGCCATGTTGGTTTCCTGTCCTCCCTGCTTGCTTTATTGCACATGGGGATGGAGAACATCTGTGCTCTAAGAAAAGCACCCTTGAAGAGTTGCTAGCTCTGTCCATTTCCTTTGTCCCTAAGGGCAGTGTTCCAAGGGATCTCATCCACTAGGTCTTTAACCAGCTGGAATTTCACTCTTCAGAAGCTCAGGGTCCTGACTTTGCTCTTCACCAGGCCCATATACCTCGAGATCACAAATTCAACCAGGACGTGGTCACTGCAGCCCAGACTGCCTCCAGTCTTAACTTCTTTAATGAGTTCATCTTCGTTGGTGAGCACTCCAGAAATCTGGATTGCTTACAGCCTGCTGTGTACCTTCTCCAGCAGACATCCTCGTGGTTGAAATCCCACATCAGGACGAGAGCATGCTAGTGTGACGCTTCTTGTAGTTGAAGCAAGAAGGTCTCATCAACATGCTCCCTTTATCAGGCAGCCTGTAGTAGGTCCCAGACACAAAGGTGTCTTTTATTTGTCCAGTCCTTAACTGTTATGCAGAAGCTCTCAACCTGTATCTCAGAGGCATTTCTTCACAATCATTCCATTCTCTAATACAGAGGGCAACACCTCTGCCCCTCCTTCTCTTCCGACATCTTCTGAAAAGCTTGTAGCTCTCTATTCCAAAGTTCCAGTTGTGTGATTCATCCCACCATGCTTCCATTATAGCAAAACTATGATAGGATTCATGCTGAGCTTTTACATCAACAAACCCACAGTTATCAGAGTTCAAGCAGACAATTTTATTTTTTATTTAGTTTCAGGAAGATGTAAACCTGAACAACTGGATCTATCTATTTATTTATTTATTGACCTTCTCTTCTACAAATTCAGTTATACAAATTCAAATATACTTAAAGGATGTAGAGCCTTTCTGAGTGTTTCAATTTTCTTTATTTATACCAATATCATTTGAATATTGTCATAAGCTTTAGGACTAGAGGTGACTCTTGCAGTATATTAATTTGCATTCAGTAGTTTCAATAGTGTCCAAGTAGTAGTCTGAGGGCTTAGAAGGCTAGGGACACTAGATTTCATGCTCTTAAATGGGCACTGAATTCAACAGAAAATAAATTTAATTGTGGTGAATTAGTGTGAACTAAATGAATTTCAGATATTATTTCTTCTCATTTTTAAGTCGCACCAGTATAGCTAGAGGATAGGAAGTTTGACCTCCACAGATGCTCCTCTCACTTGTCTTATAACCACAAGAAGTCACTGATGCAAACTGGGATAACACTGACTAATCTTCCTTGTCTCAGCTGCTTCTGGCTGTTAGTAACTACAGGGTAATATTATCAAACCTGACAATCCAACTGAGCTCAGAGCAGACATTGATAAAACAGAGGAAAATCTCCTGCTCTTATGCTGTTACTACATCTAGACAAAAGGAAATATGTCTGAAAGTCCACATTTAGCAATTATCTGTTCTTTTTCTTTCTCATCTCTGTTAGAATTAAAATGGTATGAATTGTCCGGGAGCAGTACAGTAGCTGCAGGTGTCTGGAAATCCGTGATAGACTTCCTGTGCAGAGAAGTCCAGGAGATGAGAGATCAAGTTTCCAACTCTGTGTTGTGGGGAGATTCTTTCATGAAGAAGCATTTTCAACTGGGGGACTCAAAATGGGCTTTTCTAGCATTTTCTGAAAAGCAAAGTGTGAAAGAAAAACAAAACTTACTGCTGCCCCAATCCTTTGCTTTTGCTTCTGTGCTTGACTTTGATAAATGTTGGGCCAACTTCTCTGATCTGCCAATAGTGCATGAATGCTAACATGGTAGAGTGTCCTCATGGTGATTACAGGAGGCTGGCAGATGCAATAGCTACCTCAGGGAGGGATTCAACCATTGCTTGAAGAGGTGCAGTTTCTCCATGGATACTGGTGGAAAGATCAAAAAGAAGATGACTGGGAGAAGGGTCACCATTTTTCTACTCTCTAACTAGCCCAGAGTTGTTTTTTGCTTTCACTTCAGAACACTTCAGAACTTCCTGTGATGGTCTTCTGGATTCAGATATATGAGAATTAAGAAGTTTATAACGTCTGTATTGTTGTGATTATCCAAGGTATGTTAATTTCTGTGCAGAAAGATGATCACATGCTGTATTATTTATAACTCTTAAAAACTCTTAAACATACCTCCTGAGGTATTCCTAATCATATGTTCATATGTTAGCTTTATACAATTTATTATTATTATTATTATTAATAATAATAATCATCATCATCATCATCATCATATTCCTTAGCAATGTTTCAACATGAAAGAGAATTTTCTAGCGCTACAGCCTGTCATGAGTTTACTTCTAATGTTAGCAAGCCCTGACCAGTTACCAGCCTCAAAAATATGTTTTGGAAAAATAAACTGTGCAAAAAGAACTGTACAGAAACACGGGACAGTAGTTTGCTCATATCTTATGCTAAGAAGGCATGATGCCTATTATTCCTTTATTATGATGGAAGTAATCTATGCCTGTTATCACAGGCATGTTTTGCATAAACCTCCAAACTGATTATTCAGGATAACAACTTTAGACAGTTGCTCTACTAAGAGCTTAAAACTCTGGACCTTGTCTACTCAGAGTTCACTGGCAAATTCATGAACTAGTTCTCTTTCAATAAACTATTTTTCTTTTCATATTTCTTCCAATTAGCTTGAAGATCTGATCAATGTCTTTAAAGCAGAACATAAAGTGATACTCTGGTGAACTTGAATCTCACATCTGATGCAGTGATTGCATGGAAGCTAGTACAGGGAGATAAGAGCAAATGATTTGAATAGCCAGAGGTTACTGTTTTTTTGTTTGTTAAGGTTGATTTTTTTTAAACTATATTTTGTCTCTGTTGCAATACAAACACAAGAATATGAGAAAAAAACTGCAGCTGAGATATTTACTGATGCCTGATATAAAATATACCTTTGCCAAAATGGTAAGGAATCACGATGCATTTCTGTAGTATTTTAACCATTGACACAATTTTTTTTTTTTTTTTTGCCTTTGTTCATATCTTTGTTCAATAGAAATGACCACTTAAAGTATTTTGATTACTAAAACTAAGCAATGACACTGAGGCTATGCACTGTATTTCAAGATTTCATACTCACTTTGATGTACTGAAGAGCTCAGAACTATGTAAAGTAGCTAAGAACAAAAGGGACTGATGAAAGTAGCCTCTGGCATAGCTATTCTTTATTAAAATTCTGAGCTGGTAGATATGATTTTTCTGTAAGGTAGCTTTGAATTAGAGTAAAAGCATCTTCCTGAAACTTCCTTATTGAACAGAAAGTTCTCTGTCTTTTTCTTCATTTTCTAGTCATTATCTCCTTTGTCAAGACTCTTGAAATGTCCGAGGATCATTGTATAGAAAAATTTAAAATACTTTGGTTTCAGATAATACTGAAAGCGTATCTTCAGATCATTGCTTAAATAAAAGTTCCTTTGTGCTATGATCAAAAGTCTTGTGCACTGATATGAAATACCATAATCAAAAAGCTTGTGTTGTCATATATTTTAAAGTCACGCCTACATAATATTTTTGATGGAAAATTTTTACTTACTGTGTGATTTACAGATTTCTCAGTTAATTATGGTTTTATTAGATAAGACAGAATTTTAAAAACACTTCTATTTATTTGGAAGACTAAAAAGCTCCAGATGAAATAACTTTAACATTCTGAAGTTGTGTACTACATAAGTTTTTCTACAATCACTTATTGCATGGCTTCAGTATATTGTATTATTATTTTTCCTTATTTTTTTTATTATTATTTTTTTTAACTTTACAAGTTAATATATTTACATATTAACATACATAAATTAAAGAATTCAAGTATTGTCAAACTACTTTGCAAAATAAGTATTCTTTTTAAATTACTTCTATTTTTATGACTAATATCTTAAATTTATTGTTTCATGAAAATCAGTATTCTATATCACACTGATCTATAAGTTTTTATCCACTTCTGTCCTTACATAATGGCTTAAATGTACTTGCTAAGCAAGGATACTGTTTGTGCTGTTTTTCCTGTTGAAGCACTGTTGCATGAAGACAATAACAAAAACTCAGAGAAAGAGCTTCTTTTTTCTATTATGAATGAAGTATACATATTTTATATTTATATTTAACATTATGCGCTTAAGTTCTTAAGACTGCCTCTGTTTTTGTGTTTGCAACTGATAATATGATTATAATATAATTACAATATAATATGGCAAACAGCTTTCTCCAGGCATTGTTAAGTTCCAACTTGGTTAACCAAGTGAAGTCCAAAAAATATTCTTGAGAGGAAAGAAATGTAGACTAGTGTTTCCATTTGACTGTAGATGGGTACCTGCTAGAGAAACTGCATGCTATGCATCTTCTTCAGATGTATTATATGTTTCTTCTCAGGCTCTCAAGTCCAGCTTCTATGTACCCCTTTCCCACCCTTTCTTTCCCCCCACCCAAATGCCCCCTTAAACTTCACAGGAGTCCTCTGCACCTGCAAAAGTACTTTTACTCTTAGAGCTTTCCCCATCCTCCTAAGAAGTCAATGTTACCAGTGTTCCCTATTGTCTACACTACAACACAGCCTTAGCTCATAGACTGTAAAATTTATTGGGCTATTAAGTGGAGGTGCTCAGATGCTGATTGAAATAGATGGATGTGCTGCAAGCACCACAGCTCAGAAAGATAATGGTGATAAAAATAATAATTCTATTTAGAAACATTATATATTTATGTGCAGATTGTTCAGCTTCAGTGCATGTTTTAGATTCCTAATATCAGAAGTATTTATCCCGTCTACTCTTATGGAACTATCTGATTGTATTCAGTTGAACAATGGTGTTTGTATTCACTGCAGCATTTGATTACAAAAAGCTTCCCATAATTTGGAAAACACCTGCAGTACACCAGCATATCTCACTGTACAGTATGCTTTGAAAAAGTTGTTTAAAAGTGTGTATTTATCATTGCCCAGTCAAAATAACTAAACCATCACCCAGGCATCCCATTTAACTAAATATTCTGTGGTAATATCTAATACGTGGAGTCAATGCAAGTCATCAATCGTGCATCAAAATCTAGTCTCATCTTCTAGTCAGACGAATTCATCTATATGAGTTAGCAAAAAGGAAAATTTCATAAACAGAGTGCAGAAGGTATATCACTAAATTCCAGGCTGGATTTTGGTTTTAAATCTTTGTAATTATATTTTTCTGTTATTTGACACTATAAAGCTGGATCAAAATAGAAAGCTGTTTTGGCAATGCCTGTAATTGTTAAAGACTGTGATAAAAATATTTCAATATTTAATTTATAGAATTGATTTATTGAGGGATAAAATGGGTAATTTTCATTATGGAACATGGCATCAATCATTTTTATAGACCTATAATAAAAATAAAGCCAATGAGTGAGCTCCAAAAATTCAAAATTTTGAGTAGGAGACTTCAGATAAGTAATCTACCCTTTTTGCTTAGACAAAGCTCATATAATGTTGTCACATAGACTCTAGCTTTCTACAGATCAATTAATGCAACCACAGTAGGTTCAGAAATGTGCAGAATGGAGAGGGTATATTAACTCACCTTAGTTGTACATTTAGTAGGTGTTCCATGCAGAAAAGTGATTTTAAATTTGAAAGTGGCCTTATACAATGTCATAAAAAAAGAATGTTGTGTGTTGCTTTTATATTTTTTTTTCATACAAATGTCAAATTTTCTTCTTCTGATATGCACCAAAGTCTTTCTTTTATAAAAGTAATAACATCAGAACCAAATTCAACATCCATTGTGTGTTATTTTTTAGTGACATTTTCTTAGTGACAATCATCTTAGCCTCTTCTATCTAGTGATTCTAGTGATATTCTATCTATGGATTCTTTCTATCTATCAGACAATTTGTTTTTGTTTGTTTCTGCTGTTTTTCTGAAAACTTCAGACATTTAAAAGTGTTATGACATGAAGAAATAATGTAAAGTCTACCAACTCACATATTATTTTAATTAAATGTAGCTTTAGCTTGTGTTTAATATTATCTTTAAAACAAAACAAAACAAAACAAAACAAAACAAAAACTATAATTAATTCCTTTTAAATTAAAATGAGATATCATATCTCATGAATATGTCAATGTTTTACCTTAACAAAGAGCTTGTTAAGAGAAATGATTAAAAACTAATGAATTTGTGTGAACACAGAAAAGACATTGGAGTGATAAGAAATACCCACCAGCTATCTGATTATTGCTGAGGTGTACAAATAGCTTTCAAAGCAAAGAAATCATAGCTGTGGAAATGGAGAAAAGAAAGAAAGAAAGAAAGAAAGAAAAGAAAGAAAGAAAGAAAGAAAGAAAGAAAGAAAGAAAGAAAGAAAGAAAGAAAGAAAGAAAGAAAGAAAGAAAGAAAGAAAGAAAGAAAGAAAGAAAGAGAGAGGAAAAAAAAAAAAGAAAAAAGAAAAGGAAAATCTGTTTTGAAGCTATGAGATCCATCCCTAAAAAATATTCATGTGAAATTTTAACACTTTGAAGCTATAACTATATTGAGAAAATAGTTTATGAACAGAGCTGTAGAAGGGAGCAGTGGTGTTGAGAAGCTGAGAAGCTGATGTTCACACTACTGATAATTAAGGATTTATTTTTGTTACACAGGAGCTTGTTGTATGGACTAAAAGTCCATTTGCAGCCTGAAGGCGACTTCTAGTTTAGTTTGATATGAATGCAATCTCATTCAGGTGTCTTGAGATCATTTCAATGTGCAAATCAAAGTACAGTAAGAGAGGATAGCTGGAAAACACTCCTGAGCCAGACTAAACACATAGTGCAGGTGCACCCTTAGGTGGTGTCAATATATTATTGGGCTTCTGAAGAGTGCTGGAATTATGGTGAGATTCCCCCTATCAGCTTTACTTAATGGATCTTGTTGCTTTGGTCTGCAGAAATATTTTGGTTCATGCCAGCTGGTTTCCTTTTGGAAGAAACTTAGCTAGAAACCCAAGTTTCTACCATCTATGTTAAAGATGTGCTTTGAATGTGCTACACCTGCCTAAAGGAGATGCAAGCGTCTGAACCAATTTAGCCTTTGGACAGTGTTGGGGAACATTTCAACCAAGACTCAAGAATACAAATATCCCAACATAGAAGCGTACATATAAGCTTCAGCATTTAACTTCTTTGGTACAGTGGTCAAGTTATTAATGCAGACTTAATCTAATGCACAATGTATGAATGGTGTTAGTAGTTTACTTTTGAAAGAGTTTATGGTTTATTTTTTGTTATCATTGGTTGTCTTACCCTAAATTGGGATTAGTCCAAAAACCCTCTGAAGACTTTTTTATTTATTTTTTTGTTAGCCCAAATGGATGACAGGAAGAAAGAGCTTTGGCACTGAAGAGTCAATAGCTTGGGATTTGGGCTCTTGCTTGGCAGTGGAACCTTGTTCTGTAATATTACAACTGAGATTCATGAGAAGTATACATACTAGTTCATTCAATAACTCCTGCTCCAACTTGAAGTTTTAGGAAAATTATTAGATTGAATTTTCTTAGAGTCCAATTAGAATCACCAGGTTCTCCCTACTATGCTTTTTTAATGTTTTACAGTTTTCTATATAATCTTTTATATTGCTTCCACTGAACTCCAGGGATTTGACATTATAGAATGGCTTAATTCTCCTTTTATTTGAGTTAGAGCAGCTCAATTCATTTTTAGTTTGTCTCCTAACAAAATCTTCTACTTTGATAATTTTTCACTTCTTCTCTGCTGAGATCATAGATATTTTATAATCAATGGATAAAAGAGAAGAGTTGCTCAGCTGGAAATCTGGAAGATGGAGAAAGCTAGGAGACACTGAGTTAGTTATTTTTCTGAAATAATAAGAAAAGTTCACAACTAGAAGAAGCTGTTGTGTCTCTGTGTCTGCCTTGCCTTAAATTCTACAAAGATCAAGAATTCAGGGTGTACCATTTGGAGCTAGGAAATAAAGTTATTTAAAACAGTTCTAAGAGATAAATTAGAGCAGCCTATATGAAAATCTTTCAAATACTTTTCTCTGGTTTATGTTTATGTTTCTCTATCAGGTTAAGTATCACAAGCAACAGTTATACCAGGAAAAATCCTACAGTTGATAATATATGGTGTCTTTTAATCAAAAATGGGAAACGACAACAACAACAACAACAAAAGCAGCTGTCCCAGTTCTCAGACCAGTATTCCAACATGTTAATAGCTTTCTGCCAATATGGTGATATGGTTCTCATAGTACTGAAAAGTGAACTGTCAGGTATCAAGACTTTCACCTTTAAAAAGCTTTTATTCTGTGAGAGAACCTTCATTTTCACAGGTGCGTTTTACATAAATGAACTAAATTATGCTTTTTTTAGAGAGTCAGGATGGATTGTCTCTTCTTAATGAAATTTTTAATGACTATATATTTTGCTACAGGCAGTAAAACCTTAGTCAGAATCCTATCTGAATATTTCATATGAAAATTCAGATTAAGTTCTGAGTCTTGACATTGCAACTAAAGCCATTTTTCTTTAGCTTTTTTTTTTTTTTTTAGGCTGACTGGTACAAAGAATGTCGAGAGAAAAAATAAAAAGACACATAGGAAGATACAATGTGAAAACTAGTGCACTAAAACAATCTTTAAACCAATACATAGTGACAACTTGCTTCCCACACTTGTCTTCTTGTCTTCTTATTTGAGGCAAGTATAGTGAAATCTTTTTCAAAATGTCTCTACATGAAAAGAAAGATCATGCTGAAAGAAATGTCTCTGGTCTTTTCCTGGTGGCCTTAATGAGTATTGTAAATATGCATATTGAATTTTAAAAAAGGGTATATTAATATTGGATACCAGTTCAATTCGTTAAAGTGCAACTTGGGGCTTTGTATATGTGCCAGAAATATTATGCAATTAACAATTGCAGCTATGTAATGACCTAGATAGTGACAGGTGGATCACATTAGTGGGTTCACCAGCTACTGCAGATGTTTCCTGTTGGCTTACCACATATTAAATAAATTTATATGTACATAGGTTGGAGGTCTCAAACTGATGATATAATAGCTGTATGACGATAAATCCTATTGGCTTACAGTTACAGTATCTGCAGATATCCCAGTGAACAATTACATAATGCTGTCTGCTACTGTGACTTTCTCTAAATTTGAGAAGTTTCCCTAGTGAATATGTTTCCTTCCACTTTTTTTTTTTTTTCTTTTTTTTTTTTCTTTCTTGTAATGAAAATAAAAATGAAATTACCCTGCTTATAGTGAAGTAGAATAGCAATCCATGCACAACCTTTCTCTTTGGTAAAAACAATAAAAAACATTTCCTTACCATTTTGTAAGGTATGAGAATAACACTGCATTTAGACAGAAAACAACAGTTGCAGGAAGCAGCAGACATGCCTACTTTGGCCTGTGGTCACAACATCAGATAGCAGTGGGAGTCAAAAAGAGAGGTTTCCAGATCAGAGACTTTCCTGATGTGACGTGGCAGCCTCTCACAAAGCTCCTGCTATTCTGCAGATGGCTGAGGCAGCCGTACGCACCAGCAGCAGTCAGGTTTCAGCTCTGATCCTTTTCCTGCTGTGGAGCAGTATGACGCCATGGGCAACCCTGCAAGCTTCATATCAAGGCATCTGTTTTTTGCTGGCACATTGATTCTTGTATACTGGTCTCATGGAAAGTTGTATCCACAGCTATTTTATAAATCCGTTCTCCAGGCCACTAGCAGAAAATAAAAAGAATTTACCATCCTAAGTTATTACTGGTAATAGCCTTTTTCTAAAAGCAGAAATACTCATCTTACTCCATATATGGATGTCAGCTCATGTGATTTGTGGCCTCAGTGTTTTTCAAGATTTTTAAAATAAAAATAAATAACTATCCATGAACCTTTGTTTATTTATTTATTTATTTTCCATTGGAAAAACACTAATAACTATCACTAGTACAGAAATGCTAATAGTTATTTTGTGTGTCTATATGTGACTGAAATAAAAGAGTCAATTTTATTAATCTGGAGTACATGAAACTGTAAACATATTGTTAGGTACATAGGCTGGCACTCTAAAACATTACAAGAAAACAGCAGATGTTAAATTATCAAAAACCCAGAGAGATTATAGGTTGCACATCTCCAGGAAGTTTATACAGATAAATCTATGGGGCTACATAATAAATTGAACTCATTTAACACTTAAAAATATTCAATAAGAAATGTGTTGTTCAGGCTTTACACCAATTGACAGTGAAGATATGATAATATTAACATTGCAGTCAGTGGTTTCTGTAATTGTGAATATTTTTAAAGGGAAAACAACAACAACAACAACAAAAACCCTTCTGTCTTTACATAACTTTAGTAAGAGTAGGTAGATAGAAAAAAAAAAACAAACACATTATCAGTCTCCATCTCCAGCTCTTCCACTACGATTTCTGCAGATGCCTGTGTTTATAAGAGCATCCCAGCTGCAGCTTTTGCACAGGTAGAGCTGACAGAGCTCTATGGAGGTTGGTGAAAATGTCTGCCTGCCTTTGCAACCCATCCACTTAGAGATGAGCTGAGCTCACACTGTGAGCTGAGAAGAAGTTTTATTTACCAAAGAAAATGTAGAAGTGGTTTACAAGATAAAGGCAATAGCAATTGATATCTAGGAGGGGGTGTGAGGCTGATCAGAGGAGACAATTTATTGCCTACCTCACAGAAATTCTGACTTTTTTTTAAATAGTCAAGGACTTTAAAGGACTTGGCCATGGGGTTAGTGGAATCCTTTAAAAGAGGAACAGCCATTTCTGATTCCTTTGGAAAACTGGACTTGTTCAGCTGGAATCTTTAAGTTTATTTGCTCCACACTTACATGTTTAAGACAAAATAATTTCCCCTAACCACCCATGGCTCCTCTTTCTTCATTTCTTACTGAGAGTTCCAGTGGCATGGAACGCATTGTCTTGCTCACAGAACTACAATGGACCAGTATGTAGAGCAGCAGCAGTACAGCAGAACCCACTGTTGGAATCTGTTACAGGGACTTGTTGAAGCACTTTTGAGATAGAGACAGATCATAGTGTTTGTGTAATCTGAAGCATGTATAATCTGGAACATCTATTTTATTTGAATTTGAAAAAAATCTCTTCAGAAAAAAAAATCTTGTACATTAGAAAATAAATAGGGATCTTGTATATACTGATGAATAATCATGAATAAGATATACTGATGAATAGTCATGAATAAGATATACAGGAAGCTAAGCTGGGAGACCGATAACATTTATAAAAGTTCAACATGGTTTTACTAAACATGGTGGTATAAATTTCAGATCTCTAGAGTAATTCAGAGATGATGGCAACTGTCAGAAAAATAGATTTTATATTCCAGATAATATTTAGAGTTTGATATGAAGCTAAGATACTGATGAGTTCTAATTGGGCAAAGATCAATGATGGTTATTTTCTCAGCAGTCATTGTCAAGTAGCAACAGCCCAGACATGGGAAAGGATCAAAGAATGGCCTGCAGGAGAAAAGGGAACAAGTTGGAAGATTTTCAGGTACACGAGTTTGTACCTGAATCTACAAAATCCCTATGAACCTGGAGCTACTGATTTACTCACCATGGTTCCTAACTGAAAAGAATTTGGTTTCCCTGGCTCTTTTAACATGGCACTACTGTAAACAAGTACACTGGATTTAATTTACTTCAGTAAATTAAATAAATTAAATAATTAATTTTAAAATAAATAAATAAATAAATAAATTAAATTAAATAATAATTTATTGATGACAAAGTTGTAATCTATTGTAAAACCAGTGATTATCATATATAAGTTTTCTTTTCACATGCCTGGCAGAGTAACAGTGAAATTTTTCCTAACTTTGGTATACCTACCAATCCTAGATCTTGACCCAAGAAAATGTATACAGAAATCACCCATGGGGTTCTATACAGATAATACAGATGCCTTCAAAGCCAACACATCTGGTTGCACAGGAATATGAGGTGTGGTTTTGTATGTGTAAAAATTGGAAGGAAGAGATAAAAGAGGGTTTAGTGTTTAATACTAGATCTATCCCCTATTGAAATACAAGAGAAAAATGGAGTAATAAAAAGACTATAAATTATTTCAGGCAAGAAAAGTCTTTACAGAATTTACTTCTGTCATATAAAATGTTAAATCATGTTCTATACAGCCTTGTGCTGATATGTCTGCCTTAGTGTTTTCACTCAACAGCATTTTCTTTCATGATCTGTGTAATATTTGCAAGTTTCGGTTACATTTGATGACAAAAAAAAATGTAAAATCCTTAATCCATGAAATATATATGTGACTCTTAAAAAAAACCTATTGTAATAATAAAAACCTATTGTAATAATATATGATTACCTGTTTGCTTACACTTCTCATATTTGTGTTTTGCTAAATTAAAATGGGCAGGGGGACATTGTCCCTGCCAGGTCAGAGATCATGCCTGTTGCAGAGTTACAGGGACTGGAGTCCCTGTACAGTCCAAGTTGTCACAGTGCTACACAGTGTTTACACATGTGTTTACAGTGTTTTGCAAACACCTGTCTACCACCTGATGCAATTTGTAGGGCATGTTCTTTTTTTTTTTTTTTTTTCCAGACAATACTCAGAATAAGTTTTCTGTTCTTTTTGGAGCTGTACATTTGTGCAGTACAGATAAACTGGGTGAAAAGCTACAAGCTAAACAAACGGACAAACAAAAGCCCATTTCCTATCATATCTGTTAACTTCTAGACTAAATGTGATTAAATAAACATATGCCCCAATCCACATTTATCCAAAATATGGTTTAGTAGTGTAGTATGTATTCTCCTTTATTTATTATTATTATTATTATTGTTATTGTTATTGTTATTATTTATTTTTATTTTATTTTATTTTATTTTATTTTATTTTATTTTATTTTATTTTATTTTATTTTATTTTATTTTATTTTATTTTATTTTATTTTATTTTATTTTTTATTCTTATTCTTATTCTTGTTCTTATTCATTTTTGTTTTTCTGTCCCAGCCTACACTTCTTCCTTAAGCTGGCCAAGGCAGGCCACTAAACATCTGCTTCTTCAGGAGGACCAGACGTTTGACGAAGCAGAGATTTTCTGTTCAGAGCTCAACATACAGCGGATAAAGTTGTGAAGCCATCCTTCCCAATCCCTCCCATGTGTGAGATATTCAGCAGGAATGCATGCTGCCATCATATGTGGCCACCCGTATGCTGAAGACAGGGGCACAACATGTGCAGGTGTGTTGGCTGAGTGACAGCAGAGGCTCAACGTTAGAGTTGGAAGGCTTCACAAAGATGATGAGAAAGGAAAGAAAGGGGCCTGTGAGACAGCAGCTCTAGGAAATGTGAAAACTGACAAGGTACTACTCAGAAGCAGAAGTCCTAGAATTTTAATCAAATCAGTTTACTAGGCAAACTGAGTGTTGAAGGTCCTGGTACTGGGGAAGGCAAGGATTCTTTAATGTATCCCACCTACAGTTGTCTTTCAAAATCTAGGTTCTTAATTTTTGGTGTGTCCTTTTAATACAAAATACACAATAAATGTAAATAAATATGTATATTAATTGTTTCCAACAGGGATTTTTGCCATTAATTTTCCTGATATCTAGAAGAATGCAAACAAAATAGGTCATGCCAGCTAGTTACTCTTCATTTTATTTTCATTCCCATGAGCCTGTTCTGGTAGTCTATATGGTCAGTTTTTAATTTAAGTCTTCTCCAGTAAGCAAACTGTTAAGTTGTTGATAATTTTCCTAGCCTTGAAATCAGTTATTCTTTTTTCTGTTTTCTTTTTTTTTTTTTTTTTGTTCTTTGATTGTTGCTGTTTCAGTTGTTTGTTTTGTTTGTTTGTTTTTTAATCCAATAATCTCAGATCCTAGATTATTTTTGTTAACAGTGCTTTACTTTATTTTGATCACCATGTATTGTGCAGATGTTTTATTCATGTATGAGTTATTTTCCTTCCAAAAAATGTCAAGAATATTCTATGCACTTCAAGTTTAGTGTGTTCACTGTACTACAAATTGAATTTTAGAAGCTTCCTCCAGCTATAATTATTGCAAAATGGGTGTTTTTCCTTCTTCTAATTTATTTAAAAGCATAGAAGAAAAGACAGGCTGGTTTTATAAAGACATTGGATACCACAGAATTTAACTGCATCTGTGTATGCTTTCTTTTTCTTGCAGGTGCAGCATACACAAGATCTATCACTAAACATAGGCTTCCTGTATACTTATTTTTTCTCCTTAGCTTCCCATCCTTTAAAGACCATTTAACATTTTGGAGAAATGTGAGGCTAAGGATGCTTTGGCATTAAGTTGAAGAGTCCCTCCTAAATCTTCAAGTAGGTTGTGCAGGGGGAGGTAAGACCCTTACTTGGTGTGCTTCAAGCATTTGGTAATATTAAGCAAACCACAGTTTTAAGGGACTTTCTTACCTGACTTTTAACCTATGGAGAGTTTTTAAACATGTTGAGTTTTCCATATTTGTTCTACAGAGAAACCACTTCTCCTCCTCTCCTGGATTTTGAGTGCTTTTTTTTTTTTTTTTTTTTTTTTTTTTTTTTTTTTTCCCCTGAAGCTGGGCATAACAAAAAGACAACATGAAGGGTTTATAAATGTCATCCCTCTACACTCCACATCTGTTATTTCTATTCTTTCAGAACCCCTTTCCAGATGTCTGATACTTGTTAAACTGGACAGCTGGCACCTGCCCCTAAAGCACTCATTCACCCTCACCATTTCTTACCTTGAATTTTCTTCTAGATTCAGGAGGAGGACAAATGGATTGAAAGGCATACAACAAACAAGGCCCTACATGCTGATGACAAATCCAATGTACTAAGACAAGATTCAGTTCATATAAATCTAACTTTGTGGAAGCAGGCTCAGGTCTTCCATTTGCACTGATTTTTCTATTGGCAAACAATATGCCTGCCTTCTATGATATATTGGAGGGCACACTGCGGTTGTTTGGAAACAATTGAGGAAATCATCCTCCCATTCTTTTTTTCTGCCAATTTGTGCGTGAATCACACAGGTATTATATAAGGCTATATTAAAGATGAGCAAATGGGAATACTTCTTCAACAGTTGAAAGAAAGAGGTGAAGAGAATTTCAGACCTTATATTAATTTGAAAAGGATCTTTATGTTTTCTCTGGGGATACTATGATTTAATGTTATTACATCATGAAGCACTGTACACAATTTTTGAAAAGGTAGAGGGACAATGCCATTATCTAGAAAAATAAATAGGTTTGATTGTCCAGTTCAACATTCTGATTGGAAGCCAATGTGGGCTTACTGGCAATGGTATAACCCCAAAGTCTGTGAGCTGCTGCTATAAATAATATCTTAATAAATCTCTTCTGTTTGCATGCACTCAGATCACCCTAGTAGTGTAGTTATTTGAACTGTAAAATTCTTTGAGGTCTTCTGTGTGAAGTTCTAAAGAAATTTGAAATGCTATTTTTGCAGCAACACCTGATGATCTTTCTTCTCTAGAGTACTAGCCTTGGGACTTGCTCAATTGGAAATGTGTTTGTGTATTTAAAACCATGGCTTTTTAGAGCAGTTCAGAAGAGAATCCTGTAATGAAAAATATTATAGGGGACCTCAATTAATGAGGTTTAGCAAGGCTTTAGCAAGGCAAAGAATTAGCTGATATTTCCAGTTATATTTCTTTCTTTCTTTCTTTCTTTCTTTCTATCTATCTATCTATCTATCTATCTATCTATCTATCTGTCTATTTTTTTCTTCTTTCTTTTATTAAAAAATAATAAAAATCTATGAATAGCATTCCACTGTTTCACTGAAGAAGATCAGAAGAAAGTGTTCTCTTGCCAATATAAAAGAAAAACTTAATGTTTTCAGATACCTAAATGAAAAGTTCCCTCTTGATGACCTCGCATCCTGTGATATGAATTTGAAATATGTTGGAGAGGGACTGGAGTAATCAGGTTAGTGAAATGCCTTCAACTGGCAGTATGAAAGTTTGCCCTAATTTCAGTTTGGTTATAAGACTTTGAAAAATCTTATTTTGTAAATCTTCCCTACAGACTTTGAAAGAGTTCATCAGCTATGTTCTCTAATTAGGTTCTGTGTCTTCAGTCAGCATGTCTCAGTCAGATCTCAGGGACACTCCCTGCAATGCCATTGCCATGCATTTCTGTTGTTATCAATCTAGCCTTGAAACTGATATGTGTGCAAAATATCCTGCTGGCATATGCTAAGGCTGGAAACCTACTTATATCATCTGCTATGCTGTGCTCGGGTCTGTCAAGTTTGTTGTTATACAGCCCTGTTGAGCCATCATTAGTCACCATTCTGGCAGTTCTTCTATACCCCTTAAAAGAAAGACAGTTAGACTTAGGACATCATGTAAAAAAAGCTACATAAAAGAGGTTAACGCCACCAAATCAAATGTATAGAATGAGGAGATGTGATTAAAAACAAAACTGAGCCTAAATTTGCCTGGATAACCTTCACTTGCCCCTCTTATTTGAATGTTTTATTATACAGTTTTAATTACATGCTTTCATACTACCATTTCATAAGATGTCTGTTCCTTTCAGCATATATAATAAATAATGTTTGCAAATGAATTTTAGTGATGTAAGAAATGAGATAAATATCATGTAATTACTCTATCTCATCTACCGCAGAAAATGCTTAGTGAATACACACCTGCAGGAAGATAACCAGATTAAGGCATACACATTTATACAATGTAAATTATGTTCTACTTTTAACTGGAAAAGTGAAGGTACTATTAGCTGTTATTTATGTACAAAGCTGTACTTATTAGAAACTGACATATTAACATTTTTGGCATGTAGATCTAGGAATTGACTCACCTGAGTGATTCTAGAAGGGTCTTTTTTATTTTTATTTTTTTCCCTGAAGTCAGTTTTTCCATTAATTATTAAAGAAAATGAAAATTATGCCCACTGGGAAAGAGATTGTAATTATGTGAACAAACATTAAACTGAGATTGTTTACAGATCAGCACTTAGATTCTTGTCTGCTCTCAAGTATGTTGCAACTTTATCTCCTTTGCACTAAAAATAGTTGATGGAAAAAGAAGTGACTACTAGAAATGAGCTATGATTTTTAATCTGGAACATTAAAAAGACTATTGGGGAAAGTATCTCCCAGTATGGGAATTCTTAGTTCAGAAATCACTTGCACAGACAATGTCACATGCCTTGAAGTTACGAAAATTGGGCTCATTTTGCTGTTAATGTCTGAGGGTGCACAAATTAAAACCAGAACCATGCCACTGTGACTGTAATATACCACATGGAAACCAATATGTACAGTTATGGTCATCTGAACCATGCAACCTATATTTAAAACCCAATAAGCCAGTACTGAGGAGAACAGTTAGTGCATAACCAGTACACATGGACATGTGTACTAGCAAAAACTGAGAGAAGAACAGAAAAACAAATTAGCTATAGCATGACGTGTGCTGATTATTGTACTGATTCAGAAAAGCATGTCATCATAAAGTGTAATAAGAATAATCTTACAAGAAAGTGAAAGAGCTCAAAACAATTTGTTAAGAGTCAACTAGGTATGTCTTTACTCTGTCCTAAATTGCTGAGTCAAATGGATAGGTGAAACTGAATATATGGACTCTAACAGTGACATTTCTTTTTAACTTTCAAAAAATATATATATATTTTAGAATAATAAAATGTGGTGCCTAAATATTAATTACAGCTAAAGCTGCACCACAAACTAAATTGAAGAATGCATTCAGTTGTTTTTAAAATGCAGTTCAGTGAAAATCTGAATAGGACTGTATTTATCATCTGCGTTTCTAAAGAAACATGAGATATTCTGAAGTTATAAGAAACAATGCTGGAATAAATAAATTTCATACTGATATTTTGTGATCTTACATGGCAACTATTTCTACACTGCATCAGTTTGCATCTTCTGAAAAACTCAGATTTTCTTAATGACACTATTTTACTACAGAAAGTGTCAATTAAAGAACTTTAAACAAATAAATGCTATCCTTTTACTTAAAAACCTGCCCCTATGAGAAGGGAAGAGAAATCTTGAACTTGATGCAAAGCAGGGCAGAGATGGTATATTCTTAGATTTTCTGTATCTTTCCAAGGACATTATTATTTCAGATATACACAGATAAAAAATATGTATATAAAATCATGATGTGGTGTTTTATAAAAACATTTTTGTAAAAGAAGGTAAAAAGATTCTCTTTAATTAAAACTCATTTCTGTAGATAATGTGGAACCACCTTGCTTTCCTTGCAGACCTCATTTCTACAGCACCCTCAATTTCAGCCTAATCTAAAATGATATGAATAGATTATTTTGCTGACACTTTGGCAGAAAACAAAAATAGTTCCCAGGAGAGTACATGGAGCTGGGACTTTTGAACTAGCTTCTGGAAATGTATGTGACAGTGATGAATGGGCTGATTAGATATCCCTAGACTTTTTATAATCTTTTGTCGAACAGTTTCACTTTTTCTAGCTTCTATTTTCTATATTTATTTTATAGAATAAAATGTCGGGTGTACAGGTAAGTTGGTAGTAAGAGGCAAATAAACCAAAAAAAAGTACTCTAAATGAAAACCTCATGCTCTAGAAAATGAGAAAGACCATTGATAAATGTTAAGGTTGAGGGCTGTACACAATAGCTGATTTGCACAAACTGAAGAAGGGAAGGCACATTTGTTCTGAATTTGGCAACTCAGAAAAGGGAATAATTCCGGGCTGATAGTGGCAGAAGGTAGAATACCTTCTCAGAATTAATGCAACTTGATGCAATTTTGTGCACCATAGAGCTTTTACAAGCAAGTACATAAAATCCATTCTGGATCCTCTCTGCTAACTGGATGAATTTATCACTCATATTCACCCAATTTGCAAAGATGTGTTAAAAACAAAACAAAACAAAACAAAAAAACAACACGAGTAACTTCTGAGTTAGTGGTATTTATTGCTCCTCTGTTGACACCCAAACTCTTATCATATGAATGCAAACCTGTTTGTGCATGTATGCATATCAATATTTGTTTTTGTTTTTATTTTTTGAACAAAATAGTAGATTACCAAAGGCTCCCTTTGTTAAATGAGCCACTAAGAACTCCCACAGTGATAAAATTGTAGATCTGCTTTTTGAAAAGCAGATAACGGAGGCTTTGGGAGAATTAGTCCATTTCCACACAGCGTTTGAAATCATGTTCTCTCCCCACAACTAAGTGTCTTGGTCAGTATTCCCAAAATACAAGAATGTACTAAATATATCATACATAACAGTTGGTTCTTAGAACACCTCCTTTTTCATGGGGTATGAACAATTGTCCAAGATTACACTGAATGTTCCATGTTATTCATTATTGCACATCTGAAAAGCATCTATCCTTTAAGACCTATCCTGAAGGTGACATATAAAGTAAAAAAATACCCTCCAAGCAGAAGGCGAAGACAATGAGTATGATGACACAGTAATATTATATAAAGGCTACATGTATAACGTTCACAACAGATACTGTTCTAAAGAAGAATTTTCTTGGTGGCTTAGAAAGATCTAATTTGTAAGAAAATGTGGTTTTCTTAAGATTAGATTAAGACATTTTAAAGAAAGATTTTTTTTTTTTTTTGGGGGGGGGGAGAAACTTTGAAAAATAAACTTTTTAAAACATTCAAAACTCAAAGAAAAATCAAGAAAAAAAAAAAAAAATCAGTCAACACTCGAAAGAACTCCATGCAGTGATTTTAAAGTATAAATGTAAGATGACAAAATATCATTCTTAGAGATTCAGATATCTTAGAGGAAGTATTTTTGTCTCAGGAACATTGTATGGTAGAAGATCACAGTCCACATGGGAATCAGATGGGAATTTCAGGACACATATAAGTCTTTGTCAGAAAGGAAAAGCAATTCAGCAGAGATGACATGAGTCTATGAAATTAGAGGGCAACATCAGCTGCTGCATCTTCAGAAATATTGGCAACCCTTCAGATGCCCACAACTTCTAAAAATGATGAAGAAGGAGAAAATAAAGAGCTTACAATGAGAAAATAGGAAGCTAGAATCAGACAAGATGTTTTACAACTGATGATTAATATTGTCTGCATGTATACACACCTAGAATGCATTACTAATTTAGCTAATTTATCATTACTAAACTGCAAGTTATTTAACAGTGAGCTAAAAGTTATGAATATGAAAAAGTACATATTTTAATGGACATATTTTAAATTAAAATTGAATTTATTTTGTTATTTATGTTTTAATGATTAAAATTCTAGGAAAGTATAAAGATAAAATTTAGAAAATAACCCTGTATTACAGTAGTACTCAGATTAATAAATTATTCATATAGGTTTAAGCCATTTTGGCCATCTCAGGAAGCTTATGTAAAGGAAAGTGAGTGTTTTGTAAAGTGCAGAGGAAATTTGAATTTTAGGCATGTATAGTAAACAGTATTTCTTTCCTGAAAAAGGAAAAACAACAGTTAAGAAATGCAATATTTATAGAAATCTTTTTTCATCTATAAAACAGGAAATACAATGCCTTGCCTTTAAATTTACTTTTGATATCTTTTGTTGTGATAGCTATTGTTGCATTCTGAGGATGTTTCCAGTATTGAGAAGTTATTTTCAGAAGTTCAGGGTAAAATTTAATTCTGCAATGAGCAATCATCTGATTTATAGCCTCTGTTTTTGTTCTGGATCAAACGTCTTTGCTTTTAGCTGGAGATTCAAGTTGTGTATGCTGACACTTTGCCAACGTATGTTTTTAAGGATATGCTGAATTTATATTTAATTTAAGACAAGGAGAAATTTAAGAACACTGTTTTTCAATTAGTCAACATGAAAGTTAGCTATTCAGAATTATTGTTTTTTATACAATAGTCAACTTATTCTCCTTTGTAGATGATCTTGAACATGCCGGGATAGCCTTTACAGTGTTAAGACTAATGATAAAGACAATATGCTTTCCAGAGCATTGCTACCTCCAAGATCACCTCTTCAGCATTGTAAATGTTTACAAGAGAGCAACACAGACTCTGAATATGCAAGCTATACATGCAGTCAGCCAACTTCTTCAATTCCAATAAATATGAACTGTCAGGGATGCAATTACTGTGTAAAAGTTAGAACAAGTACCCCAGGGTTTGTTTTTCAGCCTTAAGAGACTTGGGAGTAGAAAGAATGGAAGTATCCAGATTGCTACTGAATTTCTCTAATATTCAATGACATACACCAGCAGAAACAATTTATTTATTTTTTTTAATTTCTTGTGTATAACAAGTAAAAAATGTCATAAGTATTCAGATAAGTTATTTGCCACTGTAAGGAAAATGTGTTACAAACAAACAAACAAACAAAACAAACAAAAAACAAAGTTGACAAGGTTAACACTAGTCATTTCAGGAAAATTGACTTTCAGTATATTTTTTCTTTCTTAAAACAAAAACAAAACAAAATCACTCTGAGTTATAAAATAAAACTCTGATATTTAAAAAAAATATATTAACGATACCATCCGGCACCAAATGAGATAAATTATATCTTTACATCCTAGTCTAATTGAGAACTGAACCCTCATATAACTGAACCCTCATATTGTCGTTACTAGGTTATGTATTTAAACCATGTGGAATGACAATAGGCAAAATTTATCATGGCAGTTTTGTTTACTCACATTTATCAAATGTCAGATATCTAACACATAATATTTAAAGGTTGCCATGACTGAATTAGCAGATATTACATAAACATGCTACATCACATTTAGGTTCTTGATATAATGACTATAAATATTTCTGCATGAAGTGCTTTTTGTTAAAGATGTTTTATTCGTTTTGCAGAGAGTGGTAAACCTTTATTTGAAAAGTTTACTTTATGTGCTTTCAGAATTTGCTCTAGAACTATTTGTTAAACCATTTTAATTGTGTTGCCAGATTGTATTTCATTTTATTATATTTATTTTTACTTTAATATTTATTTTATTTATTTTATTTTAATTACAACAATGTGGAAAAATCTTAGCTGAAATATGGAAATTGGAGAAGTTTTACTGTATTTTTTTTTTTCTTTTTTCATACACTAAAACACAAATTTTTGTCTCTGCTGGATTCAGTATTTCTCAATACAAGCAATTGCTCAGAATTTTGATTTGCAGTTTAATGATTTTGATTTACATCTAATAATAATAATAATAATATCTGGTGGGCTTGCTTATCAAGCATTATAGTCCTAATCTGCTCTCATTTTTATCTCAGACAAACTGTATCTTTCAGTCTTTTTCTGCCATTAGCATTGGTACCTGAGATACTATAGGCAAGTCATATTCAATTCAATTCTGATCTCTGTGGGTATCATCTCCAGCCAAGCTCATTTTCCTTCTGGCAGAGGTAATTGTCTATGGCTATTGCAAGGTTGGATAATCTATATATTGTGTGGTAGAAATGAGAAACTTTCTCTGTATCCAGATAGTTATTAATAAAGAATAAATCCTTTTATGTTGTCAGAAACACTTTGCTAGGATCAAAGTCAAGTTGGTGACTGATCATCTTTCTTATTGCATATGTATTTCACATCTTTCATGCCTTACTGATCCATCAGATCTCACACTGAGATAATAATTAACCACACCAAGCCAATCTGACCTAACCAAAACCACCAAGACTTTTACCATTGACTTCAGTGGAGTCAGAAGCTCTATTCAAATAGTAGTTTCTGATACCTTGGATCACTGTGTTCATTTTTATTTTGGGTATTTTATTTTTATTTTATTTTATATTTTTAAGATTATGTCAGAATATGCCATATAAGCTTTATATTATTAAATGAGACTTCTTTTCAAGCTGTTGACTAACAGTACACTACAGACTGCTGAACAGTTTTCCATGTGTGGCTTCACTTCACTACAGAAAAGATTTTATTCAGATGGAGGTCTTCAGTTGTTGGAATTGTTGGACTTTTCTTAGATGGATAAGTAGGTACTTTATTTGCTTATAAGGTTAATACAATTCATGATGGATGTAGCAGAAATATTGTCAGGATTTCAGTGGTACTTGTGTAATGTAGCAGTCCAGTATGCTTTCTTTGGCTTTCAAACACTTTCTCACCTGGCTTACACCATATGACCTCTGTAAACTTCAATAAGCTTAATTCAGGGGATCTGTTTGTTATCATTTTTACTTTTCCTACTGAATAAAATAACTATTTTTTAATGAAAGAAAATAGAAAGAATTATGGATAAGAGCAGCAGGGTATATAATTTTTAATATGTTGAATGACAAACAGCTATAAGTAAATAGACCCCAAATTAGGAAGGCTTATTTTTATATACAATGCCAACAAATGCTGGAAGTACTAGACTTGGATATTATTATTTTTTTTTTTTCAATGAATTTGTCACTATTTTTATATGGATGAAGTAATATTCTATTATAGCCTATATATTGCATTTAAATTATGTAGAACTATAAATTAGTAAATATCATTGACATTTCAATTTTTTTATTTTTTTTTTATTTTTTTTCTGAAAGGTGACTTAAAGATGGGTTAAAACATATGATACACAAACTGCAGAAAAGAGTAAAGATGTAATCTGTTCTCTTTGTTCACAGTAGAGAACACTGGATATAATGGACTTAAATTGAAGCAAGAAGTGTTCAGATTAGATTTTAAGAAGTGCTTTTTCATTGTAAAGATACTAAAGCAAAAGATTATATTGCTTTAGTTCATCACCATGAGTGATCCAAAGATCATAGAAAAGATTAGACATATTTTAATCCTGCCAGAATCCTACAGGTAAGGATGAATCCAAACCATTGATTCTCTGAAAATATCAACATTTAGAACTCCTTCCAGATATAAATGTCAAACATACAGATAATGGAGGGAGGTCTGGATGATGATTTTTTTCCTCTATTTTAGATAAAAGCAAGAAAAATGATTTCTAACCCTCTTCTAGAATCATACTTCCCTTAAAAATACAGCAGTATCAAACACTATATCTCATTAAGCAATTAAAATGTAAAGGAGGTTCATAGGCAGGCTTAAAGGGCTTTTGGTGGGGTCTTGATTCAGCTGTCCTCTAGGCCAGTTAAAAAACTTGTTCTTGGTAAGCTTCAAAAATAAGCCTTAGAGAATGTGAAATATGTCTCCATTTGGAAGAGTTCCTCTCAGTGAGGAAAAACTGTATTGCCATTGACCATGCTGTTTCAGATCTGTAACTAGTTGGGAATTTTGGTCTCATGGCTGCCTGAATGCTACCTCCAAGCAGCAATATATTGCTTCAGAAATTACAAGGAAGAAAAGTCAGAATAAATGAAAATATTTTTTTACTCCTCGAGGAAAAAAAAATAAAGTCGTTGAACACAGTCTTTTTGATGCTTCTTTTATCTCAAAGGTAGGTCAAAGACTAATCAAATTAATTTTGTGATAACTCAAAGACACCAACATTTACTTTCACAGTTTGACATTGGGCCACCTTCCATAGCTGTCAACATATCGGTATGACAGCATACAGATCAAACAAGTAATCCAGTTAATGAGGCATATCTCAGGAATTTACCAAGAATGTAAGTGTGAAAGTGTCATAGGTATTTTGTTGTTATTAATAGATTATTAATCAAGGCAAGGTACATTTTCATATTCAAGTGACAAAAAGATTAGGCAGCAAAGAAGTGTCACAAGTGCCTTTGAGAATGTAGGGTCTAGTTTCTTTACTTTTGTTCTAAGTAAAATGAATAAATCCAAACATCCTGTGGTCATTCTTATAATTATAAAGGGTTTACTCAAATATCTTTTGGAAAACTGGTTAAAGAGCATCATGACTCTTCTGTGAAAAGATTACAAAGGAAAACCTGAACTATGTAATTTTAGGCAAATTAAATCTATGAATTTGGAGCCATTTCCATTCTGTCTTCATATTTTATCCTTTTCAAAAGTCAAGGGATTCTTTTTTTCTTTTTTTTTTTTTTTTTTTCTAAACAGTGTGTAAAGCTGCTGAGTCATGAATAAATGATTAAATGAGTTTTCCCCTACATCTCAACAGTATATATTCTATATTTCTATAGAAGTATATTTCTCTAGTAGTTGAAGCATCTCAAGAAAATCACAATAATTGGTTTTAAAATTGAAAAAAAAAAAAAGAATCATGGCACTTCTTTGTTAATCAAAATCATTATTTAAATTTACTGTGGTTATGTAGTGCATGGGAACTATCTAAATAGTTTTTAAAAGTTATATAAAAGTGTTATTGCAACTGTAATAATTGTCTTTTTCATCTATTCATTCCCTTCAATGGCATTTTAGAAATCTCTAATGAAACAACATATGCAGCCTCATAGATTGATTTTTTTTTTTTTTTTTTTTTTGGCTGATGAAGGTAGTGAAGTGGAAATTCCAGGAGCAGTGGAACATCCAGAAGTGAAGATAAGTGCATTCACTGAAAAAACTGTAATTTTGTATGCAATTATCATACTTTTAGAGTAGCTATTAGTATTTCTAGTTTGGCTGGATGGGATGCAGGATTCTCTTCACACACTTGTGCTTTACCTGACTCTGATCTATGAAGGGCAAGTAGAATGACATTTGCAGGCAGCATGAGTAAGTATGGCGAAGATACAGATATTGCATCACTTGTCACTTCCAGAAATTCATACAGGCTATTAGAGGTGCCCAGCAAAAGAAAAGAAAGTGGACTTTTTTATACTTAGAAAGTATACTGCTGGCATGATAAGTTCTTATGCTTTCTTATATATGTGCATGAGGAAGAAGATGTTCTTGATAACACTACAATTTTTTGGTTTTCCACTTTTTTGAACCAAGAATAACACTCAACCAATTCATGTCATAAAAGTTTCCCCAACTAATGTATTTCTTGGACCTTTTGTTTGCTTATCTTTTGTTTGCTTTATCTAAAAATGGAACACCTGATTTACTCATCAAGTTGTAATAAAAGAGGACAAAAAAATAAATAGTAATAATTAACTTGCAGGTCGGTAACATGCTTTGTTTTTGTAACATCATCCACATTCCTGCTCTTTCTCTACATCTCCATTTTATCATGCTTTTGGAGATCTTTTCCTATTTACTTTCCCTCTTGTCAGCTCCCTCAATTTAGCTTTAGCTTCAGTTTCTCTTACAGATATCCACTGGGAGATTTCCTTGCAATAAATAAAGGAGCTACAACAGAAGTATGTGCCAGTGTATATGGGCAAAAATGTCAGAGTTATACATATCAACCTAAGTTTCAATATCAGCAAAAGGTTCTTGAGGAACTTGATGTATAGATCTCTGAAAACAGTGACAGACTCATAGACTGTCCTATACTCTTTGCTTACATTTTGAACCATTTTACTGTTTTTGTTAGTTTGTTTGTTTATTTGTTTTCTGCCTGATTGTGTTGTGTCCTGTACAGTGTTACAGAACATCAGGATTACTTGCAATGGAAAAATATAAAACCAAATGGAATTGCTCTGAACTACTTAAGAATTGGTATAAGAAAAGTCAGTGTTATCATAATGTGGAATATATAGGTCAGCCAAAACTGAACTACTTAATAAAATATAGTGGAGATTTCTTGGGGAAGGGGAAGAGGGGGGATGGAATCCAAGAAAAAAAGTTCCAACACATCTTGTTTCAACTATTCAGTCTTCTTTTTTTTTTTTTTTCTTTTTCCCCCCTTCTAAGTGATATATTTTAAAGTAGTATGATACAAAATGAAATAAAAAAAAAAAAAAAGACCAAAAACTTATTTATTCACGTAGTGTTACTTGAATTCAAGTAGTGCTACTACTTGAAAATTGAATTCAAGTAACACTACTTGAATAAGTAAATAAAAGACACTTTATTCTATTGTTAGCAAACTTCAGAGCCATTTTTCCACTTTGCAGCAAACTTTATTTCAGGATTCTACACTTATTTCATGAAATAGAAAGTCTATTTAATTTACCTAGTATTTTAATGTCATTCATAATAATTTTCCAAGAGACTTAACCATTTTTATGGAATTTCAGGGAAAATGGTTTTGAGCTCAGTAACTGGTATTTGACACTTATCAAACCTCCTGGTATTTGCCTACATCCAGCTAACCTGAATTCACTTAGCATTATCAGTGGGCCTTGTGTTGAGAGCTGGTTAGATACCAACAAAATTTTCCAAACTAATTTAATTTAATCTCATCAATATAGTTACCTGCTGCTAAAAATAGCTGTTGCAGCCATCATGCATTATACTAGTTACAACATTTTCAGGACTGCTTTGTACTTACTTGCATTCAAACTGATTGATTTTTTTTCCTTTTAATTCTATGGAAGGAACAGATCTAGGTGAAGAAGTAAATTCCAGTTTGCAAAGTTTGTGAAGAAAAAGTTATGCTGCTTTGTGACTGAACCAAATAAACTTTTATAATAACTACATGATAAAACTGAGAGATCAAGCAACAGAATAGAAATAAAAACTGATGCATGGGTTATTTATTAAAGTTAATACTAAAAATGCTACAAATGCATGAGACCAATTCCTACATTGTTATAAGCTGTGATATGAATACATTTGAAAGATACGATGGCTTAAAAATACTAATAAAGTACTTGGCCTGATGGGCAGATTTAAGAATTATCCCTGAAATTGAAAGAAACTCAAAAAGCAAACACATTTAGGAAAAAATGGCTTTGAACTACCTGTAGATTTGTATTATTTTATTCATTATTAAACTGCATTTTGGTTTTATCCTGTTTTCTTCTATTTGTTTTCTTTTTGCAAACTGCCTGTGAAGAATTGGCAAATAGTTCTGATATATCCAAGCATCTTTCTGATATTTTATTCATTATGGGCACTTTGTTTGCAATCTGGGGGTTCTCTCTTTGGTTTGAGACCCTTCTGAGGTCCTGAGAATGTTGCCCTTTCTACCATGTTTTACTTTACTGTTGGTCAATGTCATTGACACTCAGATATCTCTCCAGGATTTGTGTTTAGTGTAACCCACTGACTGACAAATTCCCAGGCAGATCACACAGCTGCATGTCACCCTAAATTCTGGAAGCCTGGAAAAAAAAAAAAAAAAAAAAAAAAAGATAGCTCTACTAGCCACAGAGAGAATGCTTGTTTAGTTTTGATTACATGCAGAATGAATTATTATTTCTGCCTTCTTAGGCAGCACTGAAGAACATGAGAAAAATAAATCCCAGTCAGTTGAAACAGTGGAAGGATTATAAGGGAGGTTATAAGGCCCTTATTGAAATGATTTAAATTTTAATATTCACAGGAATCATCCTGACTGCATTCTCCCAGAACATAAAGTTAGGTTCAGGTATAACATGCATATACAATAGTCATTAAAATGGACAGACAAAAAATTGCTTATGGAGAAGGGATCCATAATATGTCATTATTTTTATCACAGAACATTAATATGCATTTCTACAGAAATTTATCAGAATTTGTTCTCAGAGAAATTCCTATGAGGAAACATGTCATTCCTCTGTCTCCATACTAATCACTTCAGTGACAAGAGGAAAAAAACCAACAAGCTAATCATAAAGATTACCCAAACTAATGCTTTGGCTTTTTGCTGTGACTACATACATGGCAGAGTAATAACGTTCAGCACCAGCTGTCAGAAAGCTCCTAGGGAAATGTTGCTTATATGCCAAGAAGAAGGTATTGTGTATGTTATTGTTGATGATTGTTGCTGTTGAAGACTGTGCAAACTGGCTGCTTTTCAGCACCTGTGACAGTTTCTGACAGTTGTGGAGTGCATCCTTGAAGGGAGAAAAATCCTCTTTAAAAAGTGGATGGCATTCTTTGTCTAAAGGATCTGGCTGTGGTTTTTGAAAGTATTCCCATTAAGTTGCCTTCTCAGCCAAAAAAAAATCCTACAAATTCTTTCAGTAGATTTTAAATCTGCCTTCCCTTGGATTCAGGGAGAAGAATGGTACTAGAATGGTACTAGACAGAGTGAGATACACTGTTTGGAGAGAGGAATAGAAATAGGCATTCTTCAGAGGTAGTTTGATTTCCTGTATTTTAATGAAATGTCATATACAGTCCTGATAAAAAATGTGACTCTGTGCCCCTACTTGTGTCATACCCTAGGGCACAGAATTGGTCCACTTGATGGCCATAGTGAGTATATCATCCCATGAAGTTCACCTTCATTCTGTTAATGAAGGACATGTTTAAAAGTGTAGGTGTTGATAGTAACAGAAGAAACATTTTTCTGTCCATCAGAATACCTACCCATTCCCTTATGTTCTGGCTGTTAGGCATTACAGGCAGCATGCATCTGATCTTGACTCTAACATAGTTCTACGAGACCATATATCTTTCCTTTGCTAATGATTGTGAAGTGAAACCAAATGAGATTTTGTCCTTCGTAAACTGCATGACTCAGATTGTGAAGATCGTTTTTGCACCTTTCTGTCAGTCTGATTTCACTTCTTCAGTGGTGGTTGTTTGCAGTGTTTAACACAGTTCTTCCTCAGTGGAGGAAAAGAGTATGTTATAATATTGCTCCATGTGCAGAGGAAAACATGGTAGTCACACTGACCTGCACTCTTATGCAATGAGCTATGGTGGTACTTAGAGGGACTAGAGGTCCTTATTTGCTTGCATTTCTTTCTAAAGGAAATAAATAAATAAATGTTTGCGAATTTCTCCTCAATCTATGAATCAGCAAACTCATTGCAGCTGATTGCCTGCTTACTGATTCACCTTTTAAAATTATTATGCCAGCAGAGTAAAGCTCTCAATTGACTTTCATTCATTCTTCTATCCACAGCAGGCATTTCCATCCCATTTGTGACAATAACAGGATAAAATTCGCCTAAAGAGAAATCTTTTAATGAGAGAGCAGGCCAAAATAAATAAATAAATAAATAAATAAATAAATAAATAAATAAATAAATAATAATGATAATTTTTTAAAAAAAGATAATACACTTGCCAAGCTTCAAAACAAACCATTCTTCCAGTTTAAGGAAGATATGGAAGATATGGAAGATATAAGTTTTACACTTATATGTCATCACAAACTTTCAGAACCAGAATAAATGCAAACTGATGTGCAATATAGGTAAACAATATCCTGCATTGTTAGGATAGCATTTTCATTTCAATTTACCTCACCACCTATGCACCTGAAGGAACTTTGGAAAACTCTTTGTAAGTAAAAAGAAATGATAAAGCCTGTTCTTAAAAGGAGAATGAAGGTAAATGCCTAAAATGAGATGTACACTGCTGACAGAGCTAATGGCATCAGCTTTTTAGAACTGTAGGTACGGACAGGGAGGGGAAGAAATTACAAGGGCAAGAGAGAAAAAGTCAAGAGGGGCAGGTTGAGTTATTTCTCAGTAGAGATGTCTGCTTGTTTGTCTGTAGACATTATAACTTTTAGCACTTTAAGATTTAAATGGACTGTAGAGCCATTGGCAAATCAGGTCTGATAAAATAGAAACCAGGACTTCCTGTCCTGGAATTCTAACACTCATATTTGTTTTCATTTCAGTATTTTATAAAAGATTAGATATAATTTTTAAGGTAATGTTATATATTGGTAACATTATATAACATGTTACATCATGTAATCATACATAATACCACATTATTATATGTCATGGTAAGAGAAAAAAAAAATAATAAAGTACCCAGAATTCAAAGAGTTCACTGTGGCAACCTCACATTTTCTAAATTGATTCTGCCTGATCTTCACCTTATATTTACAAGTAATGCAGTATTTTGGATCTCAAAATATTAGAATTTTCAAACAGTCGTTGGGCTGGGGAATAGAGTCTCTTCCATCATAAGAGGAACTGCTTATAAATGTACTTGAACCTAGATTTCAAAATATTAGGGCTTAAATAATGCTGAACAACTCTGATCATGTAAACACAACGTGGAAGCTCAGAGGACATTGAAGGATATTTTTTAGCAGTGAATTATAGATAAATTCATTTGTCATTGTATGGATGAGGTGTTTGTGTTTTATAGTTATAATTACCATCCTCCTTGAATAGAATGGCTTTGAGGAATTCATTTAATGACATTTTGAAGCCATCCATTGTGGTTGTGGAAAGAACAGTTATAGTCTTTAATCATCATAATTCACTAGAAAGTAGAAAACTATTGCATTGCTGGAAATCACTGTCTGTCTATCTTTTCCTGACAGAACAAAGTACAATTAAATAAATAAATAAATAAATAAATTATATCCTTAGATATAGCTCAGGAACATAATTTCCAAATGATTTTTTTTTTTCATGTTCTTTTGTATCCATTATAAGGACAGTATCCTTATACTATCGTTTTCTTATGCATTTGTACTGTCTTTTGTCTCATATCTTTCTCAGCAAGCTTTATAAGAAGCAGCAAGTCTGTGAAACATATCATTATCTGTGGCTTTCTGCTGTAGTCTGAGTTCACACAGATATTTTGTTGACTCCAAAGACAATCAAGCTTGTGATGCATGCACTGGGCTCTGGGGTGGGCTCTTTCCAATCCCTCTGTTGAGCTATAATCTGCTGTTTGATGAAGTACTATGCAGCAGGAGTAGCAAACCACCGCCTTAATCTATATAGTTATTTAACAGATTATCTGATCCATATTCTAGTGAAATGAATTTCACTATTCACTTTTTTTTTTTTTCACCCATTTCAAAGGTAATTAGATCAAAGCTGTATTTTCTAGAATTTTTCTACCACTCTGTCAACAGATCAGAAAGACATAGCCTCTTTCTATAATAGATAACAGAGAAACATGGTTAATTTATTCTCACTGAACCTAAGTGGGGTCTTATCTCATAGGTATCTTTGTGACCTTTGAGTAATCTATAATGAAAAATCTTTGCTTGACCTGGATTTTCTATTTTTTTTTTTTTTATGAGAAAAAATTAGATTGATTTTGTCTTATTATCAAAATACAGGTTGTTGCCATGTTCACCAGTCATCCATATTATTAATATTTCAAATGGTTTAATTTTATCCATGATAATGTGCTCCATCATTTTACGAATATTTCTTGTAATGTTTAATGATTCCATTCAATAATACATCAAGGCTGGGACCTTGAGGGCTGATATTTGGTATAATAAATAAAAAAATCCACACAGTTCTCTTATGTAGGCTCACGTTTTCTGCCTCGCCTCATCTCACCTCTCCTTGCCTCGCTTCTCCTCCTCTTTCCTTACCTTTCTTTACCATAATCTGTAGAGGTGTTTTTGCCAGCTCTGCCATTTACTTTGTGATAACATTTACCCCTCCAATTCTGAGGGGTAAATACCACCCAGTTTAGAACATAGCCAGTTTTCCTAGCACTTTAAAGAAATCCTTTGGCTCATAATGGTACAATAAAGAGGTCATGGACATTTATGCAGCAGTGCATAGCGCACAGCTAGAGGGACATGTGGAAGCACACAGTATCAAGCCATTTGCACAGGAGACATAACAGGAAGCAAAGCTGAAAACCTCAATAATCATTGCAATCTATCCTATGGATCTATGTCTTTCAGCCTGTGATCCACAGACTCCAGGGAGTTACCACTGCTTTTAAATGACTTGCAAAGTTAACCAAAATAAATAATTTTGTGTAGGGTATACAGTTGTCTGTATAAGATGAACTGTCTAAACTGAACTCTCATACATTAATTTTTTTCTTAGGAATCCACAAATCACATAAAGTTTGGAAATAGATCCATGCATAATAGTTTTCACGTTGAAAACTGTATCAAGTGTCTGATGCGAGGAACTATTTTTTACCTACTATTTACATACCTATTTTTTATAGCTATGTTCTTATGGTATACATTTCAGTTCAGGTGATATCACAGCTGCAATGAAAGCTACTTCTTTATGAAGGATTTTGGTGGAGAATCTTTCAGAATCTGTTACTTTACATTGATTACTCAGTCCTGCATATGGTTTAATATAGATACCAAATAGAGATTTGAGCTCTAAAAGATCTTTAAACTCATTTGCCACATACAATGTGTCATTTGGAAGATGTAACAATATATTCAATAAAAGGCAGCAGCTGGTGTTAAAAATGTGGTCTTTACTTTTGAGGAAGGAAAATAAAACAGACATAAAAGTTAGCAGGTGGTTTTTATGTCTGAGAAACCACAGAGATCTAGGGATTTTCCTAATTTTGGCAAGCAGTTCATAGCAGGTAAATTATCTAAAAATTCTCTTTTTGTTTGGTAATAGCACAATTCCCTATGCTCATTCTTGAAAACAAAGTGCTTAAGTGTTTGCTAAATTCACCAAATAATTAAACAATTAAGGTCTTATCCAAAGCTTTCTGTAGTCCATAAAAACAATTCAATTATTTTTAGTATGTCTTGAATATTCTGTAATTACCAGCATAACTCTCTATCTCCATATAGTCCTATTTGAACTCAGTGAGTCTCTTGTTACCCATACATCTTTTCATACTGATGAAGAAGGAGTTCACAAACAATCTCCACCTAAGTAATTCTGCAAATAATTCTTTGTCTCTAAGAGAGATCAGAACATTTTCTCCCCCAGCTACAATTCAATAGCTGCAATTTTAGATAGACCTTAAAGTCATATAGTATGTATTTTTTCCTTGACTGAAGGAGCAAAGAAATCCAAATGTTCATATCTGCAAGTTCAAAATTAACATCTGTGGTTGATCTCTACAATATACTTAAAATTTGCTGTGTCTACAAATAGCCCTTATAGTAAACTCATTCCTTAGACTTCACAAAGGAAAACAAGCAAAAAAGCAACATAAAAACAATCTAAACCAAATTGGGTAGGAATTTCTGTCAAACCACATCAACAGAATTTGTTCATTTGTTATAAAGGTTTTGTTTTTGTTTTTAAATTCCATTACTGTTCATGATCAAAATTGAAAATACATTGAAACAATATAAATCCTGTCAAAGTAATACAAAAATAAGAGTAAAAAAAATAAAAAATAAAAAAATCCATTCTTCCTCTAGTTCTAGACATTAAATAGTTTCTCATTAACTTTTACATCCAATTAGATTCAAGAATACAGCTATGTAGAAGTAGCTTGTAGAAAGAAAACCCATTAAACAATGGTTTGAGAAGTAAAAATCCACTTTGTCAGTCTCATATATTTGTTCATAGATAACTTTAGAGAAGGATCTGTAGTCAGATCTTCAGAGGAACCTAAGGGTGTTGGAATAGGTCTGCAGAACTACATGGAAATGGACTGATTTTAATCTAATTTTCTTGCTAGATGATTTTTAAATTCTGCCTAGGTATATACCTGTATATCAGCACCTGGAATACTGCTCATCTCCCCTCTCTGAAGCTATCACATATGCAATCAGATGATGCGAACTCTAAGAGCAACCTCAGAGAGATTTGTTACAGCTGCATTTAAGAGAAAGGCTGGTTTAAGTCTATGGGTCACAGTACAATTGTTGCTAATGTTTAAACACAACTGTGGCTTTGTCAGCCAGATGGGACTTACCCAAATTAGTATTAGATATTAAGGGACTGCTTCTGATTTCATCTGGTAGTGACTTTTCTGTGTCTTCAAGAGTGTCCTGCTGTGTTAAAACCTGTGTTGTCCTTCAGGGGCTGGTTTTGCAGGGTTATAAGAAAAATAATACATTTAAACCATTTAATTTTAGCAATTTCTGAAAGGTTTTCTACCTCTTAAGTTTAAATGAATAAATAAATTAAAGAGGAAATGAACTGACTTGGGGTGTTCTACCTGGCACTGTTTCTGTATAATAACATGATTTTGCAAATTCATTTTCTATAATGGAGTGTTTGTCTTCTAACTACTAGCTGTAAAACAAATCCTTCACAAATTTTCTATGAATTTACAAAACAAGCTCGCACTCATATGCAGTGCTAAATTTCTGTAAAATCAGGTAATATGTGCTAAGTACATATATTTATTTTGTATAAAATCTAAGTTTATATTCTGTACTTATCTAAGATGTATTTTCTCAAATACTGTATTTACTTTTTCGGGGGGGGGCGGGGTTAGGGGAGGAAATATTTCTTTTGGGCAGATGTTTGGTGTATTCATTCTAAAATGAATTGCTTTTGAACTAAGTGATAAACATCTACGACTAGCCACACTGTGAACTCTGTATTTGGTGTTGTGTGTGTTAATTTTACTGGAAAACATATAAAGAATTAAGTTGTGCTTTTAGGACTCTGTACTAAATCTGAGTTTTTACTGTACTGTAGCCACTGAAGTTCAAACTAAAAGATATTGCCCTGCTCTTGAGAAATCTCCGTATGGCCTAATCTGTAGAATGCTTGTTAACATCTTCATTCATGTCTGTTTGGGTATTACTTGTGCCGTGTTTGTTCTGTACACAGAATAATTTCTTTCAGTCAGAATGTCCATACCCAGGATTCCAAAATAAATTTTATCATCCCAGACAACAGTATGAATACTTCAGTCAAATGTCTAATTTTCTATTAGCAATTTCTGTATTGTCTTGTATTGAGTCATAGGATCATAGGAGGGTTGGAAGAGATTTTAAAGGTCACCTGGTTCCAACCTTCCTGCCACTGGAGGAACACCTTCCACTGGGTCAGGTTGCTCAAAGGCTCATCCAATCTGGTCTTGAACACTTCCAATGATGTGCATACTCGCATCATTGTGAAAACAAACACTATCACTCCAAATGTTCCCCCTTTATCCTTCATTCCCCCAGCTTTTCTTGCTGATTATGATACCATATGGTATGGGGTATCTCTTTCACTACCTGGATCAGCTGTCCTGGTTCTGTCCACTTCCCGTTTCTGGTACACCCCCAGTGATTCCAGAATGAAACTAATTACATAGATCTCTCTTTTCATCTTTTTGTTTTTGTCAGTCTTTAATATGATGGTGATGCAGGTTGATATGAAGAGCCTCGTGTGTGCCCTATCCACAGGTTTATCTTTCTAAGGCTAAACTTAGATTCTGTCACAAAAAGAATGATTTTCGGGGTGTGAATCTGTGGGTCCTCTATTGGACATGGCTTTTAGGAAGTGACCATTTCACACAGTGAGTGTATGGTGGCTTTAAGTGCTCCTAAATCAGACTTTCAGAAATTGAGGCTATAGTCCTTCTGGCTTTAATCACCAAAATTGCTGTGTCAAATTGTTCCATAGCAGAATGAGTTACTGAATCATAGAAGTTTATTAATTTCTGTGTAAGATTAATTTATGCCCTGGAAGGCATAAATATTTCCAGTTGACATTATCAGTACACCCTATTGATTATGATCTTTGTCTGGGCTTTGTTTCTTAATGGAAAACCTGAAGAAATAACAGTTCTTTATTTCTTCTTCACTGTTCATTATCTCTTAGGATCAAATGGTGATACATAAAATGCCGTTTTATAAGGTGATTCTTTTAAGACATTATGATACATTTTTCACAAATATGTAGAGAACATCAATGAAGGGACACAGTGAAAGATATCTAAATGGCAACAATTACTATTTATTTTTGGCGAGAGATGAGAGCAGCATATTGATTGATTAAGCTGAAAGAAAAGGCAGCAAGATTTAGAAGTAATAAAGGTACAACTACAGATTCTTGCAGATTATCTGCAATAAGACAAACTTAAGACAAACTGGAAGGACATGACAGTCAGCTGTACATAACAACCAGAGTTAAATTTTAAATGTGGTATATTTTCCTTTTTCTTTTTAAGCAGACAGTGTCCTCCAGAGAACTGTGAACTGTTTTTTTGTTGTTGTTGTTGGTTTTTTTTTTTTTTTTTTTTTTTTTTTACCTTGTCTGTAAATTTTTCTAATAAAAATATTATAACCCAAAGGGATAAAACTGAGGAAAACCTTTGAACTTTGAAAAGGAAAACAAGTTTCATCTATGACATATGAAGTATTTGACTGAGTTGGGTAGGGGTTGGACGTGTAACTACCTACTGCTCTTGAGAGTCACAAATAACAGCATTGGAGGAAAAAGTAATTATAGAACAAACCATATTTTTATGATTTTGATGGATAAGGAAAGAGTTTTTAAATAATTTCTGAGATATTTGTAAGTATCAGAAGTACAAGATATTTTTGGAGGGGCTGACTCTCCTTTCTTTTCAATAAAGAGGCAATAGTATTTAAAATCTACTTTTGGGTATTCAATAATACACATAAAAAGAAAATAAAGCTGATAAAATTCCAAATCAGTAAAGTAAAGAAAAGCACAAGGAAATATTTCTGCAAAGGTGTTACAGTTTTGGCTGGGATACAGTTAATTTTCTTCATAGAGGCTCACACAATGCTGTGTTTTAGATTTTTGACAAAAATAGCAGTGATAACACGCTGATGTTTTTAGCTGTTGCACAGCAGCGCTGTTGCAAAGCAAGGACTTTTCAGCTTCTTACAACCTGCCAATGAGGAGGCTGGGATTGAACCAGGAGCTGGGAGGGTACACAGCCAGGACAGGTGACCCAGGCTGACCAAAGGGATGCCCCATAACAGAGGGCATCATATGGAACAATAAAAGCTAGTGTAAAGCAGGAGGAAGGGGAGATGTTGGGAGTGATGATGTTTATCTTCCCGTTATTCATGATGAGGCCTGCTTTCTGGAAGTGGCCGAACACTTGCCTACTGATGGGAAGTAGCAAATGGATTCCTTGGTTTGTTTTGCTTGCACACATAGCTTTTTCTTTATTCAGTAAAGTAGCTCTCACACTTTACCTTTCCTGTACTCTCAGCCCACCTGGGGAGAGTGAGCGAGCAGCTGGGTGGTACTGAGCAGCCTGCCAGGGTTAAGCCATAACAAAAGGATAGAATAAGAACAAGAATAAAGTACATTTTTACAATGATGCAGGGGTCATACTTTCAGGAAAGAGGTATGTAAATGGAGAGATTAGGTGAAAAAACAAGAATTTAGCTATCCTTTCAGATTTGAGAATATTAAAATTGAAGCTCATGCAAGAGACACAAGTGTACTTAGAAAGACAGATAATTCTTACTAACTGAGTTTGCATAATTTTCTATAGTAGAAAAAAAAAATTCAAGTCTGCTTTTGTTTTCTATAGCCTCTAGTGGTAAGGAACTTTATTTCCACTTTCACCGTAGTTTTTAAATTTACTCTTTAAAATTAGTTTCTCATTATCTGCCATAATCTAACAATATCAGTATATCAGACTTTTTTTTTAATTTAATGATAGTTCTTAACAGTATATGCTAGATATTAATTCATAGATGTGCAAAAAAATATACTAAATTTCCAGATTGCAAACAGATAACAAATACAAGTAAAATTCCAGATTCTAAACAATTTGAGTCCTTCAGTCTGAAACTAAACAAGACATAGAAAGGGACTTTCATTTTTTTTCCCAACTATTTTGTATATTTCAAATATTTTTCCCTGCTACTTCAGAATATCAGGTTAAAATGTTATTCATAAGATGAAAAAATCTAAACGTATTTCAAGTCCATTAAAATGAATTTGGTTTGGTAGTTTTAAAATATTATATTATTGGAGAGCAACTTTTTGTTCAGTCAGATAATGCCAGGACTAGGAGGAACAGTTTTAAATTAAAAGAGGGGAGATATAGATTAGAGGTTAGGAGGGTAAGCGAGGGGAGGGAAAAGACAGGCAGGTCAGGGCAGGGCAGTCTTCAGATTCTTTGTTTATCAGCACTTTCATGGAGAAGATGCCATATTTTTTGGATCACTAGTTGTTCAATTGTAGTAACTTTTTTGTTCCCTCATGTTAACTTTCCTGAGTACTCTGTAATAAAACTCTGCAATAAATTATACCAGACAGGCTTTTATTTATTTATTTATTTATTTACTTATTTTCTTCAGAGTTCTACTCATTCTGTAGTACTTGTAAGGCTATTTCTTTATTGTTTTTTCTAAAATCACTTTCTCATCTCTCTTTGGCATTAAACTGCTATATGTTTGTAACACTGATTGATAAGAAAATATCATTATGGGCCAGCAGAAAAAGAAAGAATTGTCATTTAACAGTTTTTTTTTTTTTTTTTTCTGTTCAACCAATATTTTTACATAAAATCTTTAAGTCTTTGCTTTCACATGTTCCAGATTAAAAACAAAACAAAACAAAACAATGACAACAACAACAACAGAAACCAAACTAACCAACCAAAAAAAAACAGAAGTAAAATGTGTCGCGGGGAAAATAAATAAGTAAATAAAAAGACATTTTACTTAGAATACTTCCTTGTTTAAAACACAATGTTTAAAACACAAATAGACTTTCATAATGTTAAACACATTTGTTCCTTTCTGCATATACAATTACTTGCTTCCCAACACCCTTCCTAAAAAAAAAAAAAAAAAGAAATGTTTTGCTTGTTGCCTAGGGTGAAAAGAAATAGTAATCAAGTTGAATCTTTTTGAAGTTTGAATCTTTTTAGACCTCATGGTTAAAAAATAGATTTAGTTTGACCATGTTTCATGTTTTAAATCTTCATGGAATATAAAATACATAGCACTACTTCTACACATATCCATGCCTTTGCCAACCCCAAAGTTTAATTATTTTTATGTGATGCTGATACAATTGGTACCCACTATATTCTAGGTTGCTCTTAGTTAACCACCTCCCTCTTAGAACTTTTATTTGTGTTCAATATCTTGAATTATAGCATTTTAAAAGTTTATTTATGTATTTTACTCCCAAAGCCCTGTGCACAATTCTGTTTCAAAATTTTAAATTAAAAAATTCCATGAAAGAAATATGTTTATTTTTACAGAAAAAAAAAGAAAAAAAAAAAAAAGAAAAAAAAAGTATTTAAACACATATTGTGTTTATGAGTAATAGTAAACCCATTGATATCAAACAAAGGTAAAGGTCTAATAAAAATGTTGTCTGAACTAAGGATGTGATCACTGGGTAGTCAGAGCCCTTAATAACTTTAATCTAAAATGCATGATTAAAATTTACCTACTCATAATGGATTTTTAATGTTTCAACTTATTCCAGAACTTCCTTTCCTCAAGAATTTGACAGTTTGGAATAGATGAAACAAAAACATCACCACTTTTCTACCTATCTGTAGTGTTTACATAGATTTGAATTTATAATCTTTCAGAATACTATTTTCATTTACTAATTGGCAATCTGGATTCTGGGCTATAAGAATCAGAATAAGATCCAAATGATTTCAGGCAGTTTAGGACAAAAACAAACAAATGAACAAACAAACAAAGCCAATTATTTTATTTTATTTTTTTAAGTGAAGGAAAGGGGTTATGGTTATATTGGCCCCAGTTTGTAATTTTAAATTAAACATGGAGGAGTTAAGAATTTTTACAATTATTAACTTTACTCACAGATGTGAGTTTCATTTAATTTTTGAAATGTCTTTCCAAACCTTGATCTGAGAAAGCAAAAGATACTACTTATAGAAGGCTGCTTATTTCAACTTGTGCAGTGAATGTGTAAATGCTTCATGAGCCCTGACTTTCAAGGGATCATTATTCCACTGTGACTGGCAGCACAAAGGACAGCAATAGAAATTGCTTTTAAAAATATTTAAGGTAAAAACAAGGTCAACGTACAGCTACAAACAAGTATCTGGGGATAGAACAGACAGATTTTCCTCTGATTCATCAGAAACTGAAGTTGCTGTCCTTTTCTATAATACACATTATCGTTCGAAATAAAGCAACAATTACATTACATGTTTGAGCTCTTAGTATGGACAAGGTATTTAGAAACATTTCTGAGCATATGAGTATTTTATTTTATTTTATTTTATTTTATTTTATTTTATTTTATTTTATTTTATTTTATTTTATTTTATTTTATTTTATTTTATTTTATTTTATTTTATTTTTTATATTCTTTTCCAGAGGACATTTCAGTATAACATCTTTTGCTGCTAGACATGCCACATATGCTCTTGTAAGATAAGGGAAGCAAGAATTAATTAACATCTAAATGATGCCTATTTTAAAATGCTAATTATGCTTAATTAATGTATGAATATTTTATCATACATCACCCATCAGTTTCAATAATCTGTCTTTTTATATTTTATTGATCTCTCACTATATATAAATATTCTCCAACATGGTTTTAAAAAAACACAATAATTCCACAGTTAAATAATTTCCATGCTATGCTAGAAGGAATACTGCAGCTGTTCATAGAAATATTAACTATACTAATTGCAGTTTCTGTCTGTTATATTTTCTGGGCCTTTCCTACACCCTTATTTATTTATTTATTTGCATACTTTGCATATATTTTTACTCTGTTTTCAGGGCAAAAGAACACTTTTGGACAGCTAGGTCAGATCCTAGAAGACTGCCCAAATTAAAGGAGAAAAAAACCAAACAACCATCAACAGACCTTGGGGCAAGCCTCTGATAACCAGGTATAAAAGAACAATATTAACAATACTTAGTAAATAGTTAGAAAATCTAGCATCTTTTGAAAAATGGTCTGAATTATTTGAGATGACACATATCTGTAGGTTGCAGAAAGAGACCTAAAACGTCTTTTTCTTGCTAAGGATAATATGTAATATTTGTTAATCTTGAAATAAACTTCCTTTCATGCACAAAGGAAACATATTGACTTTTTGTAACAAAATGGACAGAGTTACCCAATTATAATTTTCTTCACCGCCATCCCGTTTTCCATTCTGCCTATCTTACATAAATATTCTATAGCATATAAGTCACTTCCAGTGAGAGTGAATTGTTCTGTATGAAAATGTAGAACTTCAAATGTAGGGACTTCATTTTTGCCCACTGAATTTTTCACATCAAAAATTAAAATCTCACATTTTTACAGTGAGAGTTCCAAATATCAAACCCCAGTGATTACATGCTCACAGAGGGCAATCTGTTACCTGTTCAGTACCAATAGTTTCAGCCAGCTTTTTGACAGTGGGGAAAAAATCACCATCTTTCTTATTTGTTTATTTATATTGACAGATCACTTTCAGGGTCTTGCCTCCAGCAGAAATAATGCATCTCTGCCCTTCAAAATGATAACTACTGTCCTGTTGGGATCTTCCTTGAGTCTAGTGCTATTTTCAATCTATTTACTTTATCAGGATGACATAATTTTCCATGTTCATGCTGTGGGACTGCTGTTACACTTATGATTTATTTTATTGAATAGTTTATAATGCCTTCTGGTAGTAGTTTGCAGTTATGTTTAACAAGACTAAAAAGAGCGCACAAAGGTATATTGGTCAAACCTTCATTTCTAAAAATCAATATTTCTATTTCTGGCTGAATAAATACTTTATTTCAGTTATTTATTTCTTTGAGGGAGAAAAAGCTCAAAAAGTTTTTTCAGAAGTTAGACGCTTTTAATGAGAAAATCACATTTGTTTTGCTGAAATCATAATTTTTCTGGAAAAAAAGCAATCTCTGAAATATTTTACAAAAATAATGAAAAAATAATAATAAAAAAAAATAAAACACCTATGTTCCTATCTGGATCTTAGCAAATATTTCAGTCTTATAAACCACACAATTTATTTTGAATGCCTGATTAAAGATCTAACTACTAGGATGTGCTTCTGTAATATTTTTGACACTGTTTTATAAGCACAAGCTAAGTAAATAATCACTCTGTCCCTGTAACACAGAAAAAGGACAAAAGCAGGCATTGCAACTCTAAAAATGAGACAAATATTGCTAAGGCAAATATAGTGCAGTAATTTAAGAATCGTTCACGCAATTGCATAAAATAGAATGTACAAATAGGCCATAAACCTCTCTATTTACACAAAAATATTTCATATTGATACATTTCTGTGATAAGTGTATTCCATCAAGCTCTCATAGGCTGAAGTGTACTATTAGAACTACTGTGTAAGAGTTTTAAATATAAAAAGGGGAAAAATTCAATGATGAAATAAGAAAACAAACAGCATTCAGGGAAAAAAAATTACATTCCAAGTTGGAGGAAAAATATGAAAATGCATTGAAGGACAAGAAATCTAGTGAAAATAATAGAATATATAGAATTTGTGATATCAATACAATCATACAATTCATTGCTGACTTTACTGTATTAACAACACACATGCATTTTTAAAGAAAATGTTGTCTCCTATTTATTCTTGTCATTCTTTTTTTTTTTTTTTTTGTACACATAGTGCATATGAAAGATAATAATGTTGTAAATGATTCATTACAAAAACCATGTGTGTCTTCAGACTGGTTTTCTAGTGTATGTCAGCATACATTAGAAAACATAAACATGATTAGATTGTGTCAGCCTCTGATTTATAAAGAAAATATTTTTTTTACCTATCTCAATTCAGAAAATATTTAAAGCATGTGATGCTGGTGTCATAAAACATATTCTCATCTCAACATGCAGACTTCACTGGCTGCAAGTGAGCACGTCATGTAGAAATGAGATATGTAACTCACAGATGTGTAATATATGACACCCCAGAATAGATGGATCTACGTTAATGACAGATAGGCCCAGGATTTGCTAGTTATGCTATAGTTATGCTTTGCTAAGAGAGTTATAGCTCCAAATGTATTAAAGATGGAAAAATCTGCCCCCTTTCACCAGTGGTCTATTCTATAGTGGTATATTTTACAGGAAGTGTGTTTGCTTTATGAACCTCTCAACACTATTAGAACTGCTTCATGCATTTGTAGTTAGAATGTTAGAGCTTGAAAAACTAGAGATAGGAAATAAAATAAAAAACATTTCACCCAAAATCTCAGGAGATTTTGTTAGGGGAGACTAAATTTATGGTTTTGGGGATGAAATTACACAATAATTTTGGATAGGAGTGGAAAGGACTGTGGCTAATGTGTTGGTCTTTTGAGACAAAATTATCTGAAATTAAAGAGGAAAAAAAAGGTATGGGAATTAAAGCTGTTCATACTGTGAACAGGTCTAATTTTCATATGTTTGATAAATATTTCATTTGGAAGAGTATGCAAGGATTTATATTTTATTTTGCAGATTAATTACCTCAGGGCACTCATGCCATATAAGTTTTCTTTCTCTCTTCTGTCATTCAAAAATGAAGATAGGTGGGCAGAGGAAAAGCACGGAGAGTCAAGAAATACAGAATAAGGGTCCTGTAGAAGAAGTATCGGAAGACAGGTCTGGATACAGCTGGGATATTTTGTGATTTTGTTTGGGACATTTTAAAAGTTGATGTATATCAACCTTAACCATGGTTGTAGGCATTGCACAAAGAATAGTCGTGTTACCGAGCTCTTGCCCTGGATTTGGTTGTTGTAACAAAATGAAAGAAAGCTGTCACTATGGAATTGTGGTGGGGAGATATTATATTAGCAACAGGATGAATTGGTATCACTGACACGTATTTCAAAGGTTGTATTGGAAGGTGTGTTGCAGATCTTCAAATTACTTTACGCAGAATAATAGAGTCTGTTCCTCACCCAGAACTCTAGATCATCTTAGTGGAAGTAGGTTACTACAGAGAATCCTTGGAAAAACCTGTCAGCTGTAATGTAATGTATAAATGGAAAAACATAACAGTTTAATGGGAAACAACTATAAAAATTAGGAGAAAATCATGAACCAGATTTAAAGGACTGTAAACTACTTGATTTACACATATATTTGCTTGGAACCTTGTTTCATGTAGATCCCAGTTGTTTTGCCCAAAGGAAAAAAAGATTTCAAAATTTTCCCAAATTTAATTCAGTTAGCACTATTTAAATATGCAAAAGAAGTGATGTTAATATAAGTTGCATAACATTTCATTTGTGGGTTATTGCTGCTCATTCTTGAAAATCTTTAAGTCACAAAATCAATGTGATTTCATGGGAGAGAAACTTTCAGGAATCATTCACTGCAATAAAAAGAGCTTTGTATGATTTTTCACAAAACTGAGGGCTGAAGCTGTTCCCCTTTCTTCTTAGAAAGAAGAAAAAGAAGAGGGAGAATTTAAAAGATAAAACATAATAATTAGTGGCTTATCTTTCACTTAATAGGACTCTGGAAAAAATGAAAGGGAAAAAATGCCTTGGGCTTTAGGAGAAGATGTAGAGAAACAACCAAATTTAAAAAAAAAAAAAAAAAAAGAGGGGAAAAGTTAAGGAGACAATGTACTGGGTTTATGTGGCAAGGGCCTGGTATCGGGGGGCTGCAGGTGTGGCCTTTGTGAGCTGAGTCAAGTAGCTGCCCCATGTCAGATCAGAGCCAGCTCCAGCCAGCTTCAAAAGTGATCTGCTGCTGGCCAGAGCCAGGCCAGGGAGCAACCCTAGATGTGCTTCTGGGAGAGCAGATTCAAGGAAGGGGAAAACTGCTGCACTACAGCTGCTTGGAGAGAGGCGTTAGAAACTGCAGACCCCAAGGTCAGTGTTTCAGGAGGGCAGGAGGTGCTCCAGGCACACAGCAGAAGTTCTCCTGCAGCCTGTGGAGAGTGGAGAGTTCCCCTGCAGCCTGCCCCGGTGGAGCAGCCTGTCCCCCTGCAGCCCATGGGTCCCACATGGAGCAGATCTCCACGCTGCAGCCCATGGAGGAGCCCCCGGTGGAGCAGGTGGATGTGGTCTGGAGGAGGCTGCCCATGAAGAGCCCCCTCAGGTGCAGGGGGTCTGGGGGGAGCTGCTGCCCACCCATGGGGGACATGTGCTGGAGCAGTTTGCTCCTGGGGGATGGATGGACTCCGTGGTATGGAGCCATGTGGAAGCAGTTCTTGAAGAGCTGCTGCCTCTGGGAAGCTCACACAGGATGAATTTGGGAAAGACGGCATCCCGTGGGAGGGACCCCACATGGAGCAGGGGCAGCAAGTGACAGTGAAGGAGCAGTGGAGACAAAGGGACTGATGGCAGCCCCCATTCCCCCATTCCCCTGTGCATCTCAGGGGGAAAGTGGATGATGGAAAGTGTTTTTAGTTGTCTTTTAGTTTCTCACAGCTCTAGTCTGCTAGTGATAGGCAATAAATGATATTAATCTGCCAATGATGATTCTGTTTTGCCCGTGACAGTATTTGGTGAGTGATCTCCCTGTCCTCATCTCAACCATTGAGCCCCTTACATTGTATTTTCTTCCCTTTTCCCTTTGAGGCAGGAGAGTGAAAGAGAAGTTATGGGGAAGTTCAGCTGTCCTGTAGGGCAGCTGAAAAAAAACATCACAGAGAAGAAGCTGATATTCTGTGGCCTAGTTATTTTAAACATTAGTATTTTTGATCATCATGAAGGATTCTAAGCAACTACTTTAACAATGAAAAAAATGGTAGATCCTTTTGTATTAATTTCTACAAATATATCATGCTGACTTAAAGACCTTAAAGGAAGTGGTCCTAGTTTGTGATATTTCATTTATAAAATGTGTTAGGGACGTCCAACTGCTCTAGTGGTTGGCAACCCTGCCCAGAGCAGGGGGGTTGAAACTAGATGATCTTTAAGGTCCTTTTCAACTCAGGCCATTCTATAATTCTATGATTCTATGAACTGAATGAAAACAAGGGCTTTGAGAAAAGTAAGGTGTTGTGTTCTGTTTGTTTGTTTGTTTGTTTGTTTTTCTTGTTGCACTTTTTTTGTGTGTGTGTGTGTTTTTTTTTTTTTTTCTTTTTCTTTTGTTTCTCATATTTATTTTTTAATTTCTTGATCTGGCAATGTCAAAAGAGGTAACTGTAAAGTTTAACATGAGTTTACTGATGATTTTAATCAAGCTAGTGAAAAAACAGCCTTTAATTTTGCAGAAACTTAATCCAAATTGAAACTGTCCTAAGTCATATAGCTTTTTGAAGTAAAATTTGGGCAACTTAAAGAATCAAATAATGATTTATTTTTTTTTTAATCAAGTACTTTTATGTAGAGAAGCAAAATAATGTTTAGAGAAAAACAAAGAAAGAACAAGATAGGAGAATGGAAGTGATCCAGATTTATTTTATTTTATTTTATTTTATTTTATTTTATTTTATTTTATTTTATTTTATTTTATTTTATTTTATTTTATTTTATTTTATTTTATTTTATTTTATTTTATAGAAACTCTCTGCCTCCACAGTTGTAGTTGAGTTTCTCCATCAGAGATGGATTAATTTTTCAGTAACAACCTGTCTTTTGATTATAACTTACTCTAGGAAGAAGTTTTTCTTTTGCCTTAGAAGGAGAATTAAAATATAATCTGTGCTGCTGTACTAGCTGTGTGGTTTTTCCTCAGTCTCCCATAGATTTTTGTTCTATTTATCTTAAAGAAGACTGTAATAAAATCACTGTGATAATTATTACTCAGCAAATAAAATATGACACTGTAATTTCAGAGAGACAATAAAGTCTTGCTTAATAACTTGCTTTTTTGGGAAAAAAAATTAATTGTCATTAAGTGTCATTAATATTGAATAGTATTTTTGACTGTTAATGGATTTAAAAATGAAACATTCTTAAATATTCTGAATGAAACACTATTAAATATTCTGAGATGTCAGATGATCTCATCATTTTGTGGCAGCACAAGGGATATTTTTTCCCTTCTCGCAGGTAAGAAATTTTATATGTCATTATGCTATTCATTACAGATTTCCCCAGTTTCTAGGAAATGATTTATTATGAACTGTTATCACCCTACTCATTAAACTATACAACAAGAACATGGCTTTTAAGAACAAGTACCAACTCTCTGATGTATTTATTTGCTGTTGTTTAGACAAAACAGATTCTTTCTGAAAATTGCTGGGGAGTGGGGCAGTTGAGGTGTCTTAGGAAGGAACAAAAGTATTTAGGCTGTTGGAAGAACATTTTATTCTTATTTTCACCAATGGAACACAACACTATCAGCTAAACAGTTACATACATGGAAATTTCAAGGCAGATACTAGTTAAGATGTGGGCAGGATCCTTTGTCTTTGAATTTTAGGTCAAAGACAGTGTCTAATATCTAGTTGTTGTGAAGTCCTCTAAGATTATAAGTCATCAGTGCTAACATAAGTATAAAAAGTGAATATTTTGTCCTGAAAGGACATGTCCATGAAAGAAATGTTTTGTCCTGCAAAACCACCTGGATTATTGTGCAAAAACATCCATATTGCCAGCCAGTCAGTTCTTCCAGGCTGATAGAATCTAGGTCACAAAAGCCAATGCCTTGAAAACTCATGCAAATTACTCTGCCAGCACAAGCAAACCTGTTCTAATGAAGACATGAAGTAATAATAATAAATTAAAAAAGCAGTTTAAGAAAACAAAGCTGTACATTTTTTCTCTGTAACCAGAAGACACACAAAATGATGATGCATCAGTGGCATGCGCTGGTGACTGAGCAAGCACAAGTACACTGCTGTGTCACATGGCTCAGACAACACATGAAGCTCCATTTAAGTCCAAATGGTGGGAATAAGAGATTAATCTCTAGGACCTAAAACATGGGATCTTCCTTTTAAGAGCAACATTTGTATAACTTAAAAACAAACAAACAAACAAACAAACAAACATTTGGTACTCAGAATTTTTAAAACTAAGCTTCTGAACTTTTTACTGGCTCAGAAATAGGGCCGCATCTGGCATGCATAAAAAAACATAAAAACTGTAACAGTAATTGTTTTTTTCTACATCTGCCTTTAACTTAACAGTCTGGGTTTGCATGTATTCTGTAGAACAAAGTATTTTCAGTGAGTTTCTATAAATAGAAAAAAGAACCTAAATTACAAGGATGCATTAATTGAACAATTGAAATGCTTATAATGAAGAAGTTTTCACAAGTAATCTATGCATATTTGAGTCAGGACAGCCTTAAGTATCTGGCACAGGCAATCAGCTAGCATAGAAATGATCAAACATCGAGAGACTTTAATGAGGCGAGAAAGAAACTAAATACCAGAATTTTTACAAGATTAACTGAAACTATAGGAATTCTGATTTATCTCCCCAGTGATGGTGTATTGGTCTTTTAAAATTAAATTACAGACTAATCCAGCTCTTTTGGGAAAGACCTGATATTCTCATAAATTTGTAGAATTTATATGATAAATGCAAAATGTAGTGGTCTTTTTTTTTTTTTTTTTTTTCCCTCATGAAGTTCTGCTCTTTGTGGTTACAGGGAAAACTGCATGGTTGAAAATCTGAAAAAAAAAAAAGGCAAAGACATGGAGGTGCTTGAGCGGGTGCAGAGAAGGGCGACAAAGCTGGTGAGGGGCCTGGAGAACAAGTCCTACAAGGAGCGGCTGAGGGAGCTGGGCTTGTTCAGCCTGGAGAAGAGGAGGCTCAGGGGCGACCTTATCGCTCTTTATAGGTACCTCAAGGGAGGCTGTAGCGAGGTGGGGGTTGGCCTGTTCTCCCACGTGCCTGGTGACAGGACGAGGGGGAATGGGCTTAAGTTGAGCCAGGGGAGTTTTAGGTTAGATGTTAGGAAGAACTTCTTCACTGAAAGGGTTGTGAGGCACTGGAACAGGCTGCCCAGGGAAGTGGTGGAGTCACCATCCCTGGAAGTCTTTAAAAGACGTTTAGATGTAGAGCTTAGGGATATGGTTTAGTGGGGACTGTTAGCGTTAGGTCAGAGGTTGGACTCGATGACCTTGAGGTCTCTTCCAACCTAGAAAATTCTGTGATTCTGTGTAATACAATACATTTTTCCCCTTCTGATTCATGATTATTTGACTGAGTATGAAAATAATAAAAATCATGCTTGAGTGTGAGAAAAATTACCCTTACTATATTTATTAAAAATGTGAGATTAAGCAGAAAAAAAATCATGTTGTAGCAGAATTTCAAACTTAAATCAAGAGACCCAGAATCATAGATTAATAGAATGGCCTGGTCTGGAAGGGACCTCAAAGATCACCCAGTTCTAACCCCCCTGCCATAGGCAGGGATGTCACCCACTAGTTCAGGTGGCATCTTACTTCCCGCGTAGTAAGTGAGGTCTGTAGTTCTAGCATGCAAGTGCTATTGAGAGCCAGTGAACAACTAAATACCTATAATTGTTGACAGCAGCACACTTCTTCCAAAAGATCTGGTTAAAATGTTCATTTGCCTCCAACTTTGGTTATCATAAGAACTTTCTACTTACTTCCTTACAGCCTTTTCACAGCCCATTTGTGACCATAATTTGAGGAATACTACAGAGTTTCTCTCTAGAGTCTTAGCTTTAGAAACACTTTCATGAGAACTGTAAGTATTTAAGTATATAGGGGTCACACATGCCTTTAATGCATGCAGATCTGCATGGGATGAGAAAAGGGAACTATTTTGGCTGGTATGTCCAGAATGCTTGTAGAGACAAAGCTGTTTTTTTTTTTTTTTTTTTTTTTTTTTTTTTTTTTTTTTAATTTTTTTGTTTGTTTGTTTGCTTGTTTGGTTCTTGTTTGTTTTTCAAAGAACAGAGGTAGGATGAGTTAGGACTTATGAATATTAGACATACCTGTATATTGTAACAATGGTTTGGCATTTTTAGAGCAGAGTTTCTGATAGCAGAGTACAGGCTTGCAGCAAAATGCACTCACAGCCTCAAATGCTGAGCAAAACACCTTTTACTCTGATCTTTGTGCTGTGATGAGGTGCTAATTGGTTCTCACTGAAGTACAGATTAATCTGATTCAGCTATTCTTCTGTAGTGGACTCCAACCTAATCTAAAGCAATTCAAGAGTTTAGAAAGAAATGAAAGCAGAGAAATAGATGTTAAGATTTCACTAGTTTATCTTTGTCTGTAGTTTTCTTTTATGATTTAAGTTTGGGGACAGCTGCATCAGGATTTTAGGGTATATCTATGTGCTTTTTGAAATACTCCCCTAAAAACAAGTGTGATCTAGATCTAATACTTAGTAAAGGCATTAAGAATGAAGGACCTGTAAACAGAAGCTTTATGAGAGTTAAAGATTGTGCTTGAGTTCTTGTTCATAATGTGTCTGAAACTGAAGAAAATATTCAAATATTCTCTCCCCCTTAGTTTGGGAAAGAAAAAAAAAAAGGAAAAAAAAAGAAAGAAAAAAAAAGTCTTCTCATTTGACGCTAGTGCAGGCATTATAGATGTTCGAATAACACATCATGAATTTTAAACTTTAATTTTCAATGGATTCCTTTCAATTCCAGTGGTCATGACCCGACTGGACATTGCATGAAAGCTTAGGGATAATTTTTTTCTGATATCACTACTAGTAATGTGAAAATGTATATATATATTTTTTTTCTTTGTTAGTTACTAATATTACCAGGCTTTTTTTGTTGTTATTATATTTTCCTTTTGTCTATACACCTCAAAAAACCCTGGCTCCTGCTCATTAAAAAGAGTTATTTTAATTGATTTTTTTTACAGAGATAATCACAGAATCACAGAATTTCTAGGTTGGAAGAGACCTCAAGATCATCAAGTCCAACCTCTGACCTAACGCTAGCAGTCCCCAGTAAACCATATCCCTAAGCTCTACATCTAAACGTCTTTTGAAGACTTCCAGGGATGGTGACTCCACCACTTCCCTGGGCAGCCTGTTCCAATGTCTCACAACCCTTTCAGTGAAGAAGTTCTTCCTAACATCTAACCTAAAACTCCCCTGGCTCAACTTAAGCCCATTCCCCCTCGTCCTGTCACCAGGCACGTGGGAGAACAGGCCAACCCCCACCTCGCTACAGCCTCCCTTGAGGTACCTATAAAGAGCGATAAGGTCGCCCCTGAGCCTCCTCTTCTCCAGGCTGAACAAGCCCAGCTCCCTCAGCTGCTCCTTGTAGGACTTGTTCTCCAGGCCCCTCACCAGCTTCGTCGCCCTTCTCTGCACCTGCTCAAGCATCTTGATGTCCTTCTTGTAGTGAGGGGCCCAAAACTGAACACAGTACTTGAGGTGCGGCCTCACCAGAGCTGAATACAGAAGGAAAATCACTTCCCCAGACCTGCTGAACACACTGTTCCTGATACAAGCCAGGATGCCGTTGGCCTTCTTGGCCACCTGAGCACACTGCTGGCTCATATTCAGCCGACTATCCACCATCACTCCCAGGTCCTTCTCTGCCTGGCAGCTCTACAACCACTCATCTCCCAGCCTGTAGCTCTGCTTGGGGTTATTGCGCCCCAGGTGCAGGACCTGGCACTTGGCCTTGTTGAACTTCATGCAGTTGACCTCAGCCCATCGGTCCAGCCTATCCAGATCCTCCTGCAGAGCTTTCCTACCCTCAAGCAGATCGACACACGCACCTAACTTGGTGTCATCTGCAAACTTACTGAAGGTGCACTCGATGCCCTCGTCCAGATCATCGATGAAGATATTAAAGAGGACCGGCCCCAGCACCGAGCCCTGGGGGACGCCACTAGTGACTGGCCTCCAACTGGATTTGATTCCATTCACCATGACTCTTTGGGCCCGGCTATCCAGCCAGTTTCTAACCCAACGAAGTGTGTGCCAGTCCAAGCCAAGAGCAGCCAGTTTCTTGAGGAGAATGCTGTGGGAGACGGTGTCAAAAGCCTTGCTGAAGTCAAGGTAAAGTCAATATAAAGTCAATATAATGTTTATATTATGCTTGTTAGGGGATATTGTGGGCCACCAGTATTGAACAGGGTGTATTACATGAATAAGCCTGGCTGTGAAATCTTTGCTTTTTCCAGGAAAAATGGAAAATAGCTTCACACTTGGGAAATAATATCAGAAATATCATTTGTTTCAGGATGTACTTTTTCTGTTAGTAGTTCTACTGGCCTGATCCTGAATATTTATCATCATTTCAGAAAAGAAAAATAATAAAATCATGAAAGGTGGGAAACTTAGGTACTTTAACAGTCCTTGTTATTTTATCCTCTTTGGTTCACCTATCTTTAAAGTAAGTGTTTCAAATATGAGATGTTATCAGTTTGTGAACAGAGACAGAGAGTTGATGATCACACAGGAAACAATGCCATAAACATACAGGGAAGGTTGGAAAAAAATAATCCTCCTGTGTTTTAAAAAAATAACAAATTAACACAACTAATGAAACCAGTTGCTTACCATAGTTGATGCTGACATTTAAAGCTTATGTTGCTTCTGAATGAATATACCACACAACCTCTCTTGGGAAAAGCAGACAATGGAACATTTCATTAACTTTCTGTGACCCATCATTGCTTCATTTCGGTACGCAAAGGTGTAATGCGATACACACCATGTGGACTAGAGAAGACAAAGCTTTGAAAAATAGATGGGAAAAGAAGAGCCTATCACTGCTGTTATATTAGAAACCCTTTGCTGAAAAAGAAGAAAGTGAGAAGGAAAGCTAGGGGAGGTGAAGATCCTAAATAAATTCCTGATGTCTGAAAGAAATAGGTCCACAAGGGAGTGTAGGCAGGACTGCTCGCTGCACTAGCAACTTTTTGCATAGTGTTTTATGATGTTAGTCAGGCTACACCATGTGGCCATCTTCTTAGCTACTGCATGGAACAGTCCTCTCAAAGAGCAGAATGCAGTCTTCACAAGTCCATACAAAAGTTCTTTGCTCTGAAGTAAAGCTTCATTTCTAGAACTGGAAAATCTAGTGTTCAGTCTAGAACTAGATGGGTACCATGGTCTGATGAGGCTTACAAAGTTTAAGAACACAAAAATTTAGCATTGTTTAATCTAACAAACTGAATAGGATAGAGGGTTGGGGTGGGGGATGCGGGTGAAGAGGGAATGTTTTTTTTTTTCCCTCGAGTACTGATATAGATTTCCCATCTGTGGCACAGGGCAAATAATTTGGCATTTGAAAAGTAATGACTGTGGTGTTACTTCTTTGTCTAATTCTCTGGGCTGTTATGGATATTAATCAAATAGTCTTTTAAATGCTTTGGTAGAGTATGGTTCTTTATAAAAAAAAATATGCATTATTCATTATTTTTTCTGTATCTGTCCTTCTGTGTGTGTTAAATCATCTGTTCTTTGTCAGAGATGTCCTCTGGTGATACAGAAAAATATAGACAAAGGAACAGTGAGTTTATTATTATTATTATTAATTATTACTATTATTATTTATTTTTATTTTTAAATAGGTAGATGTTTGAGACCTCACTATGGCCTTTCAATACCTAAAGTGGTCTTATAAAAAGGATGCCATTTTCTTGGAGGGATGTTGGAATTGCAATTGAATGACTGTGTCTCAAAGTAGCTGACAATTTTTCTGTGGAATAGCTACACAAAGTTTGTTGGATTTTCAGTGGCTCTGTCAGCAACCTGCAACTCCCTCTGAGACTTGTTGAAAATCTGCCCACACCTTTAAGGCACCTAAATGGGATTTCTAGTATCTTGAAATGGTAGAATTAAAGACGATAAGAAAGATGCATCATTCCTTACAGAACACTGTGTTACTCCCTTGATGTTTTGGAATAATAATGTTAATAGCTGTTGCAGAACCCAGCCACATGAAAGCTGTGGTTTCAGCATTAATTGTGGTTAAACAAAGAATTTTAGTGTAAACCACTGAGAGTTGTCTTCAGTAAATTACACTCAGGAGCTATATATCTCTTTAGCACTCCCTGGCTACTAGTACAGCTGACTTACTTCCCATCTGCTACTTTCCATGGATGAAGGCTGATCTCAGTTTCTGGAAAGCTAAATAAGGCCTTTGTTGAAATTATCTGTAGGCTCCAGAAAAGGTCTTAAATAGCTGCACAAGGGAGCTGCTAAAGCATCATCAAAGTTTGGCAAAGAACAGACAGAAAGTCCAGAAGGTCAGCAGTGCCAGCCAGCTTTAAATCTGAATATTTGTATGTAATGAATATAAGTGAAGAAAAAAAAAAAACAAACACCTCTCTCCTTCAAGACACATAAGCACAGTCATTCAGTCACACACACAGTATCTTCTTGGTGTGCAGACTAATAACCTAATTTTCTAAACTTTCAGAGTTGCAATGAATTAAGAGGGAACTGAGATTACATAAAATACCATGGTATTGCCAAACTTTAGTTAATAAAAGATTAGAATGATATTTATTTATTTATTTATTTGTTTGTTTGTTTGTTTTTCAGTGCAGTATAAAACTGTTATAACACATGACTCAGGGGTATCCCCACTTTGGGGTACCTTGTGACAAAGTTTCACAAAACAGTGTTTCTGGCTTAAACATTAAGGAGAACTGCTCCTATGGTTTAGCTTCATTTCTCTTTGTTTCCTTGTTATTCTACTCCTTTTTCCATTACATTCTCTTTTAGAGCTTCCATTTCTTATGTTTGCTCCCTTTCCCAAAAGCAAAGGTCTCTCTTTTTCTCCTCCTTCCTTCCTTCCTTCCTTCCTTCCTTCCTTCCTTCCTTCCTTCCTTCCTTCCTTCCTTCCTTCCTTCCTTCCTTCCTTCCTTCCTTCCTTCCTTCCTTCCTTCCTTCCTTCCTTCCTTCCTTCCTTCCTTCCTTCCTTCCTTCCTTCATCACTTTCTGACAGCTTTGTATTTAACCTACTTCTAGTGTTTTCCATAGTTTTTCATAACCGTCAACAGTTTTCAGTAGTTTTCCACAACTATTCCACGGACTGGCAACAAGTTAAGGAAGAATGTCCTCTGGAGACAGACTTGACACCTCAGACTTTGCATAGTGAGAAGAGCTGAGGAATTCTAAATAGACATCAGCCTGAACCCAATATTAGCATAATGTTATTCCAAGCTCAAAAAGTCTATAGTTATTCAGACTGATCTGAATGTGAATTTCATGAAGTTTTAATGGAAAAATATATATATATTAATTGAGTAATGTACCTCTCATAATCATCAGACAATTATGTAATCAGATATTACCGTTCAAAAATTTTTATGAAATTTTATGAACCACCAACAAATGTGTATGTAAAATTATGATGAAATGTATAAAATGGGTTCACATGGATTCAAAACCAATTATTTAAATTGTTTCTTAATTTATTGCTTGGATACTAACTCAGATATTGCCTGAGGTATATTTTGGAAGGGTTGCCTACCTCAGAAAACTTTCAAAGTATTTTTATAGAATCATAGAAAAGTTTGGGTTGGAAGAGACCTTAAAGACCAGCCAATTCCAACTCCCCTGCCATGGACAGGGACATCTCCCACTAGATCAGGTTGCTCAAAGCCCCCCATACAATCTGGCCTTGAATACTTCCAGGGATGGGGCATCTACAAGTTCTCTTGGCAATTTTTGACAAAATTGTCTGGTGGTAAAAAAAATAAATAAATAAAAAAAATGACAGAGTTAAACCCCTGGAAATACAAGCAAATTTTATCCAAAGTTCATGCTAATTTGGAGAAATCCAATTAGACATATATTTTTTTCTCTATGTTTCTCTCCATTTGAAGAGGCTACCTTCAAATAGAACCTTTTATTTATGTTTGAATGAAAGAAAAAGTTAAGCTTTGCCCTAGAAAAATAAAATGTGCAACTCTGCAAATGAATATGAAAAAAAAAATCCTCTGTAAACAATTTTTAAGTATTTTTTCAGGGCTCTACTTGAAAACAATAGGCCTTCAAGTATGCTAAATGACTTCTCCTGAGACTTGCCCTGTTCCCATTGAACAAGGCAGAGAACTTTCCTTCCACAAGCTCTGTTAAATTTGGAAAGTACTGAATGACATACATAAGTTGGCAGAATGGCAGTACTTGTAAAAGTGAGGGCTTGACAAATTAACTTCCCACCCTTACCATATCAGCTCTGCGTAACTTTGCTCACCTGAGTAATTCCATTCAATGTTATAAAATATTTGCATCCCCAGGACTTCATTGGGTATTTGTTTATATTTCTTGCATGAAGGAACGCTGTCATCAACTTCACTTTTCTGCTAAAATCTGCCGTGAAAATCTATTCTGTTTGAAGGTCACTAGTAGATCTTGTACAGAATTTGAGACTCTCAACAATAAACAGCATAAATACCCACCAAATGATTTATACCATCTTAAGCTCCCATGGCATTGACCAATAAACTGCATAAAGGCACACAAAAATGATTTATGTCTCTTAAATTCCCTCTGGTAAGTGAATAAGAAGGAAGAATGGAAAATGCAGGTACTTTCCCTTGAGTATGAATGTTCACTGGAGAAGGAAGGAACACAATCAACTTTGAAAATGTTTCTGTTTTAAATTGGTGAAAAAAAGTATTTTTCACTTTCTTACATATACACAGACACACATTTTTCTAAGTATAGATCTTGAAGTTACCTCTAGTAAACAAACTGTTACTTATCTGTATTGTAACTGGATAGCTATCACAAAAAGCAGTGAGAACTGGCAGGTAAAAGCAAATAAATACTTCATAGAATTTATAATTTACACCTCAGTTTAATCTAAAACATGGCAATAATGATACTGTTCCTTGAAGAAGTATTCATGCAGTCTGTAGTTCTCAAATCCACTCTAAGATGTTCAGAATTTAGAACTCAATACAGCAAATTTAGGAATCTGTCTAACATTTTGTTGTTTTAACCTAGAGTCATTTTAGAATATTCTAGTCAAAAAGAAAGATGAGAATATAGCTCACTAAGAACATAAACATAGTGCTTTATGAAATAATAATAATAAAAAACCTGCATTATTTCATCTTTATTTGTTTTATGAGCTCATAACTGTTTCTGCTATTTTTACAGAATGATTTCCCTTCCCTTCCCTTCCCTTCCCTTCCCTTCCCTTCCCTTCCCTTCCCTTCCCTTCCCTTCCCTTCCCTTCCCTTCCCTTCCCTTCCCTTCCCTTCCCTTCCCTTCCCTTCCCTTCCCTTCCCTTCCCTTCCCTTCCCTTCCCTTCCCTTCCCTTCCCTTCCCTTCATTTTGTTACTTCTAAAATTTCCATTTTCAGATGGATACTAGCAAGGACCATAACCCTTTTAAATCCTTCTGCATGGTCAGAAGGAGAATCTAGTCTGTCAGTCATCAAAGGGAGGCTTGTCATAAACACCATGACATCTATTTTGATAATTCAAAAGTAAGTCCTTTGGAATATAATAATGATCCTGAACTGGAGTGCAGTTTTGACACATGTCCTGCTTCACATTGCATTCAAAAGAAAGACAAAGCTCTAACATTGAGCAATGTCAGGTCCTCATACCTCAGGGCATCTTACTAAAACGTGATCTAAATTGGTATGATTTCAATCTCTCTAGGGTTTCAGTGTTACTTTACAGACACATAAGTAGACAAGAATAAGGCTGTGTATCTATATTTATCTGAAATTTAAAGTAAGTCTAATCTAGGATGAGATACTGTCTACATCTTCATCATTCATTTTCTCCTCTCTCTGAAATTTGCTCATTCAAAAATGTGGTATCTAAAGAACTGTGGTTATTCTAGGAGTTTTGTATCTGTATACAAGTCTCAGCTCTGCAATTCAGACTCATTTTCATATCTAATGCTTTAAAAATATGTGTGTATGTATATATCATTTTGAGGAAATTCAAGTGTATTTTCAGAGACAGCTGAAAACTCATACAAGCTTCTCAGATTCAGAGATCAAAGAGTAAGTCTTAAAGGTCAGCACTTCTTATTTGGATATTTAGACTCTTACATAGGGTTATTGATTTCAGTAGAGATTTGGAAATGAGTACCAAGTGCAGATCTCATATTCACTCTTTCCTTTAATCAGCATTTCTAACAGATGATCTGCTAACAGAATATTATTAAACATTAGTCTTTTCAAGTACTCATTACCTTTCTACCAGAATAAGAACTTCTCATAGCACAATTAATAATACACCTGCTTTTAGCAGTAATTGCTTTGGTGCTGTGTGAATATGAGAATGAGGTGTACCAGCCTGCCAGAATACAAATGGGTTGAGGTGCATGAAGCACCTGGTATATCCTGGAGTTTTAGTTAATAACCAGCAAACTATTGCTGAGTATTAAGTTGGGCAAGGTGAGCACCGAACTAGGTCCATGACTGATAGCAGGCAGCCACTGAAATAAACTCTTAGCATGGCTGTCATTGAAAATGTATCTGAAATAGAGACTGTATTGTTTGATTAGCCAAATTTTTACAGATTATAAATGATCTTAAATTTGTTTTCATAACTTAGGTAAAATGAAAATGCAAAGCACCTTAAAATCAAGTGAAAGCTTCAAAACATCACCTTGGATATGACTGAATGTACATCATTGGCTAATAGATAGGATCCTGAGAATTTTTTGTCCTCTCTTTCTTCCCCTAAGAGTATTCTGTAAAGCATTAGTAACTACTTTAGGCAGGTTACAGAACAAGATGGATGAATTGCCATGTTTAGTTTGGAAAATCCTATATAGCAATCTGTCCCTTGTCTTCTTGAACAGCAAATGTCCTCTGTTTCAGCTTAGTTATTTATAAAAAAAAAAAAAGTTTGTCTACATTTTGAAAAACTGTAAATCATACAGTTTCTATTTAAATTACTTTAAAGTGTTTTAGAATACTGAATTAAGATTTTGAAACAGGTGTGAAGTACTTCAATAATTACACCCTAATACATATATTACATGATGCTATTATATATAACTTCAATGTGTTAAATACTAAATTTATACAGTTTATATTATTTTCTATAATCATTTAAATCTGTGCAAATGTGGTCCAGAGGATGTTAGCTTAAAATATTGTAGTTTGCTTGTCTGCAAGAAAATGTCTAATTCTGTAATTAAAACGAAAATTGATTTATGAATTTTTTTCAGTATTAGAAATTCAGGAAAGGAAGACTCTTTTCCTTGCTTCTCATCCCATATTATACAAAATGCTTTCTGAGTGCTTGGTGGCAGAAAGCAGGGTATCCAATAGCCTACACCTTCTCCTCATAACATGAATATTAGAAGTATTAGTATTGAGAATGAGAAAATATGGACAAGATTACAATGAATTGAAATAATTCTTATAAAACAGGAAATGGCCACCTGGAATTAATGGCCACATGAATATAGGGGTGCAAATTATAATTAAATAAATAACATTTATGGTTATAATTTTGTCATCAAATGTTTTTCAAAAACAAGAAGCTCTGTAAAGGAAATGAACATTCAAGGTTTAGAGCATAAATTGTTTTCTGACCTTAGTGACTAGGAAGAAACACACCACTTAGCTGTTCCAGCTTACTTCCTGTGAAATAGCCAGTGTCATTTTCAGGTACAGATCCTGATAAAATAAATATTTAGGTGACAAGAAATACCAATATATTTTGCCTTAAAAATACAGAAATAAAGGGGACATTCCCAGTAACTGAGTTAAGTCTCAATGTGTTTGCTGGCAACTAGTGTATAATTTCCTTCATAACTATATCATTTTGATTAGAAAAGCGTTCTTGTTCTCCTTTATTTATATCTCTTGAAATCCGAGCAAGATAAATATATACATCAATAAGAGGAGGACCATGTAGGGTTACACTGGAGTTCAGCTAGAGTTATAATCATTATAACACTCAGCCAGTCAGTTGTCTGATAACAGTTAGCAATTAGCAAATAATAACAGAAAAAAAGTCCTGTAATTACCTTCTGCTTCACACAGTATTTATACTCTTAAATTGCTAACCAAGCAGCACTCAGACAGAGCACAATTCCCTGTTGTAAGACATTACAATCCATTCCTTCTTGATTAGATATTTTTCTTTAGCCCTCAGCCTTCTAAAGTTTCAGTCTGAAGGAGAATAAAAATAACACCTCACATTGCTTTGCATGTATTGCACCAGCACTGTTATGTACCCTCGTCTCCCTACTATGCAATTCAAAAATTGTTCTTTCCTCTGGCTTTCACACCAGTAGATTGAAAGTCAAATGCATGGGTTAATTCCAATGCTCTCTGTGATGTAGGTGGAGTTATATGAGCTAGTTTCAAACTACCTTGCAGCATGGTGTAAACCCACTACACCTACCGGTCCATCCTTCCAGTTATATCGTCCTTATTATATCTATCATATAATATATATAATATGATATATATACGATTTATATTGTATTATTATTGTATTATTGTATATTATATTATTTTATTGTATTATATTATTGTATATAATGTATATATATAATATATATTATATTGGTTATATTGCTTTAACCAAGTTAACTCAATAACTTAGAAAATAACTGTCTGTTTTTTTAAGTTACAATGGATTAGGAGGTTTTGTCAGCTTGCAAACAGATTTGATGTATGGAAACACCTGAACAAGTACAGAAACCAAGGTTGAAATCTCTTTCAAAGAGGTTGAAGAAGTCTACAGAAAACATGCGGAAGAGTTACTATACTTTTAGATTGGCTTAGCAGCCTCACACAATTTCTTCCTTAGTGGAGACAGCCTAAATGTCTGTTATGATATGTGACAAAGAAAAAGTATTCAGGAAGGTTTGGGTCAGTGTGCTTGCTGGCTTTTGACTTGCACACATAACGGAACTGAAAACCAGTGTCAGACTCATAATGGTGAATGGTAAATACTATGTGTATCCAAGAGATGTAGCAGTTGTTACTCTACTTTGCTAATCAAATCACATCAGAAGAATAGTACTCCTCTGTTAGACAGAAAAAGGAATATAACTTTAGGAAAAAAAAAAAAAGAAAAAAGTCTTCATAGATTTTGTCTTTTATTTATTGAAATTTTGGAAAAATACCTAAAATATGCACAGTTTTAATACAAATTTAAGTATATTTCCTCATAATTTTCCTCTCATCTCTTTTTCTTTGCTGTTAAGAGGATACTTCAGGCTTGAAATTAGATTGTTTGATTTGGTTACAAAGTTCTAAATTTGGAGTGTATTTACGATATGCAATTGTGTAGACAATAAACAGAGCAAGTAGTTTTACATTTTAGAAACTTTGCTTTTAGGTATCTTTCTTTACGTTGTGTAAGAGGGATACAGAATTCCTCACTTTGGCACCTTATTAAATAGCTAACATTAGGTGAGATACATTTAGATACATTTAGACCTTTGTCTTAAGGTCTCTAAAGGTATAAACCTTCAGATCTTTTTCTTTTATTATGGTTGTTAAAACCATATCTTCTAGATATGGTTTTACCTGTCACTTCAGCTTTGATTACGCCTTCTGGTAATTATGTAAAAAAAAAATAAATCATTGAAGTTGTGTTGATAGATACATATACCCATGGATAAATTGGCTTCAATATATCTACACTATTTTTATTTTATTTTATTTTATTTTATTTTATTTTATTTTATTTTATTTTATTTTATTTTATTTTATTTTATTTTAATTACATATCTATATATATATATTCCTGTTTTTACAGGTTGTAGAAGAGCTTTTAAATACTGTCATGGACTGAAAAGTAGATCTCAGCTCAAAGGGGAATTTATTTTTACAATACAAGTAAAATGTAGGTTTTAGGAAGAAAGGATAGAAAAGTAAACCCCAGTCCAGCGTATTGGACATATAAAAAGAATTGAGATCTAAAACACTTTTATACTGCAGTATGTTGACAGAGCCTGGATATAACATTGGCAAATAATAGGAGACAAATGTAGGTGTCCAGTACTAACTGGGGTCACAGGTATTTTCTGGATCCTTGTTTGACTCCCTAGATCCTTACACAGTTATTATGTCTTCTGTGTTGTGGACTTGAATGCTTGGTCCTTTCAGTAGGATCAGGCCTGGAAGTATTTTCCTATGGTCTCTGAACAGTACAGATGGAAATTTAGGAACCTCAAAAAGGAAATCACAGCAGGCAATCATGGTATGATAAACAGAAATAATTACTAAAAACAGGGCTACGCGTTAAATTCTAACTTCTTGTCCACATTGAGGGATCTCTTGGTATTCATGGTCATGAATTAATGAAATAATGTACCAAACCTTCTCATAACATGCAGAAAAAAAAAGCATTCCTTTGTTTGCCTATGGTGTTGCTTTCCTCTTCATTTCATCCAAGAACACACTATGAATCTTCTGCCCAGCCTAAAGGATTCTTGGAAAATAGCTCAATTAAGTTGTTCTCCTTTTTATGGAATTGCTCTATATTCATTGAGCCCAAATGAGCACAAATCTGCTGCACACCGAGCCTGAGCACTGCCTCAGGGAGGGAGAAGTCTGACCTTTCAGCCTTCCTAGAGACAACCATTACATAAATTTTTGGTTATTATTATATGAGTGTCTCAGTTCTTAGGCTAGTCAACTGTGCTTGTGTTTGCTTTACCCTCTGACCCTGTTAATATTTAAGCCTCCCATAAAATATTTCATAATCACTTTCATAATCTCCTCCTTGATTTCTTTTTCTGAGTATCCCATCGATGTTTGTCAAGATGTTTCTCCTGTGCATTTCTCTTGGCTCTTGCATTTCCCATGTATCTGTTTCCTACAATCAGGTACTTTATAATTAGCTGAGGGTTACTAGATTAGCTACGCAGAAAATTATATTTTAAGCTGTCTTTGGGCTGATGAAGGTCAAATATTGTTTTCCCTCTTAAAATCATGATAACCAGAAACATATAAGCTAAATTAGTGTACTAATATTTCTCGCTTTCCCTAACGAAATTTGACACTGTAGGGAAAGAAGCAGTACCTTACAAACTACTGAAAAAAAGCATGGGAAAAAAAAAATTGTTTTTGGACAGAAAATCACAGATAGTGTGGTACTCAATGCTGAAGCATTTATTTCAGTTATAACTTAAATAGAAAAGGGTAAATCTTTACTAATTCTTCTACTATTCTGATTTTATGTCTGCTTGTCAAGAAAAGCTCTCTTGGTTCTAATGTTTTTGTGATGATTGTATCCATGGAAATCTGATAGTAAGTTAGCAATCAGAAAAGCTCCTCCCCCCCCCCCCCCCCCCCCTTTTTTTAATGGTGAAGTTATTTTTTATTTTAGAAATGCAGAACACAGAATAGAAAGCTGAAAGGTAAGGACAGTCCTTTTTGAAAAAAAAAAAAAAAAAAAAAAAAAAAGAACAGAAACTAGTTAAGAAAAATTATAATAATTGCATCGAACAGAATCTAATTAAGAGTGCAAGTAAAGATGCTGTTCATTGATTCATGTGAAGATAATGTAATAACAATCTACTGTAACCTTGTTACTTTACAAAATCAGAATGGAGTTCACAGAACCTATTTAAGCCAGTGCAATTATTAGCTGAGTCCACTATTTAATTAATTGTTTCATAATAAATGGCCTCCTTGTTTACAGTAATATTTTAATTCTAATTTATCTTTGCAATCTAAAAAGTGTTTAATTGCTTTAATGATATTAGCTGTCTCAGCTTTTATTACAACACTGGACATAATTACCCTCTTTTAAGGTAATTTATGGACCTCATTAACACTCTTGCCTCTCTGCTGTGATTAAAAATCTCCTAAGAATTGAAAACTCTCTGAACAGTAAGAGAATTATTGTGATTTATTGTTCACCATTGCTGAAATGGGCACAAAGCTGATTTATTATGGCTGATCCCTGCTGAGGTGACTAGAACTGGAGCAGTTAAGAGCAATGTAGGAGCTTGTGGTGAAGCAGTTTACTCCTTTCCATCACAGGGTTGCAGTTTAATATGGGTCCTGTCATTTGTTTCCACAGGAGCAAGAAAAAAATCTCCAGTGAATAAAATCTATATCAATAACTACATTGAAGAATCACACCTTTGCCAAATAGAAAGCAGTTATATTTTGATATTGGAAATGAACTCCCATTACAATGAACTCAAAGGACTCAAGGTGGTTTTAACATGATGGCAGAATATTTTCAGTCATGGAAAACTTATTGGTTGGATAGAAAAAGTATATTGTTTACATACCAATTACTTTTCTTTCTGTGTTTAGATGGGATTTTTAAAATGTTTTTTATTTTAAAAATAGAAATAAAATGCTACAAGGTAACTGACTGAATAGATCAAAACCAGTGCCTTGTAAAAACTGGGTTCTCGTGCCATTTGTACCTTTTCCTCTCAGTGTTATGTAATTCTGAATATTTTAAAAACTGATCAATTCCCAAAACCAAACAAAAATAAAGCTGAGGAAATTACTATTAGTTTACTGAAATATGCACATCTGAGGAGGCTTGTATTCTGGCTATTCGATATACATGAAATTTGTGAAGTACATAGGAAAACAGGGCCACCAGCCCTACTGAGGGATGGAGGTGGTAAACACTCTGGGAGCAATACAGAGATCTCTTCCACAAAACACAGAGCATCTGGAGTATGATAAATACTATGCCTATTTGGCATAGGGTCTTTAAAGAGTCTGGAATGCTGCAGATTTTGTACAATATATTGTACAAAATACATTGCACCCTCTGACAGCAGTGAAGTACAATGTTCTTTACAGAAAATGCATGATTTTAGGATAAGCTCAACTTTGGGTAGAAATTTTATTCCTGAAAAGGTGTTCCCTTTTTCCATTGTTCCACCTGACTTAATAAAAGATATTATATCTGCCTAGAAACTGTGTTATTCCTACACAGGCAGCCTCTTTGAGCATCTGTTATGGTGAGGAGGTCTCGCAGCCCCTTGGGAAATAGAGGCAGGCACTGAATGGAAGACCTTGTTCCCCCTGTGGTATCCACTGCTTTCCATACCTCACAGAATGTAGCTCTACATAATAATGAGCTCAAAGACTAATTACTCTTAAATAACTCCAGTTCCATCGATAACTATTCAGACAAATAGATGCTATTCAGCAACATTTTTCTACATTGCATTTATCTTTATGAGAAATAAGTGTTTGATATAGTTCTCAGGAGCTGTTCATGAGAGTAAACTCACCATTTAAATATTGGTTTTGAGCACATAGTTGTCTGTTTTTCCTCATTCTTACTATGAATATTTATTTTGATATATTTATTTTGGAATGCATTATGCTTTGCAAATCAGTTATTCAATGAAAAAAAAATAATAATTCCAAGGAAAGTAAAAATTAAGATGTAATGATTGCTAATGAAACACTAATTCGTTATTGTTGATTAAACTGTCATCCAATTTATAGCAAGTTCCTATTTTTATGGAACTGATCATTTTAATGCAATATAATACTGATAGGGTAGAGCATTGCATATCTGTGGGTTGCATATGTATTTTTACATAAAACAGGCTTCCAAGTAAGAATAAGTAGTTCTGGTTTCATTTCATTAAAGCTGTATCTATTCAGTTATACTAATTTTGTATTATTAAAATAGCATAATTAATTTTAATATTTTTGATGTGTTCTAAATAGTATTACAAGGAGTAATTCCTCTTGATTTTCACATAATAAAAAATATATTAATGTAATAATTTTTCAGCATAAATTTGAAGAATAAGCATCAAAAACAACAGTAAAAGCCATGCATCATGTACATTGGGGGAAAAAGAATCATATGTAGATGTACACATTCTGTAGAAGACAAAAGGAAAACGAACAGACCTTCACACAATCTGTGTAATTGTGTCAATGAAAATCTAGAATCCTATTTTTTTAGATGTCCTTACTAATTGCTGTTTCAATACTGCAGTTTATACATACCATTACATAAGGCACACTCTTAACACCATCGTCAGGAGGTAGTATCAGTTAAGAGTGAACCTTAGTTTTTAGATGATCATTGTTGAAGAAAATATAAATCTTGTTCACTGGAAAATTTAGCTTACTTTTCCATATATTTAAGGAAAGAAAAATAACTGCAAGTGTTTTATACTTTTGCTCTTTAATGGTCATTCTTAGTCTGTGAGGTTCTCAGATCTGTGAAGCATTTCAGATGACACATAGTTTAAATTTAACAGCTGCTAGCAGCTGAAAAGAGTCTTATGAAAAATTCAGCTGTTCAGATGTCAAGTATTGACTTTTGTTGTGATATAAAATATATATATATTATTGATTCTTACTTTCCCTCTAAACTTTTCTTCCTACTTTCTGGTATTTTTAAGTTACTGTTTAAGCCTCTACTACAAGTATCATACTGAGAATACCATTTTCCCTTGAAATCATTTTGGAGGGCAATAGCATATGCACTTAAACTCAGAGGTCTAGGTTTGTCCATGCAAGGACTCCATTTATTACTGATACCAGATAGGTGAGACAGTGCTTCAGTAAAATGAGTACAGGCTGTAGAGGTTTTGTTAGAGGGACAGCAGAAAATGTTAAGCTCTCTTCAGGAGTAGCAGGAGAATATCCCAAGTGTAAATGGTATGCATAGTGGATTTTAGAAAGCTTTTGTGTAAAGAATTAGTGAAGGGGAATATGGGAAAAAAAAAAAATGGAAGAGAGGTACAGGTTTCCTTAAAATGACATCTGGTATGTATTGGCAACAATTTTATAAATTCCAAACCTGTCCTGGTGGAGTGGGTTTACGTGGCAAAGTTTTGGTAGCAGGGGGGCCATAGGGGTGGTTTCTGTGAGAAAGATCTAGAAGCTGCCCCATGTTTGGGAAGGGCCCCATTGTTTTCCAGAGCTGAGCCAATAAGTGATGTTGTTTTGCGCCTCTGTGAGAGCATATTTAAGACAGGGAAAAAAACGCTGCGCCACACAGCAGCCGGGAGAGTGAAGGGAGTGAGAAACAGCCTTGCAGGTGCCAAGGTCAGTGTAGAAGGAGGGGGAGAGGTGCTCCAGGCGCCGGAGCAGAAGTGTCCTGCAGCCTGTGGTGAGGACCATGGTGAAGCAGGGTGTCCCTCTGCAGCCCATGGAGTATCACGGTGGAGCAGGGTTCCACGCTGCAGCCCGTGGAGGAGACCACGGTGGAGCAGGTGGCCCTGCACCGACGGAGGCTGCCGCCTGTGGAAGAACCCTGCTGGAGCAGATTCTGGACCGGACCTGTAGCCTGTGGAGAGGAGACCATGCAGGAGCAGGTGACCTGGCAGGAGTTGCTGCCCGTAGGGGAGCCAGGTTGGAGCAGTTTTCTCCTGAGGGATGGACCCCGTGGTACGGACCCATATCTGGAGCAGTTCTGGAAGACCTCCTGCCTGTGGAAGCCCATGCCGGATCAGTTCATCAAGGACTGCATCCCGTGGGTGGGACCCCACAGCACAGGGGACGAGAGTGACCGAGAAGGAGCGGCAGAGAAGAAGCGCTGTAGACTGACCATAACCCTCACTCCCCTGTTCCCCTGCTCTGCTCGGGGGGAGGAGGTGGAAGAGGGTGGATGGGGGGGAAGGTGCTTTTGGTTTCTTTCCTTTGTTTCTTACTTCTCTCGCTTGTTAGTAATGAGCAATAAATCTTACTATCTTCTTATGCTGAGTCTGTTTTGCCCGTTACAATAATTATTGTATGATTTTCTCATCCTTATCTCAACCCTTGAGCCCTTTTCACATATTTTCTCCCCATTTCTCTTTGAGGAGGGGGAGTGAGAGAGCAGCTGTGGTAGAGCTCGGCTGCCCACTCAAGCGGAACCACGACACCTGGATAGTGTCATGAATCACATAAAAGAACTGTGCAATTTAACAATATTCATATATAAACCAGTGCCAGATGAGGCATTCATCACAATCTTATTTATAACAAAAGATGGTTTTTGCTCATGCATGATTTGTATTTATTGCACATGAGGTATTATCAATTTATTGTGGTCATTTCTGTTACATTTAGATATACATTTTATAATTCATCACTGTGCAACTTTTAGCACCATGAAAGATGCCTCATCTACATGTCTTTAAAGATATACTGTCTGCTGAATTATTACCTATTATGTGACATTTTTTCTCTTGCTACAGATATAGTATATATATATGTATATACCTATGTAAATTTGTGGCACTAGAGAGAATGTTTTTATCATAGAATCATTTAGGTTGGAAAAGACCTGAAAGATCATCAAGTCCAACCATTAACCTAGCACTTCCAAGTCTACCACTAAACCAGGACTACGTGGTCCCTAAGCACCACCTCTACATGTCTTTTGAATACTTCCAGGGATGGTGACACAACTGCTTCCCTGGAGAAGCCTGTTCCAATGCCTCACAACCCTTCCAGTGAAGTAATTTTTTGTAATATCCAAACTAAACCTCCCCTGGAGCAACTTGAGTCCATTTCTTCTTATCCTATTGCTTGTTGGTTGGAAGGAAAGACTCACTCCCACCCTGCTAAAACCTTTGAAGTATTTATAGTGAGCATTAAGGTCTCCCCTGAGCTTCCTTTTCTCTGGGTTATATAACCCTAGTTCCCTTAGCCATTCCTAATAAGACTTGATCTCTAGACCCTTCACAATCTTTGGTGCCCTTTGGACACACTTCAGCACCTCAATGTCATTTTTGTAATAAGGGCCCGAAACTGAACACAGTATTCAAGCAACCTCACCAGAGCAGAGTACAGAGGGACATCACTTCCCTAGTCCTGCTGGCCACACTGTTTCTGACCCAAGCCAGGATGTTGTTGGCCTTCTTGGCCACCTGGTCAGTCTGCTGGCTCATATTCAGCTGTCAACCAATACCCCCAGGTCCCTTTTCATGGGGCAGCTTTCCAGCCACTCTTCCTTCAGACTGTAAGGGGTTGTTTTGCCCCAAGTCCAGGACCTGGCACTTAGCCTTGTTGAACCTCATACAGTTGGCCTTAACCCCCATCAATCCATACTACCCAGAATCCCTCTGTAAAGCCTTCCTACCCTCAAGCAGATCAACACTCGTGCCCAGTTTGGTGTTGTCTACAAACTTGCAGAGGGTGCATTCAATCCCCTTTTCCAGATCATTGATAAAGATATTGAAGAGAACTGGCCCTAATACTGAGCCCTGGGGGACACCACTTGTGACTGGTATTCGAATGGATTTAAATACATTCATCAGAACATTTTGCACCTGGCCATTCAGCCAGTTTTTTACCCAGGAAAGCATACTCCCATCCAAGCCATGAACAGTCAATTTCTCCAGAAAATGCAGTAGGAAACAGTGTCAAAAGCCTCTAAGTAGGCTACATTCTAGGTAGACAGTATCTAGGTAGACAACATCCACATCCTCTTGCATATCCACTGTATGTCACCTTGTCATAGAAAGAGATCAGGTTTGTCAAGCAGGACCTGTCTTTTGTAAATCCATTCTGACTGGGCTGGATGTGGTTGTCCTGTAAGTGTTGTGCTATGGCACTCAAGATTTGCTCCATGAGCTTCCCTGTCACTAAAGTCAAACTGACAGGCCTGTAGTTTCCTGGATCCTCCTTCTGTCTTTTTATGTTTATGAAAAAAAAAAAGATTTACAAAATGAACACAAAGTCAAGAGAGGAAAAAAAGAATGAGTTGCTTAAACCTGGGTGGCTTGGGGGACTAATGAGGACTCTGTGGGAGAAGGTTGTAACAACTATTCTGATAATTACGATACAATTGTTCCAAAATATGATTATTAAAATACTCGATATACTGCTTTCATTGTTTTACTCTATATAAATACAATTATTTGCTTTACAATAATACATAGGTAACACAAGTATTACACTAGTATTACACAGCATAACACTAGTGTTACAGCTAAATTGTACCCTTAAGAATTTACTGTCTGAAGAAGATAACTACTGGAAAAAGAAAGCATTGATATTAAAGTATTCTCATTCAAAAGTTCTAATGACAGAAAATATCTTTATATTTAATTCTGTGTCCAGATTAACATTTTCAAGTTTACAATTGTCTGCAAATCCTAAATCCTAATTCCATTTGGAAAGCCCAAGTTAGTTGGTCAGATTTTCGATGCTGATGAACATTCCCAGTTTCTCTTGAAATTGACAGAAATTATAATATTCCATGCAACAGAAAGTTCATTAAGTGCAACACTCTGACTAATTTCAAAAAACCTCCAAAAGGTACACAGAGTCTAGAAAAGACACCAAAACTCTGAATGATTATTCAAGTTCTGCCTGCCTCCTACTGAATTCCTACTTATTTTTGGTCCTCAGTGCAACACCCAGGATGTGATCTTCTTGAAAAGCAAGTCATTTTGGAAAGTAGAAATAAGAGAGATAGATTATTAAAAATTTTTAAAACATGTAAACACAGAGTACTTTAATTGAGATCAGTACAAATTCTATAGGTTTAGATTAATCCAAGAAAATCAAACTCTTCCAACTAGCTGATTTCTATCTGAACTGCTCTCGTGATCATGATTCTGATATTAGGCTTACATTCTCCAATTTATCTTGACATTCAACACTATCATCAACTGAAATTTATAGATTCTCTAAAAGTCATTATAAATCAAAAGAAATAACATGGTAAAACAACAACAACAACAACCACCAAAACTTAGTTTTGTATAACTTTAAAATATTTACCTTTATCAGGCAGACGAATATGTGAAGCCCTGGTCAGAAGCTAGTTTCCAAAAAGAATATTTTTGTGAAAAGTTCTGCTACATTCTATTTTTGCTGTCGGTGTTGTCAGACTACTTCAGGTTAACTAAGGAATATTTTATAATTTAAGAATATCGTAGTATTTTTAACTTCACCTAATATTTCAAGTATGTTCAATTTATATTGTAAGTAGTCAGACTGTTGGCAAATAAGTATGTATTAATATGTGCATAAATATTATCAGTTTTGGAGACATAGAAAGCAAAGAAGCAGGAGCAACACAGTACAACATCTTCCAAAGAAAAAGGTGATGATAAAGGTGTGTTGGTTTTTGTTTGTTTGTTTGTTTTCCCAGAACTACTTTCCAATCTTTTATTTTGAAGGCTATATTTTATATGAAGTTTGCGTTCTCTGAATTTGTTTGGGCAAAAGAAGTAAATACACAGTAGCACACAAAAATACAGTTTCAATGAAAGTTTTTGTGTCATATCAGCATCTGGGAATAAAGTAGCCTTCTATTAAAAGTTCCAATACACTTTTGAGTAAAAAATAACTGATACAAGACACATAACTCACAAAACACATTTTAACATTTTATGAAAGAAAAAACAAAAAAAAGCGACTTGGAATGTCAGATGAAGAGCTTTATTCTGGCCATTTTAATAACTGATATAGTCTTATAACTACCTGTTTCAGCTTTTTTAACTGTTGTAAGTTCCTGCCAAAAGCAGTGCAGATGACATAAATAGCAGTTTATATGAGGAGAAACAGCTTTAGAAGCTGTCACCATTCTCTTGACTCTTTTCTTTTTGTCTTTGCAGACTTTGTACAAGCTCTTGGCATTTTAACATGCAAGGAAGAGCTCTGGGATCTTTTTATTTCATTTTATTTTCTGTTGCAACTGAAAAAGGAGTGAAAGTGCCTATTTTGGTCTAAATAGGAATCACTGTTTGAATAGGCATATCTAAAGTAGGAGAAAAAATATCTGATGAAGAAACAAAGTAGGAGAGGTGAAATGAAATTTACCTAGACATCTTGAACCTAAAGATTATTCTTAGGAGCATTCTAAGAACTGGCTTTTCTTTTTTTGTCATTGGAGAAACAGATAAAGGTGAAATAGATGAGGTCTCACAAGGAAGAAGTGTATGGAGAAAATAATTTAAAACATAGGACTCCTGAGACTGGAAAATCTAAAGAATAAATAAAGATCTTCAGGTTTAAAAGCTATACATAATGTGGTGGGTTAATCTTGGCTGGTCACCAGGTATTATGTCAACCTGTTACCATTTAAAAAGAGAGAAGGACAATGAGAAATGGTAATAATTAAAAGAAAACAAACAAACAAAAAAACATCATAGGCTACAGGATACTGCTTGTTTTACCATGGGCCTCTCCATGGGCCACAGGGGAAATTCTGCTGCATGCCTGGAGCAGGTCCTGACCTACTTCTGCACTGACCTGCAGAAACAACCCTGGTCTGCAGGGTTGTTTCTTTCACATTTTTTCTCACTGCTTTCTCACAGATGGTTCATATTTATTATTATTATTATTATTATTTATTTATTTATTTATTTATTTTTTACCCTTAAACTTGTTATCACAGAAATGCCACTAGTGTCACTGATGGGCTCGCATTTGTCCAGTAGCAGTTCCCTTTTGGAGCTGGATGCAATGGGTTGTGTCCAGCCTGGGGCAGCTCCTGTTCTCTTTTCATAGAGGCCACCCCTGCATCCCCCATTACCAAAACCTTTCCATATAAACCCAATACGCACAGTAATCTTAATTTCTATGTATCTGTTTTCTTGTTTTCCCCCTTCACTTTTGTAATGCTTGTTTAGCCCCCAAACTAGGTATTAGTATATATTCAAATAGTGTGAAATGTTATGAGGTTATGATAGTATGTGTAGTCATCTGTGTAAAAAAAAAATAAAATAATTAATAGTTGGGTATATGAAGATGTTGAATTGCTGACGGTAGTAAATGTTTTGGGAAACGTTTAAAAGGATTAAACCCTGGAAGTGGGATGCCAAATCTTGCTTCTATGAGTGGTATAAATAAGAAATAAAATTGTCAACATAGAAATCATTGAATAAATTAATTATTGTTACAAGTACATGTATGCACACTGAACTGACATCAGATATTTTTTCCAATTATAAGAATTGATTTCTAGAAACATAAAGAGGAACACAAAACAAAACAGTCCTTACTAAAAAGGATCAGAGTACAATTCAAAATGTTGAAAAAATGATAACATTTGCTGATAATATTTAAATCTACAAGCTGAACATTTTTTAACTCCAAATCAATGAAGACTGCAGGTTCTCAAATGTTTTTCAGGGTATATGGAAACAGTTTCTTAGTTTTTTGAGTGGTAAGAAATGCAAAAAATATCATCACCCTCAGTTCAGATAATTACAGTAGCTTCCTCTGTCATGTGGCTGGGAAAGCATTCTCTTTTTCAGCTTAAAGTGGCCAGTCAGGATCATCATTCTCAATTTCCCAGAAGTCTACAAATACTGGCAACATTTCTGCCTTTTTAATTGTTTCATTACATAGACCTTTTATTTTTTATTTTTTTGCTTGTAGAGTTATACATGAATTTAAGCTTATGTAAAAAATATATTCTTTTTGTTAGTGAGTGGATGTTGAAATCCTATCATTGTTACAGAATAGTAACTATAACAATAACAATAAATAGTAATAATAATAGTAACATTCAGCTTATTTCCTTCCCTGCTTTTCTAATTCCTTGTCAGTTGTAGTTTGGGAGTGTCTCCTGTTCCATGTAATGTTTTATAGCTGTCATGAACTCATTCAGACTTTTTTACATTATTGAGGAAATTAATTAGAACATCTATGGTTCTCTGATGATGTACAACCACTTCTGAGTGATGTGTAGAAAAGAAACTACAATAAATTCTCATTATAGAAAAATGCCTTATAATACATCCAAGCAAAAATAATTGGGAACATAGTTATACAACAGAAATTGACAGTTGGACTCTCTATTGGTTTCAATGAGCTTTCAATCAAATGCAAAGATAAAATCTACAGCATAATTGCTAGGGGAGTTAGGACTTCATCAAATGTGCTACTGCTATTGCACAGAGTTGTGAACATGCCCTGATATCATTATATACCTATGGGAAGGAATGAAAAAGAAAGAAATTTAGGGTGGGAAGAAATCTAATGGAAGAAGAAAATCAGAAATAATAACAAAGTGCCATGAGAGTTTCCTGCTGCTATTTTGAGTCTTGTAAGAGGAGGGACCATGAATACAAATTGTTCTGTGACATGACTGTACTGATAATATATGAAATATCTGAGCTCTTATTTGCCACTTCCATACAAACAGTGAAGGCAAAGGTATGAAACTGCTGCAAACCGCTGAAGCCTAGATGCAGCCTAGCTTTTTTCCTTGCTGTAGAAATTTCAGTGACTACTAGGAATCAATTGCATGAGTTTCATGAACAACAAAAGAACAAGGGTCAGAGAGATCCAAAGTCAATTACAAACTAAGGAAGACTGCTGAAAGTGCTGTTCATATGGCTGAAGAACATTTATTCTTACCTTTGGGTAAGAATAAAAGACTTTCTGAGGTGAGTCAAAGCTTCACCTCAGAAGGCTTAATGTTCTAGAAGGAAAGAGGTCAGCATGAATAGTCTGAGTTTGATCTCCTGAGGAAAGCCCATCTTTTCATGAATGAAACCACAAGACTTTGTGACTTTTATTTATTTATTTATTTTTATGTAAGATAATGATAATCAAAATTCTGAAGAACTACCAGAATTTCTTGCAGAACAAATTGCCCTTTAGGCTTGTGCAACTGACACTTAGGAAACAATAATGTCAGCAGGCACAGAAATGAAGGACAGTTGCCAAACTGAGCTACATGAGGTTAATCCAGATGGTAGAATTAAAGCTGATTCGTAAGCTCCTTTTGTTCATCTTATCTCTTTAGTCTTCCCATACTGAGCTCAGCAGGTATTTCTCATTTTATCTTCACTAGCATTACTTCATGCAGACATTACTCAGTAACAAGCTAAAACCAGGCAGGTGGGAACTTTTGGTAACTTTAAGTGTTGGGTATAAGAAAGGAACAGTACATTGCATCTGAGCTTGGGAGAGGATATTATAGAAGTCTATGCCCAGACATTTGTCCAAATGACATTTTTGTCATTCTTTACTATTTTTATGATGATGTCTGATATGCTAACCCTGCATAACCACTGCCCTCTCATAAGGAAAATCTGTTTTTCAGTTGCAAAACCTGCAAACAGATGACAAACCCATCGCTGTATTAATGACTTCATGTTCCTTTGTCCCTTTTACAACTGATCAATACATGGGCCACACTGATTTGGCGAAGGAAATATTTTAAATAAGACTTTTCTTCTAGACTTCTACTTTTGTGTTCTCCTAGTTTTCTTTTGGAGAATTACTGTAAAATTACACATTGTCAAAGGACATAAATAATGAAATAACTGCCATCACTAAAATCAGTATGAGTGAAGGAAAAGGAAAGAAAAGGAAAGTGGAAATCTCTTCCTTTTGCTCAGAAACGAAATGTTGTTGTTGTTGTTTTGTTCTAGAAGATTTGAGTGTTGTAAAATCTAAATGTTGGTATAAAAGGAAAAGGCCATGAAAACAACTTTGAAAACATGATTGTGATGGTAAGAAGGTATAAAGATGTTTTCCTTAATTTGATGAAGGTTCAAAATAAAAGATAACACAAATTGATTTTATTAAGCTGTTGGTTAGAAAAGTTAATAATGACAAACTAAATGTCAGGGGCACTTCTGATTGCACTAATGTCTATTCTAGAAGAAACATCTATCACTGACTCCAGCTGCCTCCTATTCTTTCAAAGCATCAGAATTCCCACCTCTGTCTCTTATTAAGATATCAGTAATTCCAGCTTATTTCTGACAGTTCTGTAACAAAAAACATAACTTAGTGATATCTATTAGCCTTGCATTGCTATAGGTTTATTTCAAACTAAAATAGCCTGACATGGTATAAATATGTATAAAGCTGACTGAAATTAATTGTCTCTCTTCTAATATCATAGAGTCTGGTCTGAATCATATCCAAGAAAAGTATATTTCGAGATTTGTTTACATATTATACACAGTACAATGATAAAACATCCCTATGCCTCACCTATTTTTTTCTGCTCATCATTTTGATTTGAAATAAAAAGATTTAAAAATGTGCTTATTTTTATGTTGTCCTATCCATAACTCACATATGAGTATTGAACATCCATCTGGGTGTCAAAGAGTCACATTATGCACAAGTCCAAACATTTTGAAAAACGCCTGTGACTTTTCTTTAGAGAAAGCAGAACTATAGTATTCTTGTGTACATTTGCAAGTTCCACGTATAATATTCTTAACATCCTTTCTGTTGCTGTGAGAGATCATTAGAAAAGGATTACTCATTTTCTGTCATTTTTTTTTGTTTGTTTGTTTTTCTAATAATTTCAAATAACAGAAATCTGCTACATTCTCTAAGCAAACTTGAATAGTTTCTTTGCTGTCAGGGAAACCCTGCAGGTGGATGCATTAACAAGTCTAACCTCACTAGATAAAATCTGCTTTGTTATGTTTTAATTAATCCTTAAACCTCTAGAAATATCATATTGCAAATACTATGCACACCTTTTGGAGGATCAGAAGAGAATAGATAGCAGAACAATAGTATCATTTATATGATGTGATATTTTCACCAAATAATAATTCATGCAGTTTCAAAGAAGGAGAATGACTAACTTTCTAATTATTCCTAATTTCACATACTTTTTATATACTATTTTTTCTTACGTTTCTGTCAGAAGTTACTACTTGTTTAATTTTTTGTTCGTTTGTTTGTTTGCTGTATTACTTAGGTGTTAGCCACCAGAAGGACATACAATATATGTATAAATACATACAACCTGATCAAGATATGAAATTATGAGTAGAGAAAATGCAGATTTTTAAAATAGTAAATAATTAAAATACTCGCTTATGAAAAAATTATATCGATATGATTAGCAGAAAAGTGAGGAGTTTAGTGTAATAGATAATATTATGATGTAGCTTACTTAATGGCTAATATATAGGGTCTTAATTCTTCAACTCAGATTAGGTGTTTTGTTTGTGTTTGTGTACTGTGTTTGTGTTTGTGTGCTCATCTAAAAGAGGGGGAGTGAGAGAGCGGTTGTGGGGTTTAGCGGCCCAGCACGGTAAAACCACCACAGTTTGCTCTGCAATTGATGTTCAGAACATCATAATTATCTAATGTCACTTTTTATTTATTTATTTATTTATTTCTGGACAAGGAGACTGAGAGGGACAAAACTCTGTCTTCAATATGAATGGCAGAAGGACTTGAGATGTGCATTCCTGGAATGATGTTGCCTGTAGGCCAGGGTTCACTGGTTACTTTAAGCTCACCACACTGAAAGGCAGGCATATATCTGACAACAGAGGGTGATACTATTTTCTGGTAAAGCTGCAGAGGGAGGAAGAAGGAGTTTCTCAGCTAAAGCACAGACTACATCAATGATATGACTGGCTAGCTACTTCCCCTTAATTGAGGTAATATGTGGTTACACCATGAAAGATGGCTCTTTTTCATTCTCTGCTCAAACCTTAGTTAGATTACTTAGCACAGTGAAGCACCACATCTAGATCCAAAAAATCACTTCACTCCAGCAGCTTATTTGCTAATGTTTGTTGATATGTAGTAACTGAAATACTAGTTCAACAAGGTATTTATGAATGTACTTTTATAATCTGGTCCCAGAGTCAGCTTATAAACATTGTTTAATCAGGGAGATTAACCTTGGAGATGAATTTGATAATATTCTCCAACTGAAAAGTACATTTCTAAATCTCTTTTAAAATATACCATTAAAAAAAAAAAAAAAAAAAAAGATTGATTCAAAATTCAAGAATACATTCAAGGCTAAGATCACAACTTACTAATTACAAAATCAGTTCCAGATTTTTAATATGATTATACACAATATGCACAATATGATTATGCACGTTATGCACAATAACTTGCTGGCAAAGCTCAAATTAATGTTTCCTGAAATATTATAAATACACAGCTGTATTTTTTATGTGAAAAACAATATTGTGTCTTATAATCATAGAATCGTAGAATCCCTGAGTTGGAAGGGACCCATAAGGATCATCAAGTCTAACTCCTGGCACCACATGGGCCTACCCAAAATTTTAGACCATGTGACTAAGAGCACAGTCCAAACGCTTCTGAAATTCAGACAGGCTTAGTGCAGTGACTACTTCCCTGGGGAGCCTGTTCTAGTGTGCGACCACCCTCTCATTGAAGAACCTCTTCCTGATGTCTAGTCTAAATCTCCCCTGCCTCAGTTTAACACCAATCCCGCAGGTGATCACCAATCACTGGTGATTAAGGAGAATAAGTTGTTGCCAACCCCTCCACTCCCCCTCATGAGGAAACTGTAGACTGTGATGAGGTCTTCCCACAGCCTCCTCTTCTCACAGGCCAAGTGACCTCAGCTACTCATAGAAAAGTATTTAAAAAACTAAGCACACAGTTTAAATAGTTCTGTTTCACAGGTACATATTAGAACTTTTGCTTCATCTTGAAAAACCTTTTATCATAGTTCTGTACACTGGTTAGTATTAAGGTGCTTGGTTTATATTGTTATTTTTTCCTCTTCCATCTTACAGGTATGTTTCCCTCTGTTTAATATTTTGTTGTGTTAATTTGGCTATATGTAGGAAAGAAGTTTATTACTTTTTCCATTCTACTGCACTTATTGTTTGTTCCTTTGACCCAAGGCATTTTGAGATTTCAGTGACAGTTTTCAGTGAGACTTAGGAATGTTTTGTTATTTATTTATTTATTTATTTCTAAATATTGAGCTTCTGAGTTACTCATCGGTAAGTGCTATTTCAAAAGCAAGTTTACTGACTGCAAAAAATCTCTTGCATTTTTACTTGAAATATTTTTTAAAATAAACCTTTGTGATATTTATTTTGATTTAGTCTAAAGGACCCACCATTCTTTTTCAGTTTAGTCTACATTTGATTTAATAAAATAATTTGTTTGAAGACTTTTAGGGCTTAGTCTCACTCAAAAACTATGCCCCTCCTTTTCATGACAAAATGGTCATTGAGTCACATCAATGCTTACACTACAACTTCTTAAGCTTCTCTCTACTGGAAAAAGAAAAAAATAGGATTTTTTCTTTCAGAATTGCTTGAAACTCATAACTACACTTACCATCTGACACTTCAGAACTTACTTTTATACCAAATCAGGACAAAATTACATATTTGGAATTTTTTACAGAAAATTATTTTAAACTTGAATCCCTTACAGTTTTCCTATTCATACATATATATATATTTCGTTTAAAATTTTAATTAATATTTTTATTTGTCTCATTTCTATTCAATTTACAAGTTTTCATAGTCCATTAAAGTAATATATAAAGTAGCAATTATATTAGTATACCACACAGTGACGTCCTATGATGTATTGGTCAAATTTATATGGTGCCAAAAAAAAATATCACAGCATAATCTATGATTTAATATGCCCTATAAATAAGTTTTAGCTTATTTTGTAAGCTTTTACTTAAGAAAGGCTGAAGTTTACCTGAAATTAGTAACTGGATATATATATATATATATATATATATATATATATATATATACAGATATATAGATATTGTTAATCTGGATTTTAATATGGGCACATATGTCCTGGTAAAACCTTAAAAAGTAACTGTTTAACACCTCTAAAAATGGAGACTGATATAGTTCTTAAAGAAATCTTATAGAATCATAGAATCATAGAATATCCTGAGTTGGAAGGGACCCTTAAGGATAATCAAGTCCAACTCTTGACACCGCACAGGTCTACCCAAAAGTTCAGACCATGTGACTAAGTGCACAGTCCAATCTCTTCTTAAATTCAGACAGGCTCGGTGCCGTGACCACTTCCCTGGGGAGCCTGTTCCAGTGTGCAACCACCCTCTCTGTGAAGAACCCCCTCCTGATGTCAAGCCTAAATTTCTCCTGCCTCAGCTTAACCCCGTTCCCGCGGGTCCTGTCACTGGTGTTAATGGAGAAAAGGTCTCCTGCCTCTCGACACCCCCTTACGAGGAAGTTGTAGACTGTGATGAGGTCTCCCCTCAGCCTCCTCTTCTCCAGGCTGAACAGGCCCAGTGACCTCAGCCGTTCTTCGTACGTCTTCCCCTCCAGGCCTTTCACCATCTTCGTAGCACTCCTCTGGACACTTTCCAACAGTTTCATGTCCTTTTTATACTGTGGTGCCCAGAACTGCACACAGTACTCGAGGTGAGGCTGCACCAGCGCAGAGTAGAGTGGGATAATCACCTCCCTTGACCTACTAGCGATGCCATGCTCCACAGAATTTCACAGAATTTCACAGAATTTTCTAGGTTGGAAGAGACCTCAAGGTCATCGAGTCCAACCTCCAACCTAACGCTAACAGTCCCCACTAAACCATTTCCCTAAGCTCTACATCTAAACGTCTTTTGAAGACTTCCAGGGATGGTGACTCCACCACTTCCCTGGGCAGCCTGTTCCAGTGCCTCACAACCCTTTCAGTGAAGAAGTTCTTCCTAACATCTAACCTAAAACTCCCCTGGCTCAACTTAAGCCCATTCCCCCTCGTCCTGTCACCAGGCACGTGGGAGAACAGGCCAACCCCCACCTCGCTACAGCCTCCCTTGAGGTACTCATAGAGAGCGATAAGGTCGCCCCTGAGCCTCCTCTTCTCCAGGCTGAACAAGCCCAGCTCCCTCAGCCGCTCCTCGTAGGACTTGTTCTTCAGGCCCCTCACCAGCTTTGTCGCCCTTCTCTGCACCTGCTCAAGCATCTTGATGTCCTTCGTGTAGTGAGGGGCCCAAAACTGAACACAGTACTCGAGGTGCGGCCTCACCAGAGCTGAGTACAGGGGGACGATCACCTCCCTAGTCCTGCTGGTCACACTGTTCCTGATACAAGCCAGGATGCCGTTGGCCTTCTTGGCCACCTGAGCACACTGCTGGCTCATATTCAGCCGACTATCCACCATCACTCCCAGGTCCTTCTCTGCCTGGCAGCTCTCCAACCACTCATCTCCCAGCCTGTAGCTCTGCTTGGGGTTATTGCGCCCCAGGTGCAGGACCCGGCACTTGGCCTTGTTGAACTTCATGCAGTTGACCTCAGCCCATCGGTGTAGCCTATCCAGATCCTCCTGCAGAGCTTTCCTACCCTCAAGCAGATCGACACACGCACCTAACTTGGTGTCATCTGCGAACTTACTGAGGGTGCACTCGATGCCCTCGTCCAGATCATCGATGAAGATATTAAAGAGGACCGGCCCCAGCACCGAGCCCTGGGGGACGCCACTAGTGACTGGCCTCCAACTGGACTTGGCTCCATTCACCACGACTCTTTGGGCCCGGCTATCCAGCCAGTTTCTAACCCAACGAAGTGTGCGCCAGTCCAAGCCAAGAGCAGCCAGTTTCTTGAGGAGAATGCTGTGGGAGACGGTGTCAAAAGCCTTGCTGAAGTCAAGGTAGACCACATCCACAGCCTTTCCCTCTTCCACCCAGCGCGTCACTCTGTCATAGAAGGAGATCAGGTTCGTCAGGCATGACCTGCCTTTCATAAAGCCATGCTGACTGGGCCTGATCACCTGCTTGCCCTGCAAGTGCTGCATGATGGCTCTCAGGAGGATCTGCTCCATGAGCTTTCCTGGTACTGAGGTCAAACTGACAGGCCTGTAGTTTCCCGGGTCTGCCCTCCGGCCCTTCTTGTAGATGGGCGTCACATTTGCTAGCCGCCAGTCGATTGGGACCTCCCCCGATAGCCAGGACTGCTGATAAATGATGGATAGTGGCTTGGCCAGCTCCTCTGCCAGTTCCCTCAGTACCCTTGGGTGGATCCCATCTGGCCCCATCGACTTGTGCACATCTAAGTGCCGTAGCAGGTCACCAACCAGTTCTTCATGGATAATGAGGGCCACATCCTGCTCCCCATCCCCTTCCACCAGCTCAGGGTACTGAGTATCCAGAGAACATCCGGTATTGCCGCTAAAGACTGAGGCAAAGAAGGCATTGAGCACCTCCGCCTTTTCCTCATCTCTTGTAACTAAGTTTCCCCCCGCATCCAGTAAAGGATGGAGATTCTCCTTAGTCCTCCTTTTTGTGTTGATGTATTTATAGAAACGTTTTTTGTTATCTTTAACGGCAGTAGCCAGACTGAGCTCCAGATGAGCTTTGGCCTTCCTAATTTTGTCCCTGCACAGCCTCGCTACTTCTTTAAAGTCCTCCTTAGTGGCCTGCCCACTTTTCCAAAGCTTATAAACCCTCTTTTTCCTCCTAAGATCAAGCCACAATTCTCTGTTGAGCCAGGCCGGTCTTCTTCCCCGCCAGCTCGTCTTTGGGCACGTGGGGACAGACCGTTCCTGCGCCATTAAGACTTCCCTCTTGAAGAGCGCCCAGCCTTCCTGGACCCCTCTGCCCTTCAGAACCGCCTCCCAAGGGACTCCACCAACCAGTGTCCTGAGCAGCTCGAAGTCAGCCCTCCGAAAGTCCAATACAGCGGTTTTACTGGTCCCCTTCCTGGCCTCGCCAAGAATAGTGAACTCCACCATTGCGTGGTCACTCTGCCCAAGACAGCTCCCGACAATCACGTCCTCCACCAGTCCTTCTCTGTTTGTGAAGAGAAGGTCTAGCGGGGCACCACCCCTGGTAGGTTCACTAACCAGCTGCGTCAGGAAGCTATCTTCCACGCTCTCCAGAAACCTCCTAGACTGCTTTCTCAGGGCTGTGATGCTTGATGCACCCCAGGACACGGTTGGCCCTCCTGGCTGCCAGGGCACACTGCTGGCTCATATTCATTTTGCTGTCTACCACGACCCCCAGATCCCTCTCTTCTAGGCTGCTCTCCAGCGTCTCATCGCCCAGTCTGTACGTGCAGCCAGGGTTTCCCCGTCCCAGGTGCAGGACCCGGCACTTGCTCTTATTGAACTTCATGCGGTTGGTGATCGCCCAGCTCTCCAACCTATCCAGATCCCTCTGCAAGGCCTTTCCATCCTCATTCGAGTCCACAACTCCTCCAATGGATCTTATTGCATGGTAGATCGAGGACCTCAGCTGAGTGGCTTCAAAATGCCTCTGCTTCATCCTATTTAACTAGTAATTTAATTTGAAAGAGTATCTGTCTTTGTTGGTCATGTTCTTGTACATTGCCATAAAGTTTGGCCCTCAAAAGCTGGTATATGTTTTGATACATGCAAGGATCCATTGGATGCTTCTATATTATATATGAATATTTGATATGCACTGCAATGAAGTGATGTCTTAATTTGTATGTGCTGTTGTTAAAACAAATGGAGTTGCCATTGGAATAAGTTATGCTTCTTACAGATAAGGGTAGTAGAAACTCTTTCCATACATGTAAGAAAAAAAGACAGAAATAATAGTATTTCTACACGAAGTTATTTAATGACTGTAGCAGCTTCTTATTTATAGGTTGAAATATATTTCTATCCATTTACTGAGACTGTCATAAAATGTATAAATGTTTGGGTATGACAACTTTTTTGAATGAGACACAGTAATAGAAAGCGGTCCTAAATCAGTCTATAAAAGTCTTAAATATACAAATTGACTTAAAAATAGCAGAAATTAACTGTCAAGACTTTTTGTCTTGACATCTAATTGCATTTAATTGATGCATAGAAAGATTGTTTTGTAACACCAGGTCTGGTCCTTTTCTTGCAGAATTCTTCTCCATAATAACTTCTCAAAGACACAGATGAAACCAACTATATTTTGGAAGCTGCTGAGTTGTCTGTGTCCCTCAAGAGCAGATGTGCTGACTTTGCAAATATAAACTGCTGGGCAGCCCAAGCATTGCTAGAACATTGCCTCCAGACTATGTAGGTCACTACATGCCTGGCAGGTTATTCTACTCTCAAACATGCTTACACAGACTATCCACAGGCTGCCTCTGAGGCATCTATGTGTAATGAAGATGGGTCAGGAATGACCATAACGTGACTACAACTGCTTCAGATTACACTTTTAGAATACTATATCCACATTGTTCCAAGCCTGGAAATTTGGCATTAAAATCACAGTTTCATTCTAAATAAAGTACTAGCAAATAGAATTTTTAAAGTCTAAATCAACCACTTTTAAGTAAGTATGGAATCTAAAAATTTGATTACAAGTCTATTCGAATTTGGTAGAAAACATCAGAATAAGAGTTATACCTGAGAGGGAAGATACAATTAGAAGTGACAGGGACATTTAAGGAAAAAAAAAAATAAAACAATATAAAAATAAATACCTGCAAAGGGTAATTCCTTTCACTTGTACAAAAACAAACCACACATCAAAAGATCATGCCATTTTCTTAATCATATCTGAGAGAAACTGTTCTTGTCCTATTTATGCACTTTCTGTACAATAGCTAGGTTTTGGTCCTGGTCAACCAGTTGTTCTTATTATATCCATTACTTCATATCCAAACTCTGTTCCAAGTATGTACCAGACTGTTACAGGGCACAGAAACTCAAGCCAGAACAGAGCATTTTCTTTGGCTGGTGTCAGTTCCAAATACGGTATGATCTCAGGCCAGAACAGAGCATTTTCTCTGGCTGGTGTAAGTTCCAAATACAGTTAGATTGTTATATATGTTGTATTTTAATGCTCTTGATTATTACAATCATTTAAAATTCTCTGAACAGGGCTATGACTTCTCAGTTGAGCTGGATTCATACTGTCAAAGCTTGTAATGCCTAAATAGAAAGAATAAAAAGGCAGTTCTCACTCCATGGACTCCAAGTACGCTTGCAATATTGAGTATGAATGTGATCTGCCTTGAATGGCATGGACTTTAGCATGAAGGCCACGAACTTTCTGTTCCACTTTGCTGAGGAACCACAGGGAGCTGTTTAACATAAATAACACAGATGGTGGAAGTGTGGTTCAAACGCCAAATACGTATTGAAAATAAAGTAGCAGATAGCTTACAAGGTGGAATAGAAGATCCAATTCAAAAGCAAGAATTAATTCATTGGGATACTGCAATGACATGTGAAGTTCAGCTTACTTTATAATATTTGTCAACAATTTGTGACAATTTATCTTGTGTTTCTAAGTACCTTGGTCATTCCTGCAATGGGTACAGTATGAGGTAACCACAGTACTTTTCTTATGTGAAGCTATTCCTGGTTTTGAAATACAGACCTTTAAAACTGTAAAACTCCATACTACTGAAACACACTATTGTAGCTTTCATTCAGAATGAGGTTGAGGGAATCCTGAGTATATTGAATCACTTGAGCATATACTGGAAATATATTAAAATAGATTATTTTCAGACTAAATAACCTTTAATAATTGCATTACAGTCTAAAACATCATCCTGACATTTAATGCACATTCAGAAAATAGAGGAGACACAATTTCACCAATAGAAATAAACTAGGCCCTTTTCAAGTTTACCTAATAATCTGTTCAATAATTACATTTTATCTATCAGATAAGGCTGGAAGAGATACTTAGACCTAACAGTTTCTTCCACACATCAACTTCATTTTTCTACATTTCTGTTAAAGCATGGACTTATGTCCTCAACATGGACAACATAATACCTTCAGTAAAACTGCCGGATTTTGTGTTGCAAGATAGGACAGATGTCCATGTAATTTAATGGGATATAATCATCAAATAAGCATGAATACAAAAAAGTTATCGTGTTTAATCCCAGTAGAAGAAATTTAAAAACTTAGGGAGCTTTGCACAACACAGCCCTGAGAAAGCAGTCTAGGAGGTTTCTGGAGAGCGTGGAAGATAGCTTCCTGACGCAGCTGGTTAGTGAGCCTACCAGGGGAGGTGCCCCGCTAGACCTTCTCTTCACAAACAGAGAAGGACTGGTGGAGGACGTGATTGTCGGGAGCTGTCTAGGGCAGAGTGACCACGCAATGGTGGAGTTCACTATTCTTGGCGAGGCCAGGAAGGGGACCAGTAAAACCGCTGTATTGGACTTTCGGAGGGCTGACTTCGAGCTGCTCAGGACACTGGTTGGTGGAGTCCCTTGGGAGGCGGTTCTGAAGGGCAGAGGGGTCCAGGAAGGCTGGGCGCTCTTCAAGAGGGAAGTCTTAATGGCGCAGGAACGGTCTGTCCCCACGTGCCCAAAGACGAGCTGGCGGGGAAGAAGACCGGCCTGGCTCAACAGAGAATTGTGGCTTGATCTTAGGAGGAAAAAGAGGGTTTATAAGCTTTGGAAAAGTGGGCAGGCCACTAAGGAGGACTTTAAAGAAGTAGCGAGGCTGTGCAGGGACAAAATTAGGAAGGCCAAAGCTCATCTGGAGCTCAATCTGGCTACTGCCGTTAAAGATAACAAAAAACGTTTCTATAAATACATCAACACAAAAAGGAGGACTAAGGAGAATCTCCATCCTTTACTGGATGCGGGGGGAAACTTAGTTACAAGAGATGAGGAAAAGGCGGAGGTGCTCAATGCCTTCTTTGCCTCAGTCTTTAGCGGCAATACCGGTTGTTCTCTGGATACCCAGTACCCTGAGCTGGTGGAAGGGGATGGGGAGCAGGATGTGGCCCTCATTATCCATGAAGAACTGGTTGGTGACCTACTACGGCACTTAGATGTGCACAAGTCGATGGGGCCAGATGGGATCCACCCAAGGGTACTGAGGGAACTGGCAGAGGAGCTGGCCAAGCCACTGTCCATCGTTTATCAGCAGTCCTGGCTATCGGGGGAGGTCCCAATCGACTGGCGGCTAGCAAACGTGACGCCCATCTACAAGAAGGGCCGGAGGGCAGACCCGGGAAACTACAGGCCTGTCAGTTTGACCTCAGTGCCAGGAAAGCTCATGGAGCAGATCCTCCTGAGAGTCATCATGCAGCACTTGAAGGGGAAGCAGGCGATCAGGCCCAGTCAGCATGGCTTTATGAAAGGCAGGTCATGCCTGACGAACCTGATCTCCTTCTATGACAGAGTGACGCGCTGGGTGGAAGAGGGAAAGGCTGTGGATGTGGTCTACCTTGACTTCAGCAAGGCTTTTGACACCGTCTCCCACAGCATTCTCCTCAAGAAACTGGCTGCTCTTGGCTTGGACTGGCGCACGCTTCATTGGGTTAGAAACTGGCTGGATAGCCGGGCCCAAAGAGTCGTGGTGAATGGAGCCAAGTCCAGTTGGAGGCCAGTCACTAGTGGCGTCCCCCAGGGCTCGGTGCTGGGGCCGGTCCTCTTTAATATCTTCATCGATGATCTGGACGAGGGCATCGAGTGCACCCTCAGTAAGTTCGCAGATGACACCAAGTTAGGTGCGTGTGTCGATCTGCTTGAGGGTAGGAAAGCTCTGCAGGAGGATCTGGATAGGCTACACCGATGGGCTGAGGTCAACTGCATGAAGTTTAACAAGGCCAAGTGCCGGGTCCTGCACCTGGGGCGCAATAACCCCAAGCAGAGCTACAGGCTGGGAGAGGAATGGTTGGAAAGCTGCCAGGCAGAGAAGGACCTGGGAGTGATGGTGGATAGTCGGCTGAATATGAGCCAGCAGTGTGCTCAGGTGGCCAAGAAGGCCAACGGCATCCTGGCTTGTATTAGGAACAGCGTGACCAGCAGGGCTAGGGAGGTGATCGTCCCCCTGTACTCAGCTCTGGTGAGGCCGCACCTCGAGTACTGTGTTCAGTTTTGGGCCCCTCGCTACAAGAAGGACATCGAGGTGCTTGAGCGGGTGCAGAGAAGGGCGACGAAGCTGGTGAGGGGCCTGGAGAGCAAGTCCTACGAGGAGCGGCTGAGGGAGCTGGGCTTGTTCAGCCTGGAGAAGAGGAGGCTCAGGGGCGACCTTATCGCTCTTTTTAGGTACCTCAAGGGAGGCTGTAGCGAGGTGGGGGTTGGCCTGTTCTCCCACGTGCCTGGTGACAGGACGAGGGGGAATGGGTTTAAGTTGAGCCAGGGGAGTTTTAGGCTAGATGTTAGGAAGAACTTCTTCACTGAAAGGGTTGTGAGGCATTGGAACAGGCTGCCCAGGGAAGTGGTGGAGTCACCACCCTTGGAAGTCTTCAAAAGACGTTTAGATGTAGAGCTTAGGGATATGGTTTAGTGGAGGGCTGTTAGCGTTAGGTTGGAGGTTGGACTCGATGACCTTGAGGTCTCTTCCAACCTAGAAAATTCTGTGATTCTGTGATTCTTTTCTAGAAAAATATAGACTTCAGGTATTCTGAGGGTTAGTCTGGATTTTTGCACATGGCACCATACTCTGAAGTACACATTTATTCTCTGAAAGAAAAATCTGATTAATAAGTCATTACCATGAATCTAATTCTGCATTTGAAATCTGAAATAATAGTGGTATTATTGTACCCATGGAGGTCTAAAACTTGAAAAGATGTATGGTTTTTAAGGAGAAATGGTATTTTTTCTTAGACCAGCCTATTTGTGTGAAAAGAACATTGGAGAAACTTTTGGGCACAGGCTCTTTTTAGGATCTGAAAGAAGACAATTTGCCTCAGACTGAGGCAGCAGTACAGGATGAAGTCAGATGGATGAATCATAGTGCTACCTAATTACTTTTGGGTGATTCTTTATCCATAATGTGCTCTACACATACATAATGTGTATGACCTTAATTCCTAGTCAGTATTATAGGACAAGACCTTTGAAAAGGCAATTCAGTTTTCCTGCTGTGTTTCTTTACTTTCTTTTAGAAGTTCCAGTGTTATGTTCTGTAGGCAGTAGTGTTTTTTTGTTGGTGGTGTTTTTTTTTTTTTATTTTTTAATATATATTAAAATATTCAAAATCACAGGCACAGCTGATTTTTATTATGCAGAAACTGCTACACAAAATATCTGACCAGTAAGAAACAAACTTTCAGGTCACTGATTAGAAATCCATTGTTAGACTGTGCGGTTTTTACTTGCCTGTGCAGATCAACTGCAGGGGATGTGTCCCCTGGGTTTGTATTTAATGGGTAGTTCTGCACTCCAGTATAATTTTTAGAAAATAAAACAAAATTTCTAAGGCTCATTTGAAGACATTGTATCTTTTTCTGAATTACTTTGCTCCTCATTGCTGATTAAATCTCTCTCTGTTTTGTCTGAGTATTTCAATAATGTTCATATTCAATGCTTGTGACATCATCATTGCTTTCATGGTAATGAAGCATATTGTCACCAGAATTGGTCTGTCAAACAGCCCTAATTCTCCTAAATGCTAGATCTGGGACAATAGCAAATGAGGAACAGCAGCTGATTGGGAAAAGTAATTTGTAAGTCTACAAAATTGTGATAGTAGTTGACGAAGAACACAGTTGTCTATGTGTCAGTTTAAGGGAATATAATCAGGCCTTCCAAAAACTCTGCAAGTTTAAAATACCAAGGACTTGCACTATTCTTTGCACTATTCTTCTTACACTCAGCTGACAAAGGCCTCCGAGGATTGTTGTGACAGCAGCAGGTCCCCTAGGACATATTGATATCCTGGTGCTAAGCTGTATCTCTGAGAGTGAGGTGAACTTGATGTCATTCAAACAAGTGATGGACAAATTTTCTGACCAGGTAGCTGCAGGTTGTCTTCCTTAGTGTCACACAAAATGAGGGGAGAACCTGCTTCTGTACTTATGAATGGTTGTCCCTTCTCAGTCTTTGGTCCATTCTGGCTGACTTTAGAAGATCTTTGCATGTAGAAAATCTTTTCTTTTCCACTTAATGATGCTTTTATAATAAATGAATTGGCTAATTTCCCTTTTTAAGATTTTATATTACCTTCCTTATATCTCTGCAAAGCATCTGCATTGGCATTGAAACTCAGACCAATGACTGCTTTTCTTAGCTGCAAGTAATATGAGCATTTTCTATTTTTGAAATAAATTAAAGATACTGCCACCTACAAATTCAATGCAGTATAAATATGCACCTATGATAATTATTTAGACTGTCTTATTCAATGAACTTCACCACGTTTCTTGCAAAAAGTATGTTATTGAATTCTTGTGAATTGATGTGTCTCTCTGTACCAGTAGTTAGGAGAAAAAGATTAATACTAAGAAATTTAGGAGTTGGACTCAATGATACTTGTCGGTCCCTTCCAACTCATGATATTCCATGAATCTATGATTCTACATACAATTTAGCATTCAGAATGACTCTTTTTCAGATGAATTATCGATTAAAAAAAAAGAAAAAAAAAAAAGAAAACAACATTCTGAAGATGGAACTTGGACAGTTTATGAAAATGATTGTATAACATATCTACTGTCAGTAGTATGATATGGGGCTTGATAACTTTTCTAATTCCATGCTACTAACTCTGAGTCTTTCAGAAATGAAACAGAATACATCCATAAGTTCCTGTCTTCCTTTCCTCTGCTACAGTCATGGGAGCACCTGTCTTCAGTGGGATACTTTGGTTTCTCTCTTGTCATCTTCTCTATTAATGCCTGATAACAGTAACAAGAAAGATACAGAGATACATGCACATCTGGGAATTATGTTTCCCTGCTTTTGAACATTCAAGACCTGTCATGGAGCCAGGCAGGTTCAGACTCTTAGCCAACTAACTGATACTCCAATACAATGCAATATAGCCCCTACATTCACATTTGGACTGTGTTCAGCTTCTCTATTAAAATCCAAATTTTTGTCTCCCATTTCTTCTTATAGTTGTCTAATCTCCCTGTTATACCTTATTCTGGAATATAAAAGAAACCTAATGGTATTCAGACTTCTCATCATTTCGCATTACTATTTGATAACATAAGTCCATTGATTCAGGGCCAGGAAAATTTGATTCCTTCAGCCACAGGAATTCTTGTGCTCTAAGTGCTGGAAATCAGCAGTGCTCAGTTCAGATTAGAAGGCATCAAATGAGATGGAGGAATTTTGTCAAATAATGGTTAAGGTTTTTAATTTTCCTCTTGGAAGGTCTAAGCTTAAAAAACATAAAAATAACTGAATCTAAATATATCAGTGTTCATAAAGACATTTGAGATATTTGGATTAAGACTGCAAGTCAAAAATGGCACTGCAGTAATTATATGATATTACTGATTACTGGATATAAATTACTTTGTTTTGATTCTACTTAAGCCAAGAAACTAAATGTAAGTAGGATGAATGTAGTTATAACGGGTATAACTTATTAATGTTATGCAACTAATAGCTGCTCAGGACAAATATGAAAAGAAAGAACTGGGCCTTCTCAGCCTGGAAAAGAGAAGACTGAGGGAAGACCTCATTAATGTATGTAAATATCCGAGGGAAGGGTGTTGAGAGGATGGAGTTGGTCTCTTTTCAGTTGTGCCCAATGACAGGGCAAGAAGCAATGGGCACAAACTGAAGCACAGAAGGTTCCAGCTGAATATGAGGGGGCACTTCTTCACAGTGAGGGTGACAGAGCACTGGAACAGGTTGCTGAAAGAGATTGTGGAGTCTCCTTCTCTAGAGATAGTCAAAACCTACCTGGAAGCTATCTTTTGCAATATGCTCTAGGTGATCCTTCTTGGCATGGGGGTTGGACAAGATGATCTTCAGAGGTCCCTTCCAACCCCATCCATTCTGTGATTCTGTGATTCTTTTGAAATACTATATAGACAGGCTTGGACAGGAATAAAGACATCCTTTATACTAGCTAAGCTAAAAAGCTGGTGCTCCAATATTCCCACAAACTTGCAAAAGCCACAGTCTGAATCACAGAATCATCATAGAAATCATAGAATCACTTAGGTTGGAAAAGATCCAAAAGATCATCAAGTCTACCAGTCACATAACACTACTAAGTCTGACACTAAAGCACATCCCTAAGCACCACATCCATGTATCTCTTTAATACCTCCAGGGATGACAACTCCACCACTTCCCTGGCTAACCTATCCCGATGCCTAAGCACTCATTGCATGAAGAAATTCTTCCTGACATGTAATCTAAGCATCCCCTGGGGCAACTTGAGGACGTTTCCTTACATCCCCAAATCCAACCTATGTACAGACTTGTTAGTCTTGTTAGTTGTAACTTGTTAGTTATACATATCATCAGATACCCATGCCTCATGAAATCAGAGAGTGATAATTTAGAGTCCTTTCTGAAATGATTGATTTAAGTTTTGATGTTACTGAGTCTTAAGTCCCAGCCATTTTTGTAGAACAGAAGCTGCTTTGTTTAATTAAATTAATTCCCCTACCCGTAAAAAATAATAATAATAAAGTCATCTTATTGTAAGTGCAATGTGAAGGAAACATTAATAAATACAAGTTGTTTCTCCTTTCTAGAAAAATGTAAGATTTTAAGGATACGATACATCACACTCCTTTCTAAATCAAAACTAATACATGCCCATAATTAATTAATAAGGCTGCTGGCAATATTTCTTCAATATGGTATGAAAGATGAGGTTTTATGATCAAATATATTCTAGATCAATTTATTTCATCACTTACAACCGAATTGTTTCATTATGACATTTTGTCCCTCATCAGAATGAAACAATTGATTTAATATACTGTATAAAATGACTATTTCTCAAAAAGTTAATCAAACTATTGTCAGTTGATGTCTGAACTACTGCCCTGCAATTAATATATGGAGTGTTCAAAATACCAGTTGGAAATTACTCTTCTTGATAAGTGTCTTTAATTTAAATACATTTACAGGAAATTTATGAAATGGTACTCTGTAGATGAGACTTAAATCTTTAAATTTCTAGTTTTAAATATTGAACACCACAACAGAACAAGCTACACAATGCTGATTCTCTTCAAGATATAAATTAAATATTCTGAATCCTTTAGTACACTGTTAGTGCCCAATAATTTAACATTTATCACTTTTTTCTTAAGTACCCAAATCTGCCTAACTGCAAAGGCAAAACATTCATATACTTCCAAAAAATAGTAGTAATAATAATAATAATAATGATAATAATAATAATAATAACATTTTTACTTCCAGAAGCGATTAGGGTGTTTTTTGTTTTGTTTTGTTTTTTCAGCCAACTTCTGAATGTTGCTTACTTCCCTTCCCTTCCCTTCCCTTCCCTTCCCTTCCCTTCCCTTCCCTTCCCTTCCCTTCCCTTCCCTTCCCTTCCCTTCCCTTCCCTTCCCTTCCCTTCCCTTCCCTTCCCTTCCCTTCCCTTCCCTTCCCTTCCCTTCCCTTCCCTTCCCTCTGTTGTCTAAAAAACGTTTTTGTTCAAAAACATCCATGTCTGTTCTGATTAACACAGTAAAAAGTACCCTGAAATACTGCTAGAGTTGGCTATGTTACATTTGATGCTGAAACAACCTTATCAACCTATTTATGAAGATTTTGAATGTCACTGGCAGATGTTGTACAAAATTAAGTCTTTTTACTCTGTACTACAAAGGTAACATTGTTATTAAAGTTGAGACATTCTACACTTCTGTCAAAGATTTTACACTCATTTATGATAAGCTAAATATTCTGGTTTCATTATGGAAACTAACTTTAATTTTGTGGCCTGAAAGGCCTATCTGGTTTCTGTTTTTATATCCCTTATTTCTAAAATATATAGCCTAAGCAGTTTAGTTTATGTTTTATCTTTTCAAGACTGAAATGAGAAGACATTGATACAAGTTTTCATTGCTGGCATTTATACTGTACTTTTTTTTATCAATAAAATTAAGAGTTTCTGTTCTGAGAACTGTAAAGCAGGTGCTTTCCAAGCACTACTTTCTCTGTTGGGGCTTTAGCTTTCTGTCAAGGAGCTGCTGTTGAATGTAGATGACACATCATGTTGCCACAACACAGGGTTAAGAACTTTAAGAGAGTTCACTTAAAAAGATACAGAGTATATTATTGGGATATCAGTCTGATTTTTGTATTCTTTTGTCACATCATTCTCTCATGGTGTATCAAATTTTTTGGTCAAAATTGATCACACAAACTATTTAAATACTTAGAGATTATCACACAAAAAGAGTTAATGAAAAAGACTATGAAACTCAAATGCCAATATAGTCCTGTGACACTGCTTTTTTTTTTCTATTACTTTCTAGATGTTACAAGAGTCACCTTTTCTAAAGAGGAGATGATAATTCTTATTTGCTCTAATTATGATGTTTTAAAATGAGTTTATGTTTTCATAGTTCATCAACATCCCTTTAAACAAGATGGTCAAGGACCAGATCTGAAATGCTGCATGAACATACAGTTCATACTCTACATACACTCTATAGGAGTGTATGTAGAGTATCTACACTCATTCAACATACACTCTATAGGAGAAAAGCAGATATGTGCTGAAGGGCAAGGGTGATGAAAGGATTACACAGGGCCAGTGCACAAAGTGTTTAATACATTATATAGGCACAATCAAAGTCTGGAACTCCAAAATTTGTAGCTCTGGCAGATGTTTCAAGAACACTACACGACAATGAACAAACAGGGAAGAGAGCCAATTGTGAGTCTTTTTGAAATAAATGAGAGGGAAGCAGTGAAGCAAGGCAAATCCTCCATATCCCTCTTCTACCCTCCAGGCTACAAATGTCCCAGAGGCCCAAATCTCAGAACATGAAAAGTAACTTTGAGCATAGGAAAGATCCAACTCATAAAAGAAGTTTCAGAAAATAGTAAATGTTATGATTCGTATTGAGCTATCCACTGTGTTTGCCTTGAGAAACAATGAATTGGTATTCAGCCTTTCGTTTAACAGGGTTTTGAAAAGGCTACTACTACCAGTATTAAAACTTTATTGTGGAAAGATAAAAATAGGAGACTGAAAATATTTTTGGACCTGAGGATACATTTTCTGTTTGATTATATGCAGTCTTTTGTGGGTTGATGAAGGTAAAAGATGATAAGTCAGAGCTGGCAGTTGGGTGGGGCTTATTTCAGTGTATTTTAATCAGCTAAAAGGTAAATATATAGACAACCATCTGGGTTCTCTATACACTTAGTTCTGACATAAAGAGACTCCTTCTGAAGTCAATATACCTAACATTAAAATAAGAGCATGCTATAAATAGAATAAATCAGTGTTACAATGGAAAATCTCTCTCCCGACTGTAAAAACAGCCCAGCTGATTAGCTTGGGCTAGACAGTTATCTTTTAGATGGCTACATTCAAATGATGAGATTTATATTGCAAGTATTGCTCAGAAATGTGAGGCAGTCTTTCATTAAGAAGACTATCAGCAATATCGATTTGGTCTCTGGAATTTCTTGCTTTAGTATATCAATGAGAAGAAACTTTATCAGGTTTGAAATATTAAACTCAAACTCTGAGCAACATTGATACCTACAAATTAGTCCTCTTAAATTATATGTATAAGCCCTTTGCTTTTGAAACCTAAATATTTCCCTTTAGATTAACTGTATCTGACTGCTCAATATCTCATAGGAATTTTACTTTGCGTCTCTCAGTTGTCTATTCTCATTTATGGGGTTTTTACTTCTCTCATTTTCTGGCCCTCTTCAAACTTCCATACTGCAGGTCTTTCATAAGCATCTTGTGATATACTTGCTATTTGTTTCTATCCTATTTTCAGCATCTATATCACTGGAAAAAAAAATCTAAACATGCCAATGAACAGTTGTACTTGTCCTTTAATTCTTCATATGGCAGATTTTCCAAAATATAATGTTCATATGCATCATTCTGTCCTGGTTTCATATAGGATAGAATTAATTTTCCTCTTAGGTGCTGATACGGTATTGTGTTTTGGATTTAGGATGAGAATAATGTTGATAATATGCTGATGTTTTAGTTGTTGCAGAGCAGTGCTTACAGAGATCCAAGGACTTTTCAGCTTCTCATGCTCCCTTGTCAGTGAGGAGGCTGGGGGTGCACAAGGAGCTGGTAGGGGACAGAACCAGGACATCTGGCCCAAACCTTCCAAAGGGATATTCCATACCATATGGTGTATCACTGAAAAAGTATATGGGTTGGCTGGCCAGGGTGGCGGAAACCACTGCTCAGGGATGGGCTGAGCATCAGTCAGCAGGTGGTGAGCAATTGCATTCACTAAAATGTGATGTACATCACTAATGCATTCACTAAAAAGTGATGTACAAAGCAGTACATCACTTGCTTTGAACATATTATTACTAGTAGTAATATTATTATTATTATTTCAGTTCCTTTTCTGTCCTGTTAAATTGTCTTTATGTCAACCCAGAGGCTTTTTTTTTCTGATTCTCTCCCCCATCCCACTGGGAGAGGAGGCACAAATGGCTGTGTGGTGCTGAGCTGCGTGCTGGGTTAAACCACAACACATTCTCAAACTTTTCAGTTAGTAATTGTCTTAAATGCAAAAGGCAAACACTTTGGATAAGAGGGATAACTACATTTCAAGCTACACGGTTTTCAGTATACCCTTCCAAACTGAATTTTCAACTGTTTTCCTCAAGCAATAGTAAATGTGTTATATTTCTGTCACTGAAAAACAATGGAATAGGTCATACTTTTGGTGAGCATAAAGGAAATAATTGACCACAAATGAATTCATTTCTGCTTTATGGTACAGCACTGGCTGAAACTAGTATGAAGATCATACTCCTAAACATCTGAAAGTTATGTTGACAAAAAAGTATTTTCTTTTTCCATTGTCTGTCTTAATCTGAGACTTTTTTGGACACCTAGAAAATGCTTACGTAGAAAATGCCTACCATTCCAGGAAATAGCAGATGTGAGAGAAATACTACAGAATATTCTTGAAAAGCAAGCTTTGATGTGTTCACACCCTGCCGCTTCACATCTTCTCTCCCTGTTTCTGTGTGAGACTTCAACCTAGGATACTAATGAAAAAAAACAAAAAAACAAACAAACAAAAAAAAAAAAACAAACAAACCATAAGCATTAACTTTGGTGACTTGAACCTATTTGGTTGCTAAGTTCATTTAGCACATTCTCTTCCCCACAATAAATAGATTCTCCACACGGACTAGTGCCCTTATTGTAAGAATCTGATGTCTGGATACCTTCACAGAATCACAGAATCACAGCCTGGTCGGAAGGGTCCTCTGGAGGTCACCTGGTCCGACCCCTCTTCTCTAGCAGATTGACTGGGACCATGTCCAGGCAGGTTTTGAAGATCTCCAAGGAGGAAGTGAATCAGACACTAATCCAGTTTCATGTCAACTGCAAATTTACTGAGGGTGCACTCTACCACATCGTCCAGATCATTAATGAAGATGTTAAACAGGACTGGACCCAGTATTAGCCCCTAGGATACTCTTCTTGTTACTGGCCTCCAAAGAGATTTTGCACCATTCACCACTACTCATTGGTCCAGCAGTTCAGCCAGTTTTTGATCCACCTCCACATCACCTATATTTCTAGTGTGCTACAATTATGATTTATTCTATTTTTCAATGCAGAGCTACTATGTATTTGTTAAAAACAAAAACTACTTCTGTAACATTTGGTTTAATACACGATCATCCAGGCCAAATGTCAACAGAGGATCTTATAGGGGACAGTATCAAAGGCCTTACTGAAGTCCATGAAGACAATATCCATCCTCAGCCATCAAGCTGATGACTTCATTCTAAATCCTTTCAAGTTGGTCAGGCTTGATTTGCCCTTGGTGAATCCATGCTGGTTAACCCTGATGATTTTCGTCTCCTTCATGTCCATGGAAATGGCTTCTAAGATTAGTTGTTCCATCATGTTACTAAGGATCAAAGTGAAGCTGACCAACCTGTAGTTCCCTAGTCCTCCTTCTTACTCTTCTTGAAGATAGGAGTGACATTTTCTTTCCTCCAGTCTTATCCCACTTGCCATGATGAAACAAAGATTTTTGAGAGTGGCAATCACATCTCAATAGTCGTGGGTGCATACCATCATGGACTTGTGAATGTCCAGTTTGCTCATGTATTCCCTGACCTGATCCTCTTCCATCACAGGTACATCTTCCTTTCTCCAGCCTTTCAACCTGGTCTCTGGGACCTAGAATTCATGAAAGCTGCTCTTGCTGGTAAAGACTGAGGCACCTATCATGACGATATCTTTTGCACAATTTAGGCCTCTTTAAGTGAATAAATATTTTTAGTGTTCTACAATTATGATTTATTCTATTTTTCAAGGCAGAGCTACTATGTACTTGTTAAAAACTAAAAACAAAAACTACTTCTGTAACATTTGGTTTAATTCACTGATCTCAAGTGAATGTGTAAATTTACAAGTCATTTAATACCAACATCACCAGTTATGCCACACTGTCACAAACTCACTTAAAGTTGTTAATAGAAAAGTTACAGAAATGATATGACTTAAATAACCATTTGAAAATAGACCTGAAGAGTGAATGGGAAGTGTGGGTAGAATTTGTGTCGTAATAAAAATGGAAGAGAGATCTTTCAAACCTGAATAATTTGCATTTAGAAAGGACTGTTTACTTGATCTAGATTGATAAAAATGTGAATAGATGAATTAAAATTACTTTTATGAAATAGACATCTAGCTATTTAATGATTGTTACTTTTAATTCAGTCTCAAAATTTAGCAGCTATAACTCTCTTCTGGTGTCATGAGATAAGTGAGGAAAATGTTTCTTTCTTTCTTGCATGAGCTGTCCAGATATACCTGAAGGATATGCATTAGCAGATCATATGAGGATGGCCTGCTTTTTAAAGCATAAATTTCTATCATCATAAATATTTTTTCTGGGTATTCTATGTATTACTCACCTTCTGCTACAATAAGTAGTCTTAAGCAATCTTTTATTGTCAAGACAGAATAGAAAAAAAAATCTTTAAACTTGTTTTTACCGTTTTCTTTATTTTACTTTTTTTTTTTTTTTTTTTTTTTTAACATAGCACTGTGCAACAATTATGTATAATAGCCACATAATAGTTAATCAGGAGCAATCATTTTAGGATCTTCCAGCATGTTTCAGTCTGACAGCTTTACAAATTAACTACAGTTATGTTAGGATAATAGTGTTGTTTTTTTTGTTCCTCTTTCTCAAAAGCATGGAAATTCACAATTGAAGCTGATAGCTTGTCTTTATCGTGCTGCTGTATTTTTGTGTAAGGGTGATGTGATAAATTAATTACTAATTTCATCCAATTTCTGAGCTCAGATGATGATTAATCATGAATCAGGTGAAATGGGCATTTGGGTAGGGCATTGACTAGAATGCAGATGACATGAATGACTTTCAGGACTTACTGACTTAGGGAAGGATGTTTTGCTCCTTTGTGAACTACTGCCCCTCCTTTTTCTGCTTAGGTTCTCAGCTTCAGGGACAGCCCCCAAGTTCAATGCTGAGCAAAATATGGCTTGTTTTCAAGTAGAGTGAGTGAGATGTTAAGTATGCAATATAGAGTAGTATTGACACAGCCCATAGTAGCATCAGAAGTCACACACACTAAGAGATCGTTAGTCATATATGGTTATCTGTAACACAGAAATGAAATCAACACTGAATTCAATTGTTTTTAGACTGTTGAAATGTCATTTGAGCTGATTTCCAATGAAATGTCAAACTTGAAAAAAAAGCTAAATTTGATTAATTGTCCCCAATTATGGAATGAGTGACAGGTGGCTTAAAGGTCCCAAATGATTTTTTTTTCCCGTTGGACTTTGTATTGTTCTTTTAAATGAGTGGCTAGAACTGTATTTTAGAAATACGACTGTTCTCAGACTTTGAAAAATTTGGATGTGTAGTCTTCCTGAGGCCTGATCTTGTGAGATAACATCACTTCATCAAAAATGAGAGAAAGGAAGGGGAAAATAGAATGAGGAATATCCATGAGATTAGATGGGAAAAGATAAAAGATATCCTCAAGGCTTTCTTGCCTTTTACAGAGGAAAAAAATATTCAACCAACCAGCCAACAACAACAACAAAAAATCACTTAATCAGAAAGTAGTGATATATATAAATTCCATGAGGCAGCATTTTGTTTTCTGACATGCGAACATAAAACCAGTAAATAACCAAAGACGCAACACTTTGAGTGATCTCATCATAATTACCACTCATTTGGTTGCTTGCTGAAACAACCTGACCCTAAATCCACACAATCCTTGCCTAGTCAGGAGACTGAGGTTAAAGCATTTGAAGGTCTTCAGAGAAGGTTTGGGTGTGCTTAACTTTTGATATTTTAACTCATTTGTTATTGTTTTCTTCTAGAAAACACTATGTAGCAAGTAAATTTCCTTTTGTTAGCATGCGTGCAGGAACCTAACATAGTTCAATGCCTTGGTATCTGCCTCACATTTAGCCACCTTAGATTTCAGAACATAGATCATGTTCCAGATTAACAACTTAATCTGCTAGATGCTCCCTTAATATGCCTAACTCTACTTAAAACACAAGCCTCTCCCCCACCCTCCCCTTTATTTGTCATAACCACAGAATAAGTAATTCACCTGGGATGATAACATTTTGACCCGACTCATTGAATTGTAACCCACCCTCTCCTTATACTACAAGCATTCATTGGTTCTTTGGTATATTACTGCTTAAATGAAGGCGTTTGTAAAATGTAGTTCATAACTTAATAAGACTATAATGCATACAGATTCCATTTGTAATTTGGAAAATTCAGTTTCCTAGAATAAAATTCACTCCCTTTCATCAGAATAATATTTTATGCTTTGCCAATATGTAAGCAAGCAAATATACCTTAACTGTCTTGATGACATGGTTTTTCTCTGTACAATTTTTCACTTTGAATTCTAATTGTTCCTTAGAGGGGTCAAAGAGAAAAGGATTTGGTCCAGTAGCCCACTGGATATTCATCTTGGTGTTAGGTAGTCAAGTTCTGGTCGCTGTTGCAAGTAATAGTCATACACTTGCACAAGATAGAGCTCTTCCAGTAAAACAGATGAAGACTGCTCCCAAATTTGCCCTTCAGAGAAACAAGGAACCACACAGTGTCTTGAATAAAAAGTTTGAACTGAGGATCTACACTTTACAGTACAAGGGGTCCTTTTTATTAGGTCCTACAGATTTTTAAATGGAGCAATTTTTCTCAGCAGTGTATTTTCTAAGAAAGAACATGGATAGTTCAGGGGTTTTCCTAAGGGAGAAGTCATATATCTATAAATCTGGGCAATGCAAAGCTTATATTTAGACTTATAATCTTTTTTTGAGGGGCTGTTGTTCTTTTTGCCATTTTTGCCGAGAATGCAGAGGGCTGTTTGCCTGGAATTCCAGAAATCTACTAGGGACTGCACTAGGATTCTAGATAAGAGCTTGGATTGAAAATTTCACTAAAAGGTAAATTTCCTCAGGTGGGGAAGTTCAAACTATGCCTTTGATCTGTAAGTAATATCTGATTTCTCTGGCAGAATCACAAATACAGTCACAAAATTAATGAAATCAATTGCACAGAAATGATACTGTTATTGGCTAAAATCTTTTTTTTTTTTTTTTTTTTTTTTTTTGTTCTTTATCTTAAAGACTGCTGAGATGTTTTCACATGCCAGCAGAAAAAAGATTTTGCAATGGATACTATAAAATTAAAGTCAGACACACCTGTTTCAAATAGCCAACAGCTTAGTGGAATGTGTTCATTGTAAAGTCAGATATTCATGTGGGATGCTGTGCAACCTTGGCTGGCTGACAGCTGCCCACCCAGCTGTTCTGATATTTTTTTCTTTAATCTTTCTTTCTCTCTATTTTTTCAGGTGATTATCCTTTCAGTACTTAGACACTTCAATGAATGTGGAATGATACATCTGATAAGAAAATACGAAATCACTGACATTAATAATATTCTTTATTTCAAGAGTAAGAGTGGGAAAGCTGTCTCAGCTATTTTAATTAATTCCCTATTTTCACAGGGAAAATGAAGTACTTAAATTTCATCTAAAAGTAAGTAATGCATGGGTGTGTAGTCATATGAGGTAAAGGAACAATGTGATTCTTCTAGGGTTTCTGTGATCTTTTTATAAATAAGTTTGGATTATTCATCTTAAGCTTTCTTTGGAATTTCTAAGATTTGGGGGATTGTGATGAGACTGTATATCCTTATTCTTTCTGGATATATTACCTGTTTATTACTTTCTATGTCTGAACATCAATTACTTCTTTGAGATTCTAACTGGAAAAAATAAAAATAAATAAAAAGTGACAAAAACAATGTATTTTAAAGTGTGATTTTTTAATGATGTCATAAACATGTTTTATGTTAGTGAAAAAATCATGATTTTCTGGTATGTTTTAAACCTAGTTTATTTCAGAAACAAAAGAACTGGAGGAATAAGTGTACATAGAGGGAGTTCAAGAGCTTTGATAAGCAGCAGGGTAAGAGCTACTACTAAAATTGGATAGATATTGAATTGGAAATCATTGCTTTGGAATGCCCTACATCACCCACTGACAGCAGTCTAAATTGTGAACAACCTCAGTGGAATTATTTGGAAGCTTTGGCAGTGAAGACTGTTACCTCATTCTGTTTTGCACCTTTGCAATTTCTTTAAGATCTACATTTTGTTAAGTAGGACAGTATTTATTCAAGCTTAATGTCCCTTCAGAAATACAATGAGACAAAACTTGGGGTAGTGTAATTTGGCATAGTAACCTGGTATAATGCTCTTGGTTCCCTGGAGCTAACTGATTCACCAATATACTACTGAGGAAAAATGGTCACTGTATGGATAGTGTTCAGCTAATAGCATCTATTAGAGTGCTGATTCTTAAAAGCCTTGTTTTTATCTGTGATAACATGAAGCTTTGTGTTAAAGAAAACATATTACAGTCTTGTACAGCACAACTGATTGCAAGTCCCAGGTATTTCCATTCCAAGTAGATACCAGTATAGGTTAGACAATGATTTTTAGCCTACAGACTCCAGGTACTACTCACAGACATTACATTTTACCTGTTTGTCTTAGCACAGATTATTTGCCTACCACAGACATCGGAGCCAGTACCTGAAAACTGTATGTGGGCATAGGCTACTCCTGGTTTAAATTGTACAAGGAAACATAATAGGCAATACAAATAAATAAATAAATAAATGCTCATCAAATAGTTTATTTTCATTTGCAATATTCTAAACGTTAACTGACCTTTAAAAATAACAAAAACCTGAGACGCCCAAGATTGCATGCAGATATTTGCTTTTAACAGTAGTGTTTGTCTCTCCTATGTCATTTCCTTATGAGAAAGATAGACCATTCTCTTCCCAATGCCCTTGTCATGCCTGTCCCATGTACAGCATCTCTTGTGCAGAGAAAATGCTGTTCCCCAGGATTAGCAGCTGCTGAGAGACTGTCAAAATCAACAGGGTCTCCATGGTGGTTCAGTAACAATCCTTCAATGAGGTGTCAAGTCCCTGCTCTAGACAAGGCAGTTGTCTGATGTGCAGGAATACAGGCTGCCCTCAGGCAAGTAAAGACATTTATTTAATACAAAATGGAAACAAAATGGATAGCTACACCTCTTGTCACAACTATAGCTGTTACAAGGCTCCTGCACTAGGGCCTGAATAGCTCCTGCTGAAGGTGATTAATAACAGAGTCTGATACTAAGCTATACAAGTATAGTTAAAAATTACATTGCTAATATTCACATATGTATCTTATAATTTCACATGTTTTCTAAGGGTTATTATTGTTTTGAAAGATAGTGTATAAATAAATGAGAACTTTTATATAAGGAATATTTCCTTGCAACATTGCTTAATTCAAGAATCCCAGAGTTTCGTGTTTGTGGTTTTGGGCCCTTGAATCATATTACAATGAATACATTGAATTCAACTGCAAAGTAGAATGTTTTTTTCAATGCTAATATTGAGAACTGGGGAGACTGAAGAGAGATAGTGTTACAGCCAGGTTCCCTACCTACCAATGAAAATGGAAGACCTCCTTCAGTGCCTGTCTCCAGGGAGCTGTTTGGCATGACACTGTCAATGAGTGCTTAGGGACTCCTTAGCGCATGCATCATTGATTTAAAAGACAGTATAGGTCCTCTGCTATCATTTGGTCTAGCCCTATAAATATGCCCTTAGGGACACTAATGCATGCATTACTGGAACAATAGTGTGTAATAGCTGTTCCTTCAGTTTTAGTCTACTGATACTACATGAAGGTGCCATCTGATCTTTAGACAAAGGTAGTTAGAGGATTATTTTAGTTTTTAGTTTTATTTTAGTTTTTAGTTTATTTTAGTTTTAGCAGTGAAAACAGTAGTATCCTCCTTTCTGTTAAAGCTAACCTCTGAAATACCTTAAAACCTGAAAAACCTTAGTGACAAAATCCCATGGTGAAAATGAGATAAAATGGACTGGGTTGGGGCAATTTGCTTTGATTGAAGGAACTGATTTATTTGTTTATTTATTAGTATTACTTATATACATACATATATATATATTATTTGTCCTTCCTCTACAGATTGCTGAAGGGCTTTCTCTGAGTTTATCTTGTCCTTTGTCCATGTTCTCAACCAATAATTCTCTCATTCTGTCTCTACATATAATTGGTTTTATTGGGTTTTATTTTATTTTTTGCTATGGACTATATACTTTTATTTTAGAGCTAGTAAAGATGCCAGATTGCTGTTTCTGAGTACTACATTAATGAAAATTTGAAGTGTAATATGCCATGAAGAACTTAACTATAGGAAGAGAAATCAGTGTGTTTCTTTAGTAAATAATAGCAGCTAGTGCAGGAAAAGAGTGAAGAGAGGTATCTGAAATTCACCTTTAAAAGAGATGGGTATGCAACATTTGTGGTCTTTATACCAATATGAAAGTAAAAGTGAAACTTAATAGTGAACTTTTTTTTTTTTTTTTTTTTTTTTTTCCCCCACTGGATATCACAGAATCACAGAATTTCTAGGTTGGAAGAGACCTCAAGATCATCAAGTCCAACCTCTGACCTAACACTAACAAGTCCTCCACTAAACCATATCACTAAGTTCAACATCTAAACATCTTTTAAAGACTTCCAGGGATGGTGACTCAGCCACTTCCCTGGGCAGCCCATTCCAATGCCTAACAACCCTTTCCATAAAGAAGTTCTTCCTAACATCCAACCTAAAACTCCCGTGGTGCAACCTTAGCCCCTTCCCCCTCGTCCTGTCACCAGGCACGTGGGAGAACAGACCAACCCCTACATCGCTACAGCCTCCTTTAAGGTACCTGTAGAGAGCAATAAGGTCACCCCTGAGCCCCTTTTTCCTCGTAGGACTTGTTCTCCAGGCCCCTCATCAGCTTTGTCACCCTTCTCTGGACTCTTTTGAGCACCTTAATGTCCTTCTTGTAGCGAGGGGCTCAAAACTGAACACAGTACTCGAGGTGCGGCCTCACCAGAGCCGAGTACAGAAGGAAAATCACTTCCCCAGACCTGCTGAACACACTGCTTCTTATACAAGCCAGGATGCTGTTGGCCTTCTTGGCCACCTGAGCACACTGCTGGCTCATATTCACCTGACTATCAACCAATACTCCCAGGTCCTTCTCTGTCAGGCAGCTTTCCAACCACTTATCTCCCAGCCTGTTTGGGGTTATTGCGCCCCAGGTGGAGGACCTGGCACTTGGCCTTGTTGAACTTCATACAGTTGACCTCAGAAAAGATATGTTCATCCAGTGATTGAGACTGTTATCTCAAACTTATTTTCCTTTCATGTCTTGCTCTAATCCCCTTTTTTCCTCTTCTTTTCACCTTACATTGTACAATCATGTTTTGAAAAAGGGCTTTATTTTATAATGTAGAGGAATAAAGTAAAAACAAAACAAAACAACAACAACAACAAAACTTAGAACTCTCTATATACAACGCTATGTTGATCAATTATACGAATGCTTTTTTTCCCATATGATCTGTATTAAGAATAAGTGTCCAGACCTTGTACATATTTAATAATTATTTTATCAGACACTGAAAAGGAACATGCATATATATAGCAAAAGACCAAGACAAATTATTTTCTTACCACATGCTTAAATGTGTGGCTATTTAAAATAGGGTGTTTTTACTCAGGTGAGAGGCTGAGCTCCACCACAACCACTCTCTCACTCCCCTTCCTTAAAGAGGAACGGGGAGAAAATACAATGAAAAGGTCTCAAGGGTTGAGATAAGGATGAGGAGATTGCACAGTAATTATCATGACAAGCGAAACAGACTCAGCATAGGGAGATAGTAAGATTTATTACTTATTACTAACAAGCTAGAGAAGCGAGAAACAAAGGAGAGAAAGCAAAAGTACCTCCCTCTCTCATCCACCCTCTTCCACCTCCTCCCTCCCAAGCAGCACAGGGGAATGGGGGAATGGGGATTATGGTCAGTCTATAGCGCTTCTTTTCTGCCGCTCCTTCTCAGTCACTCTCATCCCCTGTGCCATAGGGTCCCTCCCACAGAATATAGTCCTTGCTGAAGGACTGGTGTGGGCTTCCCACGGGCAGCAGCTCTTCAAGAACTGCTCCAGATATGGGTCTGTACCACGGGGTCCATCCCTCAGGAGAAAACTGCTCCAACCTGGCTCCCCTACGAGCAGCAGCTCCTGCCAGGTCACCTGCTCCTGCATGGTCTCCTCTCCACAGGCTACAGGTCCAGCCCAGAATTTGCTCCAGCATGGGTCTTCCACAGGCGGCAGCCTCCATTGGTGCAGGGCCACCTGCTCCACTGTGGTCTCCTCCACAGGCTGCAGCATGGAACCCTGCTCCACCGTGATACTCCATGGGCTGCAGGGGGACATCCTGCTTCACCATGGTCCTCACAACAGACTGCAGGGGACTTCTGCTCCAGCACTTGGAGCACCTCTCTCCATCCTTCTTTGCTGACCTTGGCACCTGCAAGGCTGTTTCTCACTCCTTTCACTCTCCCAGCTGCTGTGTGGCACAGCATGTTTTTGTTTGTTTGTTTGTTTTTCTATCTTAAATATGCTCTCACAGAGGCACAAACAACATCACTTACTGGCTTGGCCCTGGTCAGCAGTGAGGCCCTTACCTAACATGGGGCAGCTTCTAGATCCTTCTCACAGAAGCCATGTCTATGGCCCCCTGCTACCAAAACCTTGCCATGTAAACCCACTACAAACACACATCCTCCAAAATACCCCAACCCTCCTCACACAGCAAGAAAGCATTTTTTAACAGTATTACCCTGTGAAATATGTATAAGTACAGCGACTTATGATGAAGTGAAAGGAAGAGGTTTTGCCAGTACATCTCTGTAATTCTCCTGATTAAAGGATTTGTCTTCCATTGATAAGGTATAAGAATAAAGGCAGGCTGATTAGGTTTCAGAGAGAAAATGTTATTCATTTATGCAAAGCAAACCCTGTCATATAACTAAGTTGTCTTTCATCTTTGGTATTCACATCACATCGAGAAGAAATTATACTGACGCTTCGTAATTTACTTTATAGCAATGTGTAATAACCAACCTTTGAAAGCTTGGTTGGCTATGGAGGAGAAGAATTAAAAGGGTATAATACAGGCTATTAAAATTAGAGTAGGATAAAGAACAAGAAGTTCTTTGCCATCTAAGTATTCTGATGGATCTTAGATTAAATTAATGTGGAAAAGAAGTTAAGATTTCTTTTTAATCTTATTTGTATTATAACTGAAGTATCTATTATTTGACACCGAGTCCACCTGGAACAAAGCTGTGGAATCTACATTACTAATCTCTCTTTCACCCTGAAACAAAGCAATCTCACCAAAACTGTCTACAAGGAAAGTCTATGGCCTAGGCTAGCTCTGGTGCCTTGAATGGAAGTTGTTTGAGACCATGCCAGCCAGGCAAGCCAAAATTATACCACAGACCCTTCTATCAGCTCCTGGTTACCATCAACCTCACCAGTGTAAACACTATCTATTCATGCAAGGAAAATCTATTCTGTAGCCCAGCTGTCCATGGATTAATGAGACATGATGCTGCCATATAGTTAAGTGAGATTTTTCTCTATGTATATCTTTACCCACTGGCCCAGTGCAGGCACCCCAGGAACAGAGCTGGGCTGATTTCACAGGAGATCTGCCACTAACAGGAATTAGTGGGTGCGGTAAAGGCACTGTATCACACAAAGACTGCTGCTCAGATTTTTCCCCAAAAAGGCATATATAATGCAAAGTAATGGCATAATACTGTGTGCATTCATAAGACTGATTTAACGTTTTCTGCTTTGGCTAGTATGGCATTTGCCTATTCTTAATTACACAGACTGGAAAACAGCTGGGTGAATCAACCTCTTTTATATATATATTTTTTAATCTATCATGATAGCATCATTGTGACACAGCATCTGTGATTGGCTTAAGACAAAAGAGAAGTATGATGCTATGTTTTAATTTTGTTTTCACTTGAAAATGTTACTGCCAAACAAGGGTTTTCTTTTGCAACAGTTTTCAGAGGAGCCAATAAAATTATTGGTTGTCACAGTGATATTTCCTTATTAATAAGATCAGATATCTAAATGAGTCTTACCTTTGATTTTTGTGGAGGCCAAAACAAATAAATGAAAAAGGAAATAAACATGGAAATAAATGCAGGGAAGAAGACATTAAACTAAAAAAAAATAAAACCTTTAAGATTTTTCTGACCCAGGGTTCACCTGCCAGAAATCACATTGACACTAATTACATTACTGATTCAAAATAATTAGATGGATTCTAAATCATCACTAACAAAGTTATGATAATTAATTACAAAGATGTTGAGAATAATAAAACTTCTTGCCACCTTCATTATATTTGGGCTCCCTGAAAATAGAATCCAAGGAGAAAAAACACTTCATTAAAAGAAATACAAAGTAATCGAGTTGCTCTAATCTAGCTTTAACTTTCAAATAAAAATGTTCAAGTCTTCACTGTAATGTCATACTTTTTGTACATAGGTAGGTGATATTCTCTTGTAAAGCAAAAGTCTTCATAAATAATACAAGCATTATAACAGCAGTGGGACAACAAAGGTAACATTGTTGTCTGCCATAGCAAAATGAATCTTAACTACCATGTCAAAGTTATTTAGGTATTGTTGATTAATAATACTGCACATTTTATTTTCATAAATATACCATTTTCAGCAGCTTTTTAAAACTTTATATACATTTTTTGAGGCACCATGAATCTTAAAGCAAAACAAACCTTTTATTTTTTTTCCTTTTCTACAAATTAATTTTTGAATTGGGAGGAACAAATTTAATCTTACTGAGTTCATTTATGCTGTTATTATACAAATAAATGTTTCTGTGAAGTCTAAGCAACTATTTTATTATATTATATTAACAGTGTGATCAGCAGGGTTAGGGAGGTGATCGTCCCCCTGTACTCGGCTCTGGTGAGGCCACACCTCGAGTACTGTGTTCAGTTTTGGGCCCCTCGCTAAAAGAAGGACATCGAGGTGCTTGAGCGGGTCCAGAGAAGGGCGACAAAGCTGATGAGGGGCCTGGAGAACAAGTCTTACGAGGAGCGGCTGAGGGAGCTGGGCTTGTTCAGCCTGGAGAAAAGGAGGCTCAGGGGCGACCTTATCGCTCTCTACAGATACCTTAAACAAGGCTGTAGTGAGGTGGGCGTTGGTCTGTTCTCCCACGTGCCTGGTGACAGGACAAGGGGGAATGGGCTTAAGTTGTGCCAGGGGAGTTTTAGGTTGGATCTTAGGAAGAAATTCTTTACCAAAAGGGTTGTTAGACATTGGAACGGGCTGCCCAGGGAAGTGGTGGAGTCACCATCCCTGGAAGTCTTTAAAAGACGTTTAGATGTAGATCTTAGGGATATGGTTTAGTAGGGACTGTTAGCATTAGGTCAGAGGTTGGACTTGATGATCTTGAGGTCTCTTCCAACCTAGAAATTCTGTAATTCTATTTTGATGCCAGGATAGGCCATAGGGGATTATAAAAATAAACATATTAAACATAAACTAAAAATTTATTAAATTTTTAGGTATACATTTAGCACCAATAATTCCCAGCAGAAGCCATGAAACAGAAGGAAGAAAAGTTTACTGTCATATCACATTAAATATATATTCAAAGATAAAAAACAGAAATTTAGAATATTGAGCACCAGCTTCTTCCAATATGTGTTATGAACCAAAAAGCAATTCCTACATTCACCTAAGATGGACTTACTCTGTATGGAAACATAAACCACAATTTCATCATGTAAAACTTCATTTTTCTAACTAGTTCTGCTGGAGAGCCATCTACAATAAGATTTTTTTTTTTTTTTTTTTTTTTTCCTAATCTGTCAGATGTAGTGATTTAATTTGTTTCTAATTCCCATCCATTCTGCTTTCTAACTTACTGCATTCGTTTACACTACCAAATTTTTGAATTTGCACTCAAAAAAAATCAATATAGCCCATACTCTATCCAAATGCAAGCTGAATTTAAGATTAGGATATTTGCAAAAGTGGTAATAGTAATACACGTTACACCCAGATGCTTCATGCAGGGCATATTGTAAATAATGACAGCTGTGATACCTTCTTTGTATATATGTTTCTTTTATTAAATTAATGCAAAGTATAGTATCAAAAATTTCAGTACAATCCATACGCATGTATTAGTGAACCTTTGTCTATTCTAAGTTTAACTTTATTCATCTTTCATATAAACTTTGACCCCTGGAGAGGAAAGAAAAAATAGATATATAGACATGGAACTCATGAAGTGATCCTCAAGAGATATTTAGCCTCATCCTCATCCCATAATACAGTATGCCACTTTTATTAGACCACAGGGATTTAAACTTTAAAAATGCACCATATGACTAGGTCAGAATATTTCTGAATAATATAATTATAATAATATAATAATATAATGAATAATAATATAATTAGATGGAAAGAAGTGAACAATTGCAATGAATAATTTGCCCATGATACTTTTTGGACTTCTGGAATATCCACAGTCAGATCACATATTTTTAGATTTAAATAAGGCTTGCTTCAAGTCAAATGTGACTAATATTTTTCCTAGATGTTTGAGAAAGTGAAAAAAAAAAAAAAAAGTGAGAACAGAAGAAAAAGGAATGGGATAGATGAGAAACAAACATCTCTCAGTGGAATATATTTATGACATATTACATACAGTAATTCTTATTATTAAGTAATTTATATTTATGATTAATGTTACCACGGTATTTACCAGATGAGTTTAAAACAAAGTAATTTCAGCCATTTGTGTTGCTATTCAGACTGTGAGAAAGCTTTTTTTTTTTTTTTAATTCATTCTCTGTATACATAAGAGAAAGAAAGTTAAGGAATTTAAAGTGAGATTCATAAAAAAAAAAACACTTGGAAGGGTCAGGATACCAGAGCTGTCCAACAATGATATTTATCTTGAAATCAATCATGAGAAAAAAGTACTAGCCAACAGATATTCCTAAGAAAATCTTTCTGTTGATTTGCCATCAGAATTCAAGCTAGGTATGTATAAATGCCATCTCTATATTCATCTATTATTTTAACATATTTTTGACTCCATGGATTTATTTTTTATGTTTATTTTTAATTTTTATTTTTATTTTGGTATTTCTTTTATTTGGCACTGTTCAGGATATAGGAAATCCAAGTTGAGGGGTCACTATAGTATGGTAGGTGGGTCAAAACACTAGCTGATAATGACCAAGTGTCTGTTACCTGACAGTCATGTTATTGAGAAGCTGAATTTTCATGATAAAGAAATTAAAATGTTTTTGATTCTGAATAAAGAAATCAGTAATGTAGGGCTTTGGGTGGTCATTTGGTGGAGGAAGATATGTAGAGGGACAAATGCACTAGCCTGTTTTATCTGAACCAATCTTTAAACCTGGGAAAAGAAGTTTAGAGCTCCTCCATTGTTGGTGAGTACTCTAGTTAATAGACAGTTTTACAAAGTCCCTTTGTAGGGGACTTCTTTTTATCCTTCTTGTTTTTATTACCATCTTTTTATCTGAAGTGCTGGGATGTATTACCTACTGTCTAAGAACAAACATAGAATTCACCTACAGAGGAAGTTAGGCAGATAAGTACATATGGAACCCTATTCACTTGCCAAGTGCCAAGATTGGATAGGCAAGAGAAATACAGATCCCTGAATCAGAAGTGAAGAACCGCAGTTTTGAGTTAAGATGCTTAAATACCTGAAATGAAAAGCGGTCTAGATCAAAACTTGGACATTTGGATGTTTGAAAAGCAGCCCTGGATGAGGATGTGAACATTGAAGATAAAGACAGTCTTTACATTGAAGGTTGTTGTTTTGAGGGTATCGTATTAATTAATGATTTTTCTTTTCTGAGATTAAATAAAAGTGCTCCTTGTACTTCTCTTTTAATTAATATATACCCAAGAGCGATGATCTATTTTAATTGCTTTACAGAAAACAATGTTTATTTTTCTTTGCCATACACTTAATAAACAGCCTTTCTACTTTTGTCTCTCTCTTAGGACACATTCACAAAAAGATAATGCATCTCTACAAATTATTTGGCAGCTGGTGGTAGAATATAATAAGTCCATTAAATTAAGAAACAGCTCACCATTTATTTTTTTTCAAAATTACACTATAAAATGAGGAGTAACAGTTTGTGAAGCAGGGGTTTTGCTCACAGACAATTATAAGCTATGAGAATAGTGGCAGTATGTGTTTGAGGCCTTAACTGCACACAGACAAATGGTTGTCTTTAGTTCTGCTTCACAACAGGAAGTCATTGTTATCGGATAAATGTGCCCACAGTAAAATGTACTGAATCTCTACAAATTGATTTGTGAAGACATAAAGCTACCTTGGACCCAGTGGAAATTTAAAAGATTATTCAGGGCAAGCTGGAGCAGACAGCAGGCAGTGTCTCTAAGCAATAAAATAAGAAGGGTATTTCCACTGGAGATGTAGAATTCATTTCCATAATGACACACTTCTGACATCTGTGATGCTTCTGTGTTGTCATGCATCTGAAACAATACTGTGCCAGAAAACAGTCAGGTTTCCAAAGAAGAGAGAAATGCAGCCTAACAATATCAACAAATTTACTAAGATGAGCATAAATGACAAAGCTTTGCTTCAATACAGTATAGGTATAGGTACTATATTATAGGTATTATAGTGTAGGTATTCAGTATGATATATATATAATATATATACCAGTCACCAGTGGTCCCCAGGGGTCAGTGTTGGCACCCATGTTCTTTAATATCTTTATTGATGACTTGGATGAGGGAATTGAGTGAACCCTCAGTAACTTTGCAGGTGATACCAAGTTGGGGGGAAGTGTCAATCTTCCTGAAGGTAAGAAGGCCCTGCACAGGAACCTGGACAGGATGGGTTGACAGGCAGAGGCCAATGGGATGAAGTTCAACATGGCTACATGGCTGGAATGCTGTGCAGAGGAAAAGGACCTGGGGGTGCTGGCTGATGTTCACCTTAACATGAAATGGCAGGTGGCCAAGAAGGCCAATGGCATCCTGGCTTTTATCAGGAATAGTGTAGCCCTCGGGACCTGGGAGGTGATCGTTCCCTTGTACTCTGCTCTGGTGAGGCTGCACCCCGAGTACTGTGTTAAGTTTTGGGACCTGCAGTACAGGAAGAACACTGAGATGCTGGAACATGTCCAGAGAAGGGCTATGAAGCTGGTGAAGGGCCTGGCACACAAGTCTTGTAAAGAGTGGCTGAGGGAACTGGGATTGTTTAGTCTGGACAAGACAAGGCTCATGGAAGACCTTATTGCTCTCTGCAACTACCTGAAAGGAAGGTGTGGGGAGCTGGGGGTTAGCCTCTTCTCACAGGTGATAGGACAATAGGGAATGATCTCAAGTTGCACCAGAGGAGGTTTAGGTTGGAAATTAGGAGACATTTCTCCTCAGAAAGAGCAGTCAGACATTGGAACAGGTTGCCCAGGGAGGTGGTGGAGTCACCATCCCTGGGGATGTTCAAGGAAAGGTCGGACCTGGTGTTCAGGTACTTGGTTTAGTGGGTGATATTGGTGGTAGGGGGATGGTTGGACCAGATGATCTTGAAGGTCTTTTCCAACCTTAATGATTCTATGATTCTATGATTCTATGATACTATGATAAGTAGACTGTAGTTACGATAATATAATTTGTATAGGCTTTGCACATATAGGAAGGCTCAAAAAAAGATTTATATGTTGATGTAATTAGAAATGGTTCTCCTGAAATGTTTCATGCTTCAGCTTTCAAAAAATGTCTGTGTTTTAAATGGTATTACCTGTTTTTTTTGATTTTACATTTTATAGGAGCATCTATGGGCCTTGCGGACCTTCTTGAGAACTTGGGTAATAGAAATCCAAATGTTTCCTTCCTTCCCCATTGCATACGTTGTTTTTTGTTTGTTTGTTTGTTTGTTTGTTTGTTTTTGGCGGGAGGGGGTATTGCTCTATAAAGACTTCCATTACGAAGATGACTTGTTTCCCCATGTTGTGTCACTTCCTTTAATCTTCATTGGACACTTTTATGCTGCACTGTCAGAATTTTAGTGATAGAAGAAATATTCTGTGGCCTTTAACATCCACTGCACTAATTCCTAGTGACACTGGGTTGAGCTGTTGCCCCTTGCTCCCTGAGTTCCATGAGTCTAGTCATGTGAAAAAGCAATGTGGCAGTGAGGAAGGGATCTCTGTAACAGTCAGCTGCTGAAGTCTACCACTCACCTAAATATCTTGGTAAACAGGTAAACTAAGGCATATGCCTGCAATTTCCAAACACATGGGGACATTTTCAGAGATACATTTGTAAAGTAATTTCTACTATCTGTTATCAGAATAATATATTTGTAATCGTCTCTCTGCTACAAAGAATTAGACAGTGAGTATTTCTCAGTGAAAACAATTGTAAGATTACATTTTTAAAAAGAATTTTAGGCAGAACAAAAGCCCTGGCATGGGAAATTTCACCAAAGTTGTGAACAGGAAAGAACATAATTTTGTAACAAAAAACACTTGAGGAATTAAATTAGGAAAATGGGAAACTGGTTATACTCCAACCTAGTAAAAGTCAAAAGCCAGAAGTGGTATTACAACTGAATACAAAAATTCCAGCTGAATTAGTAATTTATCTTTAATGAAATAGATTTTGTGGGAAATATTACTCAGATTACTGAAACCAAACCAAACCAACAGCAAAATACTCACAAATAAGCAAACAAATGCTTAGAGAAAGACAAAACCTGCAGTGACATCTGGACAGGGATCAGGCTATTTGGTTACTGTGTATTGTTCTGAGCTAGTTATGGCACTCCTAAAGTTTAATTTTCCCTTTGAAATCTTCCCACAACTTTTCTCATTGGAATTTCATCATAGTCCATCCTGTAAAGATTTTTATGTATCACTTTGCATATTTCCTTAAGCTTGTGCTGTATCTCAGGGAAGATGTCACTTATTTATTTATTTATTTGTCAGTTGCATTTGTTTCATGCCTTAATGTTCTATGAAAAGCACCTCGGTGCATCAGATTGGACTATACCTAAAGGCTTGTTCACTATACAGAGTAGCTCCACTTCCTAAGAAGGAAAATGTTCCTAAGAAGGAAGAAAAAACATGCTTCAAAGCAAAAATCCATTTAAAGGGATGCACGGAAACTAGACACAATATGGAAGAAAAAGCAAAGCGTTTTTCTCTCCTTCACAGATTGCTTTCTGCATAGCTTGAGGTATCAGGAAGAAAAATATTTTGATGTTATCTGAATCAGACAGTGCATATACATAATCAGATCACTCTTCTGTACCATGAAAAGCGCTATGTCATTCAGAGACATGGTATTTTTCCCAGTGTCTGGAGACAATGAAGCTCAGGACTACTGGCAATGCTTATATGTGTATTTATCAAGTCTGGAATGTGTCCATATGAATATAAAATGGGATCTGTATTTGTCTGAGCACCTGAGTGCTACAAGCAGAATACAGGAATGGCCACCCCCCTTCCAGTGACTGCATTCCCCTGCCTCTGGGGAGATGGTCTTTGCAATACACGTATTAGTCATTTATTCATTACATTAAGAGGCCCATGGTACATTTTTAGGGAAATAAAGAAGAAAAGCTGTGTGAGGCCTCCTACTTCACCATGAGCTCTTTCAGTGAGTGGAGGAGTGAAGGCAGCATGGGAGCAGAGCTTCATATTCACACTTGCTCTAGGTAGAACCCTGGAGCCTAATACAGGAAGTAGTCTAGTATGTCAAACCTCTATTTACAGTAAGAATTCATGGCAAGCTGACTGCAGAGGCAAGTTCAGTCCACAGAGTGTGTCAGACTCACTTCAGGTTAGAAATAAGCCCCTGATTAACTTCTTGTGCTGACCTCTTCCTTTGTTTACTAGCTTAAAGCAAAACTTCCTCTCAGCTCTGCACATTTGTATTCAGCTTCAATATATTGCTCAGTAGCACCACTGACTTAACTAATGTGGCAATATTAGCATACAGCATTGGGTGACATACTTGAAAACCAGTAGTAGAGAACAAAATGTAGAAAATGAGCTTTAGAATCCTGGAGCTCTAAAATTGTCTACTTTGGCCACAAGGAAACCTTAGTCTTTGGGAGTGAGATGGATAATTTAGGAAAAAAAAAAAAAAAATAATAAAACAAACAAAACAACAACAAAAACCAGAAGCTTCAGAACCTGTTTCAGCAGGAGCACTCCTTGAGTTAAAGAAGTGGACTTGATAAACACAATATGGAGTGCAATGCTGCATATGGACACTCTCCATATTCTTCACTCTATTACAGTGAATGAAAGACCCTTGAACAAAAGGCATATGCTGATTATACATGGGTTTCTGGGTAAGGCAGTTCCCGCTGATTATAATCAATTTTTAAGGCAGAGACAGACCTGTCCCCAGTTAATCAGGAATGAATACTGTAACGTACTTCCTAGAAGAGGTTGCACATCATTTGACTGCCTTTGCAGTATAACTAAGGCTTTAGTATACCCAAAAGCAAGCTTCATTTAGAGCATATTAGACACTGTCAATGATTGGTAGCTGTTTCAGTAGTTTTCTACTGCAAAACCAACCAAGAGATTGTCATGTATATTCAATTAGTAAAAAAAAGCAATGATAGGATTAAAAGATGGCAATATCATCAGTAGAAAGTACAGCAAAACTATTAGATGGCTGCAGAGACATAGTGAATAGGGTAGAAAACAGAAGGCCTGACAGGTAAAGTACCTCGTAGGTAAAGTATGATATGGGGGAAAAAGGACATAGATATCTTACTGTATCAAAGCTATCAAGATTTAATATTGATTTACAGTCAAATGATGTAGTCTGTACAAATCCCTAATTAAAATAATGTGATCTATGACTTATGAAATATTTGCAGACAGACAGAGCCCAAGGTACTGCTGAGGATAAATATTGCTCCTCACCTGCTCTGTTCTGAATGTCATCTGCTAGTGTCTGTGATTAGTATCATCAAAGACTGGATATTATGTTTGATATACCTTTTTTGTGAAGTAATGAACTGTGTTTAAATTCCTCTATAATGTAAACAATACCTTCCAAAATATACCAATACCCTAAGATACTATGAATGAAGTCTGAAATTTATAAGACCACAAAAATAATAAAAAAATAAAAATAAAGAAAAAATCCTATTAATAAGAAGGGGGATATATGAAGTAATTCTCTGAAGTGCTATGGAGTTTCCATAGCAGTTTACCCAACAAATTAACTGTGTGTTGTAATAATATTGAATAATAAAAAATTTAGAGAACAAGTCTTATGAGGAGTGGCTGAGGGGACTGGTGTTATTTAGCCTAGAGAAAAGCAAGCTCAAGGGAGACCTTATTGTTCTCTACAACTACCTCCAAGGGGGTTGTAGCGGAGTGAGAGTTGGTCTCTTCTCCCAAGTGACAAGTAATATAAGAAGAACTAGCTTCAAGTTGTGCCAGGGGAAGTTTAGGTTGGATATTAGGAAAAAACTTCCTCACTGAAAGGGTTGTGAGGCATTGGAACATTCTGCTCAGGGAAGCAGTTGAGTCACTATCCCTGAAGTTATTCAAAATACACGTGGATGTGGTGCTTAGGTACATTGTCTAGTAGTAGGTTTGGCAGTGATGGTTAATGGTTGGACTTGATGATTTTAGAGGTCTTTTCCAACCTAACTGATTCTATGGTTTTATGAATAACGATTATACTTGCAAAAACACCAAGCCCCTGCTAGCTAATGCTATTACTAAGGAATATGGTTTCACACAGTTAACTGTGGAATGAAATGAAGGACAAGAGAAAATCTGCTGTTAAGTGTCTGACAGAGACAGGGCAGAAATTATAATCCTACAGAGTTTATTTTGATTGCTTCACACATGACAAGGATAGAAGAGCCTGCAATTTTTACCCAGTGATGGGCCAAAAGATTCTCTTTTTCTTCTCTGCTTTCCTCTGTTATAGAAAAGGAAGTCTTCCTCTGAAAGAAATCAGCGCTAGTTGATTTTCTGGCGATGTTTGGTGCTTATACTACCCAAAGAAGGTGCTACTTAGGAGGTAATTAACAAACTGATTGTGGCACAGCATCATTTACTGGGCCTACAACCAAGGAAATACTCATTGTGCTAGTTGTTTCTATGAAAATGATCTCCTACTGTTACAGCAGATTTACTAAAGTATAAGTATTGGAATTTACTCTTTCATCATGCTTTGGTAATTACTTCTGTATGTCTGATAAGTGATGTACAAGCTGTAAGACCTTGAATTGAGAAACTAGTTGAATTATAAGAATATACCTAATTGGAATTAATTCTTTAGCCAACTCTATGTCACCAATCATGCATTCCACCTAGTCTTCTGCCAGAGCCATATGTCACATCATTTTTATTCAATTTCCTTAATTGATCATTATAGTAACTTACAAGTACCTGCTGTAGGTGATACTGAGGGTATAGTGTCCTATAACATAAAATATTGTCACTCATTGCTGTCTGAGAGAACACATGCCCTAGAATCACCTGCCTTGGTTTGGCATCCCAGAGAAATCTTTGTATATTGTTGTAAAATAACAACTTTTAACACATTCATTTGAATGGAAATTCACATGGAAAATGTAATTCTATCCCTCACTTATCTTTGAAAGAGTAATGATCATGAGAACTAGTGATGCTTATATCACACCTTTCACTTCAAAGTCTTCAGGGCATCAGTTGAATTCTAACACAGGACTCTATTTATTTATATATTTATTTTTTATTTTTATTTTTCCCTAGAGTAATAGCAACATTTAGGGTGTGTAGGAATTCAGATACTACCTTGTATCTATACAGCATTTGGTTATTTGATTTGTGTTTCTTAGAAGTATGTTCTAGAAAGAGCATACTTCTCTCTTTCTTTCTCACATTCTTCTCTCTTTCTTTCTCACATTCACCCATAGGTTTGATCACTGCTGTTCTGCATCTTTGAAAATATAAATTGGGAAGAAGTAGCATTTGTCTTCAATGTAACTATGTCTATGCAATCAATTTTATAGACTTTATGCAATTAAGAAGAGAGAAGAGCTTTTAGACTGTTTAAATTTCCTTGACAAGATGAAGCACACAATACTATTTTTATGTCATTTCTTTCAGCACTATGAAAGTGACAAAGCATTTATCATATATATTGTAAAGATGATGTTATTATGTAGTATTTTGGCAAATGAAATGTATACTCTTGTGTGGGCTAAACCAATCTTCCATTGTTCTTCTATGTAATAGTGAGTGTTTTCTCTAATGACTGATCACCTAGCTTTCTACTTGCATGACTAAATTTGTGGTGTAAGGAATGAAGACAAAATGATACTGGTGGACTTCCTATATCAACTCCTTGTGTCTCTGTGAACTGTCTTTGTGAATTCATTATATAACCACAATGAATTAATGTAGAAATTAAACCAAACACAGTCATTTGCTAAACATTTCATTTAAATCAATTTTATTATTATTATTATTAGTGTGCCTTAAGAGAAAAATTGAAAGTTTCTAACTTTTGAGCTGAATCTGGTTGGTTATCAATAGCAACAGGGAATGGGCTAAAGTTGCACCAGGGGAGTTTTAGGTTGGATATTAGGAAGAACTTCTTTACTGAGAGGGTTGTTAGGCATTGAAATGGGATGCCCAGGGAAGTGGTTGAGTCACCATCCCTGGAGGTCTTTAAAAGACACTTAGATCTAGAGCTTAGTGATATGGGTTAGTGGAGGACTTGTTAGTGTTAGGTCAGAGGTTGGACTCAGTGATCTTGGAATTCTCTTCCAACCTGTGATTCTG